>NC_058131.1:413033179-413162184 GCF_016433145.1 Gracilinanus agilis
TTCATTGCTATGGGAATATATATATATATATGTGTGTGTGTGTGTGTGTGTGTGTGTGTGTGTGCATGTGTGAGGTAAATAAGATAATGTGAGGTAAATGTGAAAAGGAAGAAGTAGATTATAGGTTCATGGACTCACTCTCCACACTTCCTTACCAACAGTTTTTCCAACCTCAAGAAACTCCTATAATGAGGTCTCAATCTTCTAAGAGATGACTCCTTAATCCAGGATAACTCCAAAGGACTCATGATGAAAAAGGAATAAATAACAGTCTAAATTCAGATTGCAGCATGCCATTCTTCATTTTATTTCCTCCATAAACTTTTCCCTACTGGAAGCAATATGTCTTTTTGTCTTCTTTCACAACCTGATGAACATAGAAATATGCATTCTATAATAGTACATGTACAATCTATATTACCTGTTTTTGGAGTAGGGAGAAGGAATGGGAGAAGAGAAAGAAGATGGATTGCAAAATGTCAGAAAGTGATTATTGAAAATTTTATCGACATATAATCTGGAAAAAATAAAGATAAATATAAAAATAAATAAGAAGTGACTTCCTTGACCAAGCTGTCATTTCAAGTTGGGGCTCCAGCCAAGTTCAGACACTTTGGATTCAACTCATTCTATGGAATTCTTCTCTAAAGTCCCCTTCCTTCCCCTCTCTTCTTCTCACTCCTCCTTCTGGCCAATTCCTCTTTACATATTACCTTACTTCATTACAATTTACACTCATTGAAGGTGGTGATTGTCCTCTATCCATGCTTGTATTTGAAATTTCAGTGCCTCGCACCCAGGTCTTCTAACTTCTAAACCAACTCTTTTCCCACCATATCAGCACAGGGTCAAATGCTGCCATGCTGTGAGTTCCTGAGGAAATGATGACAAAGGTGGGAGAAGACAAGATAATAGAAAGAGGGAGAAGATCTTCGGGTGGAGTGGGATGGGGAGGATATAAAAGAAGCTGTAACTTGGCCTCTTTTGAAGTAGTGCCTGGCCTGGCCTCATATGGATCCAAGGGAATTGGGAAAGGAGCTATCTTCACAGAAACCTGTAAGGGAATGCAGAGGACCAATATTTTATATAAGTAGTAAAAACACTCTACATGTAGTCAAGTCAAGCATGTTCACTTAGTTTCTCTCTCAACTTCACTTTCCTCATCTGTGAAATGGGGGACAAAAATATTTACACCCTCAACCTCACAAGAATGTTATGGGGAAATCACTTTGCAAACCTTAAGACACTCTAGAAATATGAGCTATTGTTGATATAAGAAACTCAATGAACCAAAGAATTCTTTTGCTGGAGGGGGAGGAAGATGAAGGGATATGGCCTTCAGTGCCATTAACAATCAGAGACATCATTTGAGGTGGAAGGCCTCTGAGGTCTCTTGACTCTAGAAAAGTATGGGTGAGGAATAGAAGAATTTTTTTTCTAAATAGCTCTGTAAGAATCACTTATCTCCACCCCACCCGCTGTCTCCCCAGGAGGCCATGTGTACACAAAGCCCAAACTCTAGCACAAACCATATGATTGAATTCCTCTTGTGGTGGGGATGGTTTTCTTAGGTATTTATGAAACCACTTCACAACATAAAATAAAGCTTCATAAGTCTGCCCTTTGCAAAATAATCCAGCAGCAGGGTGTGAATAGGGGGCCCCGTATGATGGAAAAGTTCGGAGAATTGTGGAGAGAAAAGTCTTTCATGAGTGGCATCTGTGAATCCTTTTAGCCATAAACAACTTAATTAGTGACTAAAGAATATGTTAGTTATTTCTATTGTTCCATCATCCAGATTTCCTGTCCAAATGTTCATCCCTTTGCTAAGAAGTTATAGAATCATAGAAACGTCAATTCTCAGGTCTGAAATAGTCCTCAAGGAACATTTATTCCTAACTGAAACATCCCTGACAAGAGGTCATCCCTCTTTCCCTTGAATATTTTCAAACACTGAGATATAAGTTACTATTTTCTGAAGCCAAATGAATAATGGACAAGGGCACTTCTTCACTGATTAGAGCAGGGGTCAAGGAGAAGGAAGCCAAGATCATATAAATGGGTAGCAATAATCCAATGAAAGCAAGAGTAATTTGAGGGTGGGACTGCAATAGTTATGCAACTATAGTGCTAATATGCAGTGGGTGCACAATAACTTTTTTGTTTGAATTAATTAATTGCTAAAATATTTTAATGAAATTGGGAATATCAGTATGATATTCAGATTTCTTTTCTTCTTTGAATCAAATGAAACTGATTGCATTATATAATCATAGAATCTCAGAGAAGAAAAGGCACTCAGAAGGCATGTAGGCCAACCCATCCTTGAGTAAGAATATCCAAAACTAGCATCTCTGACTAGATTTTATTCAGTCCCTGCTTAAGGAACTCCAATGATTGAGAAACTCCATGAAAGCAAATACTAACATCTCTGAGACTCAGTAAAATGAGGTATTGGAGACAATGACCTCCAGGCTATTTTCAACTCCAAATGCTTTGATTCTGTTGTCTTATCTAAAATTTGCATCTTCCACTCTGCATGGCATGCTCAGAATTGAATTCACTTGATGTGAATTGATTTGAATTTGCCAGAACCAGGACTAGCAAATGTCCAACAACAGGGAGCAGGGGTTGGGGGGGGGGGTGTTAAAGGGACAATATTTAAAAAGACTTTTTAGAAGTGCAAATATTCCATGTCATAAAAGTCTAATCTCACCTAGATATGATTTATACATAAATATAATATTTAATAAAGGGTTTCTCAAAAGTCTTAATGGAGTTTTAAGTTACATTGGTAGCTTAAATCATCTTAAGTCTTGTTTTTATAGCTCTTAAAGATGGATAGAGATCTCTTCCTATTGTAAACATCTAAGACTCAAGTCTCCTTTTATTCTGAAAGTGCTACCCACAACTCCAGTTGGTGACAACCCAATAATGTTAAAGATAATAATGGTGATGATACTTTAAAACTCTAGAAGAAGGATTCCTGGGCATGTAGAGGAAAATTGGAAGAATATGGAGAAAATTATGCAGTTTGAAAAATAATAATAATAATATCAATAAGTGATTATATCTTTAAGGTTTTTAAAATGCTTTACAAACATGATCTCATTTTATTCTTAAAATAACCCTGAGAGGTAGATGCTATTGGCATCCTCATTCCACAAATGAGGAAAATGAAACTGAGAGGAATTAAGTGACTTGTCTACGATCACACAGTTAGAAAGCTTCTGAAACTGGAATTGAAGTCATGTCTTCCATATTCCAGTACGACTCTCTAGTCACTGTGTCAACTAAGAAAATTATGATTTGCATTTTGGAGGAAATTCCCATGTTGATTTCATCATGAATCCATTAAAATATTGAAGAAATAGTAACAATAGCTTGCATCTCTCCAGTGCCTTAAGATTTAAAGATTTTTTTTCACAAGTCTTGTGAGGTGGGTTTTAGAAACATTATTATCCCTATTTACAGATAAATAAATTGGAGCCAAGTAATTCTGCTATGAAGTAGTAGCTAGAAGAAATCTTATACATCACCTGGTCCTACCCCATTATATGACAGATGAAGAAACTGAGGTCCAAGGCAAAAAAAAAGCATCTTATGTTTACTCATAAAGCTCTTGCTGCTCCTCCAACGTCTGTCTGTTCCCTTCCCAGGCATTACTTTAGCAAATGAGTTTTCTTTTTTCTTTCTCCTCCTCCTTCTTCTCCTTGCAACACTGGACATATAATCCTGACATGACTTTTCAATTAGACCAGTCCTGAGCTACAGAGAAACAGGAAACCACTCTCAACCTCAAGCCCATTCAGACACAGGAAACCAGGGAGAGACAGCAGCAGGCAGCAGCAGTTTCATCAGCATTAGTCAGACCAAGACTAAAGTGACTCTTGCAGAAGGCCACAAGGCCTTACCTTCTTTTCTTCTAGGTTGACAACCCTTACAGGCTAAGGGACTAGTTTCTCAAGGTGTGTAGGAGTTCCCCCTGACCTATAGAATGGGTATTGCCTGCAAAGCAAATAACAATGAATTTTGACTCAGGGCAGCAAATTATTAATTTTGTGACCTTGGATAATTCCCTTTGTCCCTCTGGGCCTCACTTTTTTGACCTGTGAAATCAGGGGGCTGGACTAGATGATCTTAAGGGTGTCCTCCAGCTTGAAAATAATAATCATATTATTATTAATATAATATAATTAATATAATAATGATATTACTATATCATAATAATCGACTGGTTCACTGATACAGGATATTCCTTTTTTACCCCTCAGTCTTTTTTCCTCCAAAATCTTTTAAGAAGATCAAAGGAGATATCATAAGTAAAGAATTTCCAAAGGTATTATATGAATAGCTATTATTGTTGTTGCTTATATCCTAAACCTCCTATCTTTCTGAAAACTCTGTCCCTCTCTTCTATTGGCTACCCATACAAAGAGAATCGTATGATTTACTTCTAGAAGAGGCATTAGAAGTCATCTGGTTCAATCCTTTCCCCTCGTTTTACAAAGGAGTGGACTGAGACCCAGAAAAAGGAGGTCAGATGCAAATTAATAAGCAATAATACTTACACCTTAGACTTCTAGCTCCAAATTCAAGGCTCTGGCTACCAAACTGTAAGATCCTTGAGGGTAAAACCACTATCTTCCCTCACCTAGCTTAGAATTCTTCACATTATAAATATTCAGTAAATGTTTGTTCTATTGTATTGTGTTGTGCTGTGTTTTAATGCTGTTCTTTAATGACTTGAGCTGTGTTCTATTTAATTTAATTTTATTATATTTTAGAAAGTTGTGAGGAGTAGAGAATACAGAGTCAGGAAAGCCTAGATTCAAGTGTCATCTTTTGTCACACATTGACTGTAAGTTATGGAGAAGATGTTGACTTGCATTGATAAAGGAGGCTCTGCACAACAGAATCCCCTAACTTCATGAAAATCACAGATCTAGTCTTTCCCCATTCAATTCCTTTTTTTATTATATTGTACTGCATTGTATTATATTTGTTTGGCTTCAACTGTGCTTACCTAAAGCTTGTATTGTGTAGAGGAAAATCAAATATAGGGACAATGGAATAAACTTTAACTGTATCCTTTTATATATAATATACTTATATATAAATTTATTTCTATTGTATTTACACATAAATATATTTCTATTGTATTATAGGGCAATTTATTTCTATTGTTAACATACTTAGTTGTTTTCACTGCAAGAATACAAAAAAGGAATAGCTAACCATTCCATAGGCTTCAGAAGGGGAGAAAAGAGGAAAGAGTGCTTCATTTTTCCTTCATGAAAACTTTTAGGAAATTCTGAATCATAAATTTGGTCAAAATAAGAAAGTCTATGAAAGATGTCACTAATGTAAATACCAGGATTTACAATTCTTCTGATGAGGGTTTCTGAATAATTTGCTCAGAATCAAGTTAGGAGAAATATCTCTATGACATTTTTAGCTACAAGAACTAATTTTTATTTTAAAAAGTTAAAAGAAACAAAGAAAGAAAGGAGGGAGGGAGAAAAGAAACAAATGAAAGAAGGAAGAAGGAAAGAAGAAAGGAAAGAAGGAAAAGAGATAAGCATAGTAGAATTTGGGGGGACATGGTAACTGGAGAGAAGACATATACACTGCATATGTGTATATATACATAAAAATATATGTGTACATATAAATACATAATGCTATGTGATAATATATGTATAACTATGTATGTATATGTGTATACATAATTCTTCCTGAAATGCTATAACCATGAATTTTTAATGATGAAAAGCCATTGAATGTGAGCTGTGAATCTTAGCTGAAAAATAATATGGCTGTGGGTCATAGGTGGGATTGGTTAAATACCTTCCACATTTTCCCTTCTTTCTACCAAAAGCACTGGAACAAATATACTGTACATTGTCTGAATTCCAAAAACATGGTTTCCTTTTCCTTAAAATACTGAGGAAAGGAAAGGAAGGAAAGTAGGAAGGGAGGAAGAAGAACAATAAGGAAGGAAAGGAGGGAGAAAGGAAAGAAGAAAATTGAAGAACATATATTTAGTTGGCTAGTAGTAATAAATTCACCAAAGCCAAGAATATTTATGTGAACCCATGCATGTAGGTGAGCCTTGTTACTTAGGTATATAAATAGCAGTGGATTTGAATTCAGGTTTTGTGACTCAAATTCCAGGAGTCTTTCAACTAAGACACAAGCTCATATTTTTATATAGCACCTATTGATCTACAAACATATTCCCTGTACTTTCTTATTTGGTTATTTCATTATTCAACAAACATTCATTAATCATCTATTCTGTACCAGGCCCAAATACAACATGAGAGACAGAGTAGGGTAGTGAATAAAGGCTAACTTGAGAATCACAAAGATTTGGGGTCAGATTCTGCCTCTGCCATGCATATACTAGCTGTGTGACACAGGAATTCATTTAGTCTCTCAGTATCTGTCTAAGCTATAAGTTGAAAAACAGTTGATATGCATGAGAGAATGATTTTCCTTCCCAAGGAGTTTCCTACACTGATGAAAAGATAAATCTGTGTAGAAAAAAATATCAGATACTATATTAGTTACTGGAGTTACAATGACAAATTTAAAATAGTCTCTGCCCTCCAAGAGCCTACATTCAGTAGAGAAGGGGGTGAGAAGGGAGACCAGGAATTAGAGGGAAGAGGGACAGAAATGTAAATGCCAAATATATGCAATGTAGAGAGGTAAGACAATACTGGGTGAAGGGAGAGAGAACACTACATTTGGAATCTGAGGTCTTAGTTTCAAATTCCACCTCTATTCAATACATGTGTGATTTGGGAAAGTCACTTGGAGTCTTAAAAATATCTGAAAAATAAGCAGCTATGGATAAGATGACTTCTGATGGCCCATCCAGCTCTAAAAGCATTATCTAGTCATCCTAAATACAAAAGTATTTCTGGTGGGGTAAGAGCTCTAACAACTGGGAATGATGAGGTTGAGCTCTATACAGGAGGTAGCCAAAGAACTGACCCTTGAAAGGAACTAGGGAAGTCCAGAGGCAGAAAAGAGGAGACACAGTAGTTCAGGCAAATACACAGATGTGGAAGATGGAACACTGTGTAAGGCAAAGAAGGCCAGTTTGTCTGGAAGGGATGAATATTCCTTGACAGGAATTGATATGAAAGTCATTGAGAGGGATAGGTTAAAGACAGAATGTGAAGGGCTCTAAAGACAAAATGAAGAATGCATTTTATCCTTGGGATAATAAGGAGCCACTCCTCAACCCACCACTAAAAAGTAGTATCTGTTTTGCAGATGGGGAAACCAAAGCCCAAAAAGTTAATTGACCACTGCCGTGTTGAAACTCTCTACAATTGTCTGTTATGTCCAACCTAAGCTCTTTACCCTGGCATTCAAGGCTTTCATTAATTGAACTTCACCTATTTCATGTTTCACTGTAGATTCATGTTTTGCCTTCCTCAGGAACCCTAGTGATGATCCACTGCTTTCACTGAAGTCTTCCTCATCTGCTTTGATGATTCCATTGCATTCTCATTTCTCTGAATAAGTGTATTTCAGGATGATAGTCTCTTAGAATTTAGGGCTAGAAAAGTCTGAAAGATGAGGAAATTGAGACTCTGATGGCTAAAGAGATTTATCTTAGAAGATGGCTCTGTTGCTATTGTAGCTAAGGGAGAAAAAAATCAATTAAAATTAAAGTTGTAGTGGACAGAGCCCTGGTTTTGAAATTATTTTTGAGATCCAGATCTACCATTTATTGTGTGGCCTTGGACAAGTAACATAATCTCCCTAAGTCTCGGTTTCCTCATATGTAAAATGGAGATAGTACTTCATAGTTTTTCCTCACAGAATTATTATGAAGAAAGTCATGTCAGTAGCTATTTATTAAGTGCTAACTATGTTCCAGGCATTGTTAAGCACTAATGATATAAATGTATAAACAAAATATAGGGAGGATAAGTTGAAGAAAATCTCAGGGGAAAAGAGGCTAACATGAAGGAGGATCAGGAAAGAGTTCTTGCAGAAGGTAGGATTTTAGCTAAGACTTTATCTAAGAAGCCAAGAGATAAGCATGCAAAGGGAAAAAATTCTCGGTATGCTGGAGAACCACTAAAAATGTAAAAAGTCAAGGGTTAGAGTGTCTTGTCTGAGGAAAAGCAGTGTCACTGAGTCATAGATTAATTGTGGAAGAGTTGGAAGATTGCAAAGGTCAGAGGGGGCCAATTGATGAAGGGGTTTAAAAGTCAAACAGAGGATTTTATATTTGATCCTGAAAATGATGGGAAATCCCTGGCATTTATTGAATGGGGGAATGGGGTAACATAATCAGGATTATAAATGGAGTCAATTATGTACATGTATAGCTTTCTCAGAGCTATGACTATATATGAATGTCTATATAAAATGCAAATGTGAAATATATGTATATACACAGCAAAAGTGACTGTAAATATGCATATATATGTGTGTGTATTTAAGTATATATAGTTGTATCCATACATAAATAATACAGACCCGCGTTCTCTTATCAGTTTGTGTTACTAGATCATCTCAAATAGTGTAGGCAAAGCACATTCAGAGCTATAACTAAGAATTTTTATATCTGAAGCAAATTCAGTTGACAGAAGGAGGCAAATTGGAAGGTATGGAAGTCTTGAAGTAGAAGAAAATTGAGGCTCAGATGTGCAGAAAGAGGGCCCTTCCTCCAAAGACCCCAGCCCATTGCTTCTTACAGGGGTGGGAGAAGGGAAATTGGATCTTGGGAAAGTGGTGCCCTAGAAATGGGCACTCGAGATAGTGCAGCCTGACTTACCATAAAGGAAAAGGCATGTGAACCATGGTCACCAAGGGAAGGAAAAGAATCCTACTTTCTCCCAGGATTTAGGCACCCTGGAGAAAAATCCAGGTTAAAACACCAGGAAAAATCAAACTGTATGTTAATACTTTAGAAGACGCTAAAGAATAACCTTTGAAAATCCTTTTAGTAGGTAAAATATTTCATCTTAAATCCTAAACCTTTTTTTTGCATGAAAAAGTGCTTTTTGGTCTTCCCGAAAGTTGGAGTTCACTGGTTGGGAGAGTGGGAAAAGATTGTGAGCTGATGGTAATACCTATGAGTGAATGGGGCAGGCAGGGATCAAATGTTCCTGCCAGCTGTATGTGACTCCTAGCTAGGAATCTTGGCAAACCTCATAGAGGAGGGTGGTCTTCTGCCTGCAAGTTCAGTGCTCTTTTCCAACCCTCTAAGGAAAGCAAATTACCGGCAGGCTATTAACACTCTAGATCCTTGCTTTATTCTCCTATTGAATTACTTCCCTGATTTCCGGACTTTCTGTTCTCATGTCAGACCACAATGCCATAGTTTTTTGACTTGGAAACAAAAAGGCTACATGTTTCAAAGTGACAACGAGTCACAGTGCAGGGTATAAGGAAAGAGGTCGGTCCTTGAATCCAGCAATGACCAAAGCTCTGACACTGTAGTCAGACATGGGAAGGGTCCATAGAAAAGTCAAAGAAACAGTTGATAGCAGAATAATCAGAAGTCTGGGACATTGATGTCCCAGCTGTAATTGGCTTTCCTCTGGGGTTGAACTAGGGCTGTAGGCTGGAAACAAGATCTGAATTCGAATTCTGGCTGTTCTTTCCTAGCTTTGTGTCCTTGGAAAAGTTCCTGTCCTCTGAATCTCAGTTTCTTCATCTGTAAAATGAGAGGTTTGGGCTAGACAGAACTCAATCTTTTTTGAATATCCCAGACCCTTTTGATAGCCTGGTGAAACCTTTGGACCCATTCTCAGAATAATGTTTTTAAATGTAAAACATAAAATGCATAGTATTAAAAAGTAAACCAATATAATGAAATACAGTGAAATATGTGTGTATATGTATGGATGTGGCTATCTATGTGTATGTCTATCTATCTCTAAATCTATATTTAAAGTTCATGGGCCCCATGGTAATAGCCCCTGCCAAGGTGAAGTCACTTAGCCTTGACTAGGTATCATTCAGTTTTTAAACCTTTATGACTTCATCAAGGCTCGGTTTCCTTTTCTGCAAAACGGAGGTGATAATACTTGAACTACTTTCCTTATAATCTTTCTGTGAACACATTTTTTAAAAGACTGTCAATAACAAAACACTGCATAACCATGGGCTAGAATAGCTTCAGTCACAATGGCCTTCTTCAGGAGCTATCAACTCTATTTTAGGAATCTTTTCAATTTGTAGAGTTCTCATTGTGGGGGATTTTTTTTTTTTTGGAAAAAAGTTGCCTTGTTAATAAAATGCCTCAATTTAAAAAGTTTGCTCAGCAGCGTGTGTCTCTTAATATGTGTCAACTTCTGTTTGTATCATTTGACGTGGGATGCTATATTAATTATTCATTTTTGCAGAATGGAAATTAATTATTGTGCATGAAATCCTAAACACATATGGCCACAGTGCCAGTTGGATGGGCCCCCTGCTAGGTTTTCAAGATTCACATTCAGAGGTAGTGTGTTGTCTTCCAAGCCAAGACCTCCTAAGGGTTCCAAGATATATATGTATCCAAAAAAACTGGCAGTTTCCTTCTCATTATGTATTTGATCCAGCTTTTATGATGCCTTGACTCTACCCCCTGATGACACCATACTCTTGTCCCGAATCTTCTCTGGCTGGGAGGAATGTCAGCTGTCTATCACTGTAACCAGGGTCCTTCGGAAATCCTTCACCGGATTGTCCTTTTCTCCCAAATCTGTCTGCCTATTTGCAGGAGGCAACATTAACCTCTTTTCCCTAGCTCCTTCCAAATGCCTTATGATGGATAGCACTGACTGGCGCTAATTAATTTCAGGGGTCAGTTGTGAATGATTGGTTTGTTATGGTCAAGGTATGCATTATACATGAGCAAGAAAACCTGCTGAGATGGATGCTCAATCACTCAGGGAAAATTAAATGAGATATCTAAATTCAAATAACAATAATAATGTCGATTCATAATTCCATAGTAGTTTGTGATTTAGAAAGTGCTTTTCTTTGTGGAAGTTGATGCAACTGTTATTATCCCCATTTTCCAGATAAGAAAAGTGAGATTCAAAGGATGATTTTCAACTCCATGGGAAAGAACTCTAAGGTTGGAAGGGCTCCTGAAAAATATACTTAATCTATTCTGGTCCACACAAATAAGAGTACAGAGTTGTTGAATGCCAGAACCAAATATTAGATGTTACCTAACTCCAACCCCACATTTTTCAGATGAGGAAACAAAGGTCTAATGAAGTTAAGCCACTTGCCCAACATCACAGAGATCATAAATAATGGGACTTAGATTTGAAGTGAAATAGTCTAATCTGGAGGGTTTTCTACTGTACTGTTCTGCCCATACAATAAAGGGATTTGAGTATCAAAGCTGACTCTCAAGAGAAGAAACATTTCAGAGACAAATATATCCGTGGATAGTTCTCTCTTTCTACTCTTTCAACAGCTTTGCCCTTGCTTACAGATTTCCTAAACTCAATAACAACAACAACAACGACAACACATGTTTACACAGCATTTTAAAGCTTAGAAAGTATTGATCATCTCCTAATAGCCCCAGAGAGTTCTAGACTTGGAGAAAAGTAACTAGATCATGGTCACACAGCTGATAGCATGTGGATCTAAAGCCAAGTCTAATGAATTCAGGTCTGTCTTCCCTTTGTCATGCACTTTCTTTCATTTGCCAAAAAATTAAATAACAAGAGTAACCGAGTTAAAAAAATAAACAAACCCAGTGTATCTCTCAAACCTTGATTTTAGACACTAGAATAAGTTTATACATTAACACCAACTGCATAAGCACAATCACTAGGCAGGGTGCTGAGCACAGAAAGTTGAATATGACACAGTCTCTACCCTCAAGAACTACATTAGATTGATTTATTTGTTTGTTTGTTTATTTATTTTTTAGGGCTCTTACCTTCTGCTGTAGAATCAATGCTTGTGTATTGGCTCCAAGGCAGAAGAGCAGTAAGAGCTAGGCAAATGGGGGTTAAGTGACTTGCCCAGGGTCACACAGCTTGGAGGTGTCTGAGGTCAGATTTGAACCCAGGACCTCCCATCTCTGGGCCTAAATCTCAATCCACTGAGCCACCTAGCTGCCCCATCTATATTGGATTTAGAATCAGAGGACACCAAGTTCAAATCCAGGTTCTTCTACTTACTGTTATTTAAAGAGGGTTTTGAATTCCGTATCTACCACTTAGTAAGTGGCCTTGGCCAATGTAATTTAGCCTTCTAAGCCTCAGCAGTTAGATAGTACAGTAGATAGAGCATAGTCCTAGAACTAGAAGGACCAGAGTTCAAATCCAGCCTCAGACATTTATTAGCTATGTGATCCTGCACAAGTCACTTAACCTTGTCTGTCTCAATTTCCTCATCTAAAAATGAGCTGGAGAAAGAAATGACAAATCACTCCAGTATCTCTGCCAAGAAAACTCCAAAGGGGGGGGGGGGCAATAGAAATCAGATAGTGGGTATCTTAGTGAATAAAGAGCCAGGCCTAGAGATTGGAAATCTTGAGTTCAAATCTGGTCTCGGACACCTCCTAGCTTTGTGAACCTGGGCAAGTCATTTAACCCTAATTGCCTACTCCTTACCACTCTTCTGCCTTGGAACTGATACTCAGAATGGCTAAAGACAAAAGGTAAGAGTTTAAAAAGAGAAAAGAGTCAGACATGACTCACTAATCAAATAATATGTAAAATCTAACCTGACTGGGCCCAAGCTTCCTTGATTACAAAAAGAAAGAAAGAAGTGGACATATAAAATGTACAAAATAAATTGTTGTTTGAACTGAAATGTGTTTGTTGAATTATATAGATTATCTCTCAAGTTCATTCTCAGTCTAAATCCTGTGGCAGAAGGTACAAATTGCTAAAGAGATCAGAACGAGAAGTCACTTCTCTCTGGAAGTGTCAGAGGAAGTCTACATAGAGGAGGTGACATTTGATCTGAGCATTTGAAGAAAAAATACAATGATAGGACTGAGGAAGGTCATGGAGGAGGGTGAGGAAACAAAGACATGAAAAGTGGGAAAGTACAAGATGTGCCTCGTGGATTGCACAGAATTGCTTTAGTTGGAACACAGGCCATGAGAAGAGGAGGAATGTGAGATAATGCCAGAAAGGTAGGCTGGAGCCAGATTGTAGATGTTAATTGGCTCAAAAATCCTTACTGTGCCCAGGGAAGGAAGCTATTGTGTATCTCAGGAAGATTCACGTTGTAGATGGTCGGGGGGGGGGGGACCTTCACATTTGTGAAGGGCTTTACTGTTACAAAGTACTTTACATAGACACTAACTCCTTTGATTATCATGACAGCCTCATGAAATAGGAAGAGAAGGAAGTATTGTCTGCATTTTTAAGGCCAAGCAACTGAGTATCAGAAGGGTAGAGTAACCTGGTCATACATCCAGCTAGTCTTAGAGATAGGATTTAAACCTCATTCTTCTTATTTATGTTAAATATGTTCTATTTCACTGCGTGGACATGGTCAACAGTTTAATGCATGGACTAATTCCTAAACTGGCATTTAGAACATTTAAGTAAACTACTTGAGACACACTGATGGCAATACAACAATTTTTCTGTAAGAATGACTTTCAATTTTTTAAAGAAAAATTGGAGTTTTTGCAAAAAATCTTAATGAATAACCCCAACCCTTTGAATCATACCATCTTGCATATTTGTGGAGTTCTATAATTGTGGACCATTTTTTTGAGGCAGGATCAGCATGAACACAGAAATCACACGGAGCCACCCAAGCACCAAGCAGAACATAGCTCTTTTTCTGAAGACACATCAGTCAGATAGATACTCTATCTTTCTAGCCATCATTTCTGCCCAGCCCCAAGCCCTAACTGTCTGTTATATTCTAAGATTCCATTTTCATCTATGATATATTTCACTGTAGTTCTTTGAGTGAAGTATTTTATATACCTTAAAATGCTACATGGATGTATCATTTTATTACCATTAAAAGTGGTAATAGGGAAAATACAAGTGCTCCTGCCAATGTGCTCTAACCTAAAATATATACCAAAAGAGCATAGGCACAGTGGAGATAATCTTCTCTGGCCACTTCCAAGAACACATGAGCTCAGCATGGAAGGACTTTGAGAGGATACAGTAATTCATTGGTCCACCCTGATGGCAACAGGGAAAAAGGTTGCATCAAAGATGCAACCAAAGAAAAGGACACTGAACCAGGGAAAGTAGTCCACTCAGGAGATATTTAAAAAGTGTCTTGAATCTCTGACTCTTTCTATTTCTATCTGTCAATCATGAGGAGTCTCAGGATTTTCTTTCTAGGACTTCCTATAAGAAATGGAGAGAGTGGTAAACACCTTCACTCCACCCCGCTACAGAAGCTATGACAGTTATTCACACATTGTAATGTGAAAGTGTACTTCCAAGGGGATCCTTAATCCTGAGGGGTCCCTCTTCTGCTTGTGTTGCCTTCCCTGAGCATGCATGATTAAATGGCAATCCCAAGCTAAATTTTTCTCAGCATTGCTACCTAATGAGTTCAAGGAGCTGGAAATTCTTAAGGTTTCTCAGTCAGACTTGACTGGAACAGTTTTCTTCTTCCCAGAGAAGAGAAATCAAGGATGTGTGAAGATCTGAGGTAAATGCAAAACATCCAGCTTCTCTACATATAAAAGACTTCTTTCTAGAGTCTTTTTCACCTTCCAATGATCTGGAAATGGATGTCTTCTCTCAAAGCTAGAAACTAGAAGAATAAGATTTGTTCCCTTCCAAGTTCTCGCCAATTCTGTCCATCACATAGGCATGAAGCATCCAGTAATCATTCTTACTCATGAAGAGAGTCTTGTGCAAATGGACTTGTGCCCTGGGTTACATTGTTTGATACTCTGATGATTTAAAAGAAAGTATTGAGCAACTAGGAAAACAAAATAGAAAATTATGGTGTTCCTGTTTTGTGTTTTAACAGTTGTTAATGTACATATATAAATATTTTATGTTTAAAATGTATTTTTTGTACAAAAAAAATAAAGAGCCATCTTATTCTTGATGTAGACTGAACATCATTCTATTTCTGATCATCTTTTGAGGAAACTTCTGACTCACGCAAAAACCTTTATTTTCTTGAGTGATTTTTTTGTCAGATTATTGAGTGAGGAGAAAGCCAGATATAAGAAAAAGAGCCTAAACTCTCCCATTTGAGAATAGGCTTCCATAGGACTGAACCCATTTCTCAGCCCAAAGCCAGACTTTCCTAGTTGGAGATTGTTTTCTCATCCAACTGAGCTACTGATGTTCAATTGGTATATTATTATCACTCAAATTTCCCTGGGACTCTTCTCATCTGTCATGTTGCTGAGTCTGGCTTTCTCTGGATTTGAATTAAGAGGGCCTTATCTATAGTCTAGTCTCCATCACTTAATGACTCTGCAGCAACTTTAAACAAGTGTCTTTTCCCCTCTGAGCTCCACCTGTTTTCTGGTGTACTATTGCTTTCACTCACCACCTCAGAGTTGTGGCATGGAATTTGCCCCTCATTAGGGCTGGAAAGATCTCTTCTTATTACTCAATCCCAAATGCTATCACTTTAGATGAAAAGTAAAAGTTGTATAAAGAGGTTGATGTGGATGACCAGGAAACAGAAAAATTGGATCAGAGATTTATAAATGGAAAGAACTTTACATATCATCAAGTCTGAATACATCATTAGACAAATAAAGAAAGGGAGGTCCCCAGAGGTGATGGTTGTGGTATGGGAAAAGAACATAAGAAACTATATTGTCCAACCCCTACATTTTACAGATGGGAAAACTGAGGTCTAGGGAGTTTAATGAACTTACCCAAACATATAATAGTAGTGACAGAAATGATATTTGAACCCAAGTGCTCAGACTCGAAATCTATCGATCATTCCAACTATATGCTATTCTCTTAAAAACCTATTTCTGTATAATTCAATATTTGATTGAATTGTTTATTTAAAAATAACTTTTAATTCGCCATTTAGGTCTATGTCATTTGGCCCTATTTCCCTTGTTGATTACTAATTGCTTGCATCATGGTCTATCAACAATATGTACAAAATGGCTGCCTTTTCTGCAACATGGTTATTTCTAGGTTCTTTATGCATTATATTGTGATCAATTTCATAATTGCATCATGAATATTGATAAAAACAGAAATTAAATTCTCTACAAATCTGCTCAGTGATATATCTACATACATACATATGTGTATATAATCTAATTTTTGTAGAATTTTATTTGATAACTTCTTGCTACTTCATAGTTCTTTCCAATATAATTATGATGTTCTAAAAGTGGGGTGTTGAAATTTCCTATTATTCATGACTCTTTAATTATCTCTCTGAGGTCATTCTTCTAAATCTGTATCTAAACATTTTCTAGTTTATGGATCTCATTCTATAACATCTTCTATACTGCTTCCATAATTTAATCTTCTTCTCTGAAAATATTAGTTTCCATTTCTCTATTTAAATTTCCATAACTTTCTCCATGTTGTTGATTTTTATATGAATTTAATTTGTTGTATTTTTTGTTGATGATCAATTTCTCATTATAGATGCTTCATCTTTCTTTTAAAATATTGGATCCTCCTATATATTTTCAAGTGTTTATTTTTCTATTTGGGGCATTTTTTCAAGGTTAAATTTATTTTTTCTTCTTTTTTGAAGGTATATTTTTTCTTTTGATGACTTTTCTAAAAAACATCTGCATCCATAATATTTGTTCATAATGTTTGAGGGTTTTTTAATTTTTCATTTTTTGTGTGTGTTCCTTATTCACTTTTTTGTTTTTCTGTTTTCCTTATGTTAGGATTAATCTTTTTTATGTTCTCTCAACAGTTCTTTTTTCTCCTAGGTATACATACATGTACATATGCACACTCATATATATGCTTCGTATGTCCACATACACATAATTTTTCTATGGAAATTTCAATTTATTCATTCAGAGTTGAGGAAGTGATGGAAGAAACTGGGCTTTTTTGAAAGTTTTCACTTTTCTTCCATTTTAGCAAAACTTGTGAATCTTCCTATGTTAGTTTTCCCAAAAAGAAAAAAAAATCTTCAAATTTTTGTGCTATGAATTAGACTTTTATTTCTATCTACATATTAGCTTCTATAATCAGAGGAATGATCTTTAGTCACCTAGAAAGAGTATAGATTACCACAACTTATCATGTTATTAATTAGAACACATAATTCCAGACTAACATCACTGGCTTTGTTTAACTGGGGAACTAGACTGGTAGATCAAGATTCGGTCACAAAAATGTATACTTGACTTTGGTAAAACATTTGAAGTCCTTCATATCATTTTCATTAAAAAGATAGAGAAAGATGTTAGCTAGATAGTGGTACAGTTAGGTCTTTGGGAATTAATTTAATAGTGGAATCAGAGTTTATTGATTTATGGATTCTTTTCATGTTGAATAGAAAGTCTATATGTTAGTGTGTTAAAAATATATCTTTGGTTCTGGTCAAGTTAACAAGCATCTAATAAGCACCTAATATGGGCAATGCACTATGTTAAGTTCTGTGGATTAGAACACACACACACACACACACACACACACGCAGAAAACAACAGCCCCTGACCTTGATGAACTTAGAGTCTAATAGATTCTGTTCAGTCTAATATTTTTTATCATTTAACAAGGATTGAGACATATCATGTAAAATCAGCATGGAATACTTATCAACTTCCTAAATGATGTGAATCTGGAATGAGTGTTACATTCTATGAGATAGCCAGCAGCTAAAGGACTCTTGACAGGCTATATTGATGGAGTAAATATGAAGAAATGGAATTTAATACAGGTAAATGTAAAATCCTTTACTCGGGTTCAAAAATAAAACACTATTGCAAATACAGCATGGAAGAAGAAGTAATGGCTAAATAACTGTGTTTGAACAAATATGTGGATTTTTGATAGATTACCAAGTCCAAAATGAATAAATAGTCACAAGATAGTTGTAAAAGTTAATGGGATCTGAAATAGTATTTGGAGAGGTATAACATCTGGAACAAGAAGAATGCTAATTCCGTCTTACTTTACCCTAAATAGATTACATAGAGATAATTGTGTTTCATTCTGGGCACCACATTTTAAAGAGACTGACAAGCTGGAGTGAGTACAGAGAAAGGTGAACAAAAATAATGAAAGGACTGAAGACTATATAGTCAATCAGGACCATACAGTGATCAGCTGTAGGGCTTAGACAAGAGTTGCCTTAGACAAGAAGAAATGAGTCATGCTGTCTTTTAGGATTAGGATTTAGTCGATGGGAAAAAGCAGGTGTCATTCATCTTGACCCCAGAAATAATCAAGACACAAGATTGACTCTGACACTCTCTCTCTCTCTCTCTCTCTCTCTCTCTCTCTCTCTCTCTCTCTCTCTCTCTCTCTCTCAAAAAAGTGAACTAAAAAGGATAGAAGAAAAAAAGCATTTTACTAGTCAGTTTATTCAAAAGTGGAATGGGATGAGTGAAAGTAAGAGTTCTTTGTTCAAAATCTTTAGGCAAATACTAGATGAACACCTTTGTTTTTATTATTTAGGAACTGCTTCTTCAAGTACAGGTAGGACTGTGTGACCTTGAATCTCCCTTCCCACTCAATTTATGGGAAGTGTCCAAAGTAAGACTGCAGCAAAGTCCAGATATTCTCACAGGATAAAAGACAGAGATTTTGAAAAATAAAAGGGAATACCTTCATATGCAAAAGTGACACATTCTCTTTTTTTCTTTTTTTTTTAAACCCTTAACTTCTGTGTATTGGCTCACAGGTGGAAGAGTGGTAAGGGTGGGCAATGGGGGTCAAGTGACTTGCCCAGGGTCACACAGCTGGGAAGTGTCTGAGGCCAGATTTGAACCACCTAGGACCTCCTGACATTCTCCACACTAGAAAGGTGGAAGCCTTGAATGCCTTCCTTGTATATAAAGACAGTGAACTTGACTCCAGAACATGGAATGCATTCAAACAGTTGTCCCTAATCATTCATCTATATAGGATTCCCATTGACGCATGGAAGATGATAAAATACTGATCACACAAGAAAAATATGAAGTGGTTTATGGGGGGAAAAAAAGCATTTTTCAGTGGGGAAGAATTCATTGAAATGGAGAGGCAAATCTCCCATGTGTGGAGCTGAGATTCCAAAAAAATCAAAGGGGAATAACTTCCAACAATCTTAGCCTAAGGTTCTTCATACTAGCTAAAAGAGTTTTGGGAGTCCTCCCTCAGAAGAGAACACAGTGCCCTCCTTTCAGAACAGTCAGTGGTTGAAGATGAAAAAAGATTTCAATTTCCACTGAAAAGTAAACCCAGTGGACAAATGGATCAACATGTCCAATAGACACTGCATTCAGAGAAGTGTCCAATGGCAAGCAAGATGGCAACAGCTGCCCAATGCAAAGCTCAAGATGATGAAAAGTGCCTGGGATGTATAGTGAATATTGATACTATCAATAATAACAATAATAATAATAATAATAATAATGAGAGGCAACATGGTTAGAGAATGAAAAGCTGACTTCATAATCAGAAAAATCTAAATTCAATACCCTTCTCTAAAGCATATAAACTATGGAACCTCAAGTAAGTCAGTCAACCTCTGGATGACTCAGGTAAATTTCTTAGACTACAAATTACAAGTAATCATTAAACACCTATTAAGTAACTGCTAAGTGCTAAGGATTTAAAGAAAGACAAAAGACAGTCATTGCCCTTGAGAAGCTCACAATCATAAGTGGGAGACAACATGCAAGCAACTATATAAAGCATAATTGATGCATATATGTAAAAGTATATATGTACATATGCCACATATGTCACATAATATATATATAGAAATTACTATATAAAACATAAAATGCAAGATAAATCAGAATAAGGTAATAAATCCAAATCAGTTGCTTATCTGTATTAGTAGAGAGAATTTCTTCATTAGGAGACCCTAATGACTATTTGAAACTAATGAAATTAATTGTCAGGGCAAGAAAAAAATCAGAATAACAAATCATTTATAGGAGGAGGCAAAGAGAGGGGAATTAAGCATTTATGTAGCACCTACTAAGTGCCAGTGCTAAAAACTTTACAAATATTAATTCATTTAATTCTCACAACAACCCTGAGAGGTATGTACAATTATTTTCATTTTACTTTTGAGGAAACTGAGGCACACAAATTATATGTCTTGGCCAAAGTCACATAGCTAGCAAATGAAGTATAATTTGAACATGGATCTCTCTGACTCCAGGCCCAGCACTGTAATCACTGTGCCATCTGTTTAGAAGTCACTTGTATCTGACTCTTATGACTCTGTGGATCATATTGTCTATGGGGTTTTCTTGGCAAAGATATAGGAGTGGTCTCCTATTTCCTTTTTCAGTAGATTAAGGCAAACATAGGTTAAGTGACTTGTCCAGAGTCACAAATCTAGAAAATGGCTAGGACAAGATTTGAACCCAGGTCTTCCCGAACCCAAGTTCTCTATCCATTGGGTCACTTAACTGCTCCTGTGCCACACCAGCTACATAGCACATTAAGATTTTCAAAGCACTTTCCTCACAAAATCACCGTGAAATTGATTATATAATTCCAATTACCTCCACAATACAGAGGAGGAAATCAAAGGTCAAAGTGTTTGAATGATTTGCTCAGTAGGCATAGAGTTATCTCAGAGTCAAAAACGTCATAAAAGTATGGTGGAATTGCATTTTTGCAGACTTTGAATACTAGGCAAAGGATTTCACTTGATTACAGTAAGGAACAAAGTAAAGTTTCTGGGAACATCACCATAATCAAATCATCTGTGCCATTATTCCTGGAAGAAGCTCACCAATCTAGTCTACCTAGAGCCTCACTCACCATCACTGGTATATTCTGGACCAGAGTGCCTACCTTCCCTCTTTATAAGTATTATGTAACTTTATCAGAATATAAACTCTTTGAAAGCAGAGACTGCTTCTGCATTTGTATGTGTATCTTCAGTATGTAACACTGTGCTTGACACATAGTGAAATGCTTAGTAATTTTTGTGTTTCTTGTTTTTTTCTTCTCTCAATATAGTCATAAGTTTTACCAAGTATTTCCCTTACAATAGCTCTATGGTGGGATCACTGTAAAAAGTTTTTGACATGAATAAGATACAGACATTTTTTTTTCCTAGAAGGGCATGCAACCTTGCTGGAGAGACCAGCAGACCAAATCTGTGACAAACAGTGAAGTACAAACTACATATATGTGCTTTGATAAAAAAAAAAAAGGGCCATAATCAGTGTGAACAACTAAAAAAATGGGGATTTCAGTGTCCTGAGCTACCAAACTCAAACAATCTGAATCAGACAGAACAGAATCAAAAGATCAAACGTGAGAGTATTTCACATACATACAGTGTTTTATACCACCAGAGTTCTATTCTAATGCCCCACTCTAACAGGGAAGTGAACCTTGCATTCTCAAAGCCTGAGATGAAGCACAAATTTTGAAAGATTACTTCTGGATGGAAAATGCTTAATATACAAATATCATGGTGGGGAAGGGCAATCATTAACTGTTGTCCAAAGTACGGCAACCTAGCTAAGATTGCATCACTAAGTTGAGCATAGGATGGTAACTTCTTTAGCCACTCTAAAAAACTTCCTGGTACATCACAGAGAGGCTGCTATCTGCACCAAGAGAGGGAGAGAAGATAAAATTAGAAATATTTGTATTACTGGAAGTACTCATGAGTTTTATTTCACTCCATCCCCCTAACAACCCTTTAAGGTAGACAATTTAAGAATTGTTCCCATTTTATACCTAACGAAAATGAACTTCAGAAAACTGATATGATTTTCCCAAAATTACATAGCTGATATGTTATCAATCCAAGTCTTGAATCCAGTTCTTCTGCCTTCAAGTCTAAGTGCCCACTTAGAAAGCCAATTGTATATCCATTGTAGAAAGTTGAGAGATGAAAGGGTGAGAGAAAAGAAACAGAGAAAGATATAAAGCTAGAGAAGAGAATTAAGAGAGAGTTAGGGACAGAGAATAGAAGAGAGAGTAGAGGGGAAAAAAGAAGGAAAAAGAATGAAGGGGAGAGGGGAAAAGTGAGAAGTCAGAGACATTTGGAGAATTAAGCCTATTCTCCAAATAGGCTGCATGAAGCTTTAGTGGCAAAGCATGCTAAAGGGAGAAACAAGATCTCCAGTGTAACAGAAAGTGATGTATACTAGATGACAGCTGGTCGATGAAAACATACAGTACATTTTCAGTTACATTTATGTTTGGGAAATTGATGTATTTCCAAAGCACTGGTAGAAAATGCTGGCAGCACAAGCCGGGCCAAACTCCCACAGTTTGCATCTGATCCACAAGAGTAGGAGTAAATATGCCTGCCATAAACATTCATATTTTGTTATTTCATATATAAACTAATAGCAAGGTTTGTAAACAAAAATAGCTACAGACTCCTTTTGGGTCTGTGCTAGGTAGCTCGGCTAGCTATGTTGAGTTGGGCTCCACAGAGCACTCAACTGGGAAAAAGTGAACCTAGGTGTTAGTCCTACCACTGCTACTGACTTCTTCTCTGACCTGAGGCAAAGTACGCCCATGTCCTGGTTCCAACATACACCTCCATAAAAGAAGCATTTTAGAGGAGATGATATCTAAGTTCACTCTCAGCCCTAATAGTGCAGGGTTCTGAGTTATGAGAAGGGATGTTATGGGGAAAAGTTCTTCCTCTAGGTAGAAAATTGTAAAATGGGGTTTCCAGCCTTATAAGCCGGACACTTTATTTTTTTTTTCATTTTCACTTTAATTCAGTGTTCAGTGTAAAGAGAGCACTGAGGCTGGGATTCAGTACCTTTGATTTATGTCCCCCAAGTCACTAGCATAACAATTTTGATTACATAATACTAAGTTTTTACATAAAAAGAACCCAATGCAGTTAAAATTTTAAATGGAGAAATTTGGGGAAATCTTTGCAAAAGTTTCTTTGATAAATATATGATATCCAAGATATATAAAAATAAGTTGAAATTCATAAAAGCCCTTACCAAACTGCCACATGGGCAAAGAATGAGAGGACCAGTGATATTTGGAGGTAATATCTTGACTTGTTCCTGAATTGAATTTAAATGAATTAAGAGTTACACAAAGCTGTCAGCCTCACTCTCTCTTCCAGGATCATCAAAGTGCAGTAGCAAAACAAAAACTTGGGTAACAGTGGATGACCTAGGCATCTTCTATGTCTGAGTAATCTCTAGGTACTCCGCAGCACCTGCCACTTATCATGGTTTTTGGAATAAATTGTTTTCTTCCATACCCATTCCACCTGGGAAGGTCTTCACATGCTTGGGGTAAACATTCTCCTAAATCACTGATGAGTCTGAAGCTTGTCGGTTACTCTCAACCTGGTTTAGCCTATTTACAGATGGTTTTAGCAGGTTATAGCTTTTTGGAGGCCAGTGACAACTGGGTGAAAGTTGGATATGAAAGATGTATGAGCAGTCTTGGAAAAGGTTCAGCAAGCCCTCACACAACCCTTGCCAAAAAAATTAATAGCCTCAAATGGAGAAGTCCAAGCTAATAATAGCTATATCATTCAAATTGATCTGTCACTAAATATTAGAAAAATACAAATTGAAGGAATTGAGATTATATCTTCTACTTGTGCAACTGACCAAGATGAGAAGAAAAGCAAAATGCAAATGATGGATAGACTATAGGAAAATAATTCATTATTGGTGAATCTGTGCATTGTTTCAATAATTATGGAAAGCAATTTGGGACTATAAAAAAAAAGTCAACTAACTATGCATATCTTTGACACAATGGCACTACCAGGCACATAGAACAAAGACATGAAGAAAGAGAATTATATAGAGAAAAATATTTATAGCAGCTCTTTTTGTGGTATAAAGAACAGGGTGGTATAGTGGTGCTCATTAGGTGGAAAGTGACTGAGCAAATTATGGTATGTGAATATATCGGAATATTTTGTTCCATAAGAAATCAGGAAAGGGAAGATTTTGGAGGAAATTAGGAAGAAATTTTAAGAACTTATTCAAAATCAAGTGAAGAGAACAAAATTGTCTTTTTAAAATGAACCCAGAGGTCTTGGGAAAAATATTGAGAGAATAAATAGCTTAAAATAGAACTAGAAAATATAATCCATGCCGTAGTGAAATTAATATCTGAATTCATCTCTTTTTTTAAGAGAAGAAAGAAAAGAAGGTAAAAAAGAACACATTAGGGAAAATGAGAGAAAAAAGGAGAAACTTACTATTTCTCACAAGTGGGATTTTTCAAAAATGAACATGAACAAACATTGGAGAAAATCAAAGAGGAGCTCATAAACTTCACTCTTATCCAAAATAAGCAAAATGCACACTCATATGCACTCACACATACACATATATACCCACAGAGTTTAGCTTAAAAATACATAAAATCCAATTGAGTAATAGGCAGAAGAGGAGGAGAATTAAGTTTCAAAGGGAGGGCAAAGTTAAGAAGGAAATAGTCACAAGGAAAACAAACTTCAACTTCATAGTATATATCATAAAAGTTGATTTAAAGGGAAAGTTTTAAAAAATGTAATAACTAATAGATAAAAAGAAGAATGAATGAAGAATGAAGACCACTTAACTTTCACTTAAATATTGTTAAATTTATTCTTTGACGTAGTAAACAATATATATTTAAAAATTAGTGTTTGAATTATCTGTAATGAAAAAATGCTAAAAACTATTCTAATGAAATCAGGGGTAAAGCAATTACCAATCGTCACTGCTATTATTTTGACTGAATTCTAGAAATTCTAAATAATACAAAATGAAAATATAAAGAAATGGAATAAGCACAAAGAAGAAACAGTAATAATTATCATTTTGCAAATATATGATGATTCATATCAAGAACCTTTAAATTTAGCTAAAATTAATTAAAAGAGTTAAGAGCTTCTGCAAAGTAAGGGTATGTAAAATAAACACATTAAGATCATCTTTCTTTCTCATTATTGACAAGAAAACCCAAAGGAACAGATAAAAAGTATGAAATTCCATTCAAAACTATAGCTAATGTAGAAAATATTTTAGAATCAAGCTACCAAGACACATACAAGAATTTTATGAATATAGTGGTGATATACTTTTCACAGAAATAAAAACAGACAAATCATTGGAAATAGTTAATTATTGCATAATACCAACATAATAAAAATAATAGCATCGGAGAAGACATTTGCAACCATTCAAAAAAGTTTGGTCTGACCATCCACAAAGGAAAGACAACTGGATGAAAAAATGGTTTCCAACAAGATATCTATAATCCATATATAAAAATTATTCAAGACACATTGAAAAATCTAACAGACATAATCAGGTCAAAACATTCTCTGATTAAAAAAACAACAACAAATAAAAAAAACTGTTTAAAAAAAGTCAAAGAAAGGATAAAACCAGGAGGTATGTGTGTATCAAAGATACCCACCAATGTGGTAGAGGAGATCTAGTATGTAGTTCAGGTTGGAAACTGATTCTCTATAGATTGTAGAATCTTCTAGACACTGTGATTCATGAATGACATTGTGCTCGCTTCACTGTATAGCATCAGAGAAGACATTTGCAACCATTCAAAAAAGTTTGGTCTGACCATCCATAAAGGAAGGATAACTGGATGAAAACTTTATTTTTTTAGATAATAGTATAAATTTGAACAAACAACTAATAATACTTATTCATCAGTATGAGATAATCAGTACAGATAAAAAAAAATCAGACCCAGAGTTAAACAAAGGAAAATAGGTTGAATTGTCTTTGGAAAACTGGAAAATTCCTTAAATGATCCTAAAATTCCCATTCATATATATACTTATCTATATATACATATTTTTGATATTTGTATTTCTGCCTTTGAATCAATTCTGTGTATTGCTTCCATGGCAGAAAAGTGTGATAAGGGATAGGCAATGGGGGTTAAATGACTTGCCCAGAGTCACACAGCTAGGAAGTGTCAGAGATCAGATTTGAACCCAATATCTTCCATCTCTAAGTCTGAATCTCAATCAACTGAGCCACCTAGCTGCCCCCAAAAGATTAATATTTTTAACAACGACATTCTGTTGGAATTATAAAAAAACAAGGAATATAATAGTCTCCAAAGTAATTCAAAAGTGAATATCACCCAGAGAGCAATGGAGAGGTATATATATAGTGAGCATGAACAGGCTACAACATATCACTAACAGAGACTTTAAAATAACAGGAGCAAAAATGCCATTCTAGGAAGCAAATATGAATTGGCCATCTAGCAAGGGTGGACGAGAGATGGACAACCAGTTTTTCCACTATTAATGTTACAATGTCATTAGAAAAAAAAAAAGTTCTTAACCATTACAGCTGTCCAAAAATAGAATATGCCACTCAAGAACTGATACAGTCCCTCTCATTGGAGATCTTCAAGGATTTTTTTTTTGTGTTTGGTTGGATTGGATCTCTCTGAAGTCCCATTCAACTTTCAAATTCTATAATTCTATAGTAAACATCTCCAATAGGTTGAATGAGCTCCTTATGGTGAACTTACCGAAAGACACAGAAAAAAATTACAGTGGATGAGCAGGAGTTATAATCTGTATCATGAAAGGGCACCCCCAAATCGATGGGATCACAAACCAGAGGCATATATGAGCTCTAGGCATATTCTTTCTCTTATTTAGGAAATTCAGGGTGAGTTAGAGCTAAGTTAAACTGAAAAAAAAAACAACAAATAAGCAAAAACAAAAGTAAAGAGAGGACTAAAGACTCATGAGAAATGTCCTTAATTTTGCAGTATATCTTAAAATATGACCCCATATTTTAAATTTAATTTAAAAAGAGTGTCAATCAGTGATTGTTGTTAGGAAATATCAATATGAGATTTTATTGTTTTCTCATATTTTCCACACCATTGTAAGGCCGATGCTTGGTTTTTCTGGTCCATAATACCATAATTCTGACTCAAGCATGCGCCTAGGGCCATATTACCTGAATGGTGTCTAAGTGTCTAAGACCTGAAAGTGTCTAAGAAGAAATAAACAACCTCCAGTAAACTCGTCTTACAATGCCAGATTTAAAGTTACAGCATATGTCACAACACTCCATACTAAAAAGATAGTGGCTATGACGTCATCACTCTTTTGTTATTAACAAGAAACCTCAGGATTAGGAGACATATCTAATAGATTGTATATGTTCTATAATATTGGCTCATGAAGAGATCTGGCTATTGGACAGCGTTTTTCTGTTTCTCTTTAAACTGTATACAAGTGAGAATCTTAGTAAGTTGCCTAGGATCTCAGTGGCTTCAGCTTCTTCTTCTGTAAAATGACCTCAAAGGTTTCTATGACTTTTATATCTATGATAAAAATATATGTATATTACACATACATACACATATTCACAATATGTATACACATGAATATATCGTATAAATATGTTATATATAATGTGCATATATATTGCATATGTATGTATGTATATATAAATATATATGTATGTATGTATAAAGGGCTGTCCTATGGGTCAGGGGAGAATAGGACATATGTGGTATTGCTCCAAAGGAAAGACACAGGATGAATGGATAGAAGGAAAAGAGACTCAGATGTATAGCTAGAGAATCTGACCTAATCTCTACTCAGGAATTTAGTCACAATGTTTTAGGGCATTCATTTTCTCATCTGTGAAATAAGGACCTTTTTATTAAATGATTTTAAGGTTCCTTCTAATTCTAAAATCCTAAATTGCATAACATTCCTTCTCCATAGAATGAAAAACCTTCTAAAAGTCAGAGTTCTCTAATGTCTAGGAAAGTAGTGAATTTTCTGCCATTGTAAGAGTTTAAACAGTACAGGGAGGTGGGGCAGCTGGGTGGCTAAAAGGATTGAGAGTCAGGCCCAGAGATGGGAGGTCCTAGGTTCAAATCTGGCCTCAGACACTTCCCAGCTGTGTGACCCTGGGCAAGTCACTTGACCCCTGTTGCCTAGCCCTTACCACTCTTGTGCCCTGGATCCAATGCACAGTATTGACTCCAGGATGGAAGGTAAGGGTTTTCTATTTTTTAAATAAATAAATAAATAAACAATATGGGGCACATAGTAGACAAATTTTCTGATTTTAAAAGATTACATTAGGAGGTCTCCAAGATCCTCCTAGCCAACTAGAATTTTATCATTTCCAGACCTAGATTCTATGACTGCCTTCTTTAGAACTTCTAGAACTTCTCAACTTAGAGTTTCCTACTATTGAAAATGGGCCATAATTCCCTGATGCTCTTCTCCATTCCTTTTCCCATTTGTTTTCCCCAAAGGATAGAAAACTCCTCAGGCAGGGAGGCCTCTTCCCTGCCTTTCTATAACCCTATGTACACTTTGAAAACTCTCAAAAATGCCATTAATTATAATGATAATGACACTTTGTACTTTTATAGGCTCTTTCATCAGAGGATCTCTGAGCACTTAAAAATATCATCTCATTAATCCTCACAACACCACCTGGGAGACAGCTGGCAAGTAAACTTATCCCAGTTTCACAAGGAAAGGAAGTGAGATACATAGAGATATTTACGGACTTGGTCCAGATTGGACAAAGTCCCTTTGCCTGGAGCTCACTGTGGCAGCCTCTTCTACTTGCTATTAATGAATCTAATGAATCTCAATCTCTCTCTCTCTCTCTCTCTCTCTCTCTCTCTCTCTCTCTCTCAATCTCTCTCTCTCTCTCTTTCTCTCTCTCTCTGTCTCTTGTCTCTCACACACACATCTCCTAAATATTATCTCTTATTTTTTTTAGTATTTTTTGAAAATTTGATTTTTCATGACCCAGATTCATGGTGTTAGAAGGGGAGGGTGGGGATAAGAAAGAGGCAGTACTTTACTTGACAATAAAACTACTTTATTGTATTTTTTTTTTGATCGAGGCCTGTTATTTTACTGGTATAGAGAACTCCTAAGGAGAAAAAGCTTTCTATTGGCACAGAGTGGAAACCACACTATAGTTTATTATCTTAGGGATTTGGCTGAAACACTAAGAAGATCTTTCTTAATGTGGCCTTCCCCTATTTTTCCAATCTTCTTATACCTCACACCCTTTCTTACTACTCACACTTCCACCCATGCATGCTTCCAGACACACATACTCTATGAACTGGTGACAATGACCTTCTTGCCATTACTCTAACAAGAAAATCTATCTCTTAACTCCAGACATTTTCACTGGCTGTCCCCCATGCTCTCCTTCCTCATCACTACCTTCTGTCTTCTCTGGCTTTCTTCAAGTTCCAGCTAAAATCCTGCCTTCTAAAGGAAGCCTTTCCTGAGCTTTATTTCTATTGCCTTCTCTCTTAATATCTCCTTTTTGTCTTCTATGTAACTTATTTGTACATAGTCGTTTGCACATTTTCTCCTCCATTAGACTGTGAGTTCCTTGAGAATAGAGACTGTCTTTTACTTTTCTTTGCATCATCAGGGTTTAGCCTAGCATCTGGTACATAGTATTGCTTAATAAATATTTATTGACTGACTAGTAGAGCTAGTGTTTGTCAATAGGCAAGAATAGAACCCAAGTTTGTATTCTTGGCTCCAAAACTTAGCTCCCTAATCATTTTAGATAGTATTGTACAAATTAGTTTGTCCCTATAGTGAATACAAAAAGGAGGAATGTTATTCAAGCCTTTAGATTAGAAACTGACATTGTTGCCATTATTGTTTTGCTGTTCTAATTTAAAGAAAAGCATACAATGTTAGAAGATTTCTAGAATGTCAGAACTGCAAGAGATTTTAGAATCAAGATATTAGGACAAAAATGATAGCCTTAGAATCATAGAACTATGATTTTTAAAAACTAGATGGAATCTTAGAGATAATCTAGCCCAAGGATTCTCATACTTTCCCATAGTAGTAGAACCTTTCAATTTCAATAAAATTTTGGCATAATCCTTATAGCAAAATCCACTAAAATATTATTTTAATGCCTATTAACAAATAATATGATTATTTTTTTAATTGAAAAGTTTCATGATTCTTTGCAGCACAGTTTGAGAAACACTGATCTATCCCATACTCATTTACAGAACAGGGAATGCAGGGAACTGAGATATTGAGTGAGATCACACTTAAGATATTAAGTGAGGTCACACAGCTAATCAGTGAAAGAGCTGGGAATAGAATGCAGGTTTCTTAACTCTGAGGCCCATTACTTTCCACTAAATCCCATTTTCCAGAAGGATGCTATCAGAAATCTATTTAAAAACATAAAATGATCCGGTCAAAAATCATCTCATCTCCAAAGGAAGGTGATTTGTGTTAAATAGAAATAAAAGAATTGAAGTTTCATGTGACAACAAGTCTGAGTTGTTGGAGGCAGCAACCTAAGACCCAAACTGGCAAGGATGATGGTCTCTGTTTTGGGTAGAAACAGGCTTCTTTGACTCTAAGAATGCATTCAAGATATATAATAGATACCTGTCTGATATAATTAATTATATTTTTCCTAAATTTAACATTGCCTGAAGGGAAAAATCATTTCGCTTGGTAAAATCCCTCATGCCACACAAAGTCTGTGAAAGAGCCAGATTTAATTGCTGTGATAAAAACCACAAGAAAGACCAGGTTTGCATTAAATCTATAACCACATCTACTGAAGAATAGCTTTAATCACCTTTGAAATGGTGACCACAAGATAATTAAAGGGAAAGTGTGCTCATTGGTAATTATCCAGGAATATCAAATCTCCGTTTATCATGGAGTCCAATTTAAAATATCTTGGCAAGGGATTCATTCCTTACCCCCCACGCCTCCCCAACCCTCATCCCTTTTAAGCTTAGGACTCCATGTTCCATAGCCAAGAAAGCTGGGTCTTTGTGTCATTTCACAGTCCACTAATGGGTTTCCATTTAGAAGGGGCTGTGGCCTCCCTCCACTGCCCGGTATTATTCTCATGAACTCATCAGATAAAAGACAACAGAAACAAGTCAGAGCATTTACTCTCCACTGACAAGTTTGTTTCTCCATAAACCTAAGACTAAATGTGGACTTTAAGTTTCCCACACTTTCACCGAATCTCCCACCTAACAAAAAATAAAAAAGGAGAAAGAGATGAAAAAAGAAAAGGAAAAAAAAAAAAACTTATGTGACTGAGGCAATGTAAAAAGGGGAGGGAAGCCCTTAAACCAAGAGTGTAAATCACTGCAGACTTTGTGATTTATTTTAACTTTAACTGGGCTTATTGTGGCTCCCCAGATCTGGGCTCTCACCTTCAGGCAAAAATGGAAACCTGTGGAGTTACATTCTTTAAAGGCCTCAGAGCTTTGTTCCAGACTATTACTCTCAGGCCTCTGTCTCCTCTCTCTTCTTAGCCCCTCCCTTTCCCTCCATCCTCTCTCTCTTTCCTTTCTTTCTCTTCTTCTATTCCCTCCCTTTCCCTCCCTCATTGACCCTCCTCTCTTCTATCCTCCTCACCTCTTTTCATTTTTCTTCCTCTTCCCTCCTCTCCACTCTCCTCCTCCTCATATCTCCTCACCTCTGTACCTACCCATTCTCTTCATTATCCTTTGGGTTATGAAACTAACATTAGTTTGTTGGAAGGATTCAAACCTCATCTTTGATACTTATTTTATTTTGTTTCCCTGGACAAATTATTTCCTTTCTCTTGGTCTCATTTTCTTTTCCTGTCAAATGAGCTGGATTGATGAGATAATCTCTAAGGTAACCTCCAGAACTAAATGTCTGTGATTTTATGAAGCCATTGAACTGGAAGTTATCTTTCCCACCCTGTCCCTTTTCCTAGCATCAGTAAACAGAGCTAGCGTTTCAAATGTGCTCCCAAGTCATTGCCTGCTACTGCTGTTAATACTTTAAATGGAATGAAAAGTCCTGTGTACCCTTCTTAGGCTTGAGGTAGCTTGCTGCACCTGAGCATGACAGCTTCAGTGCATATCTGATTTGAGTTACCACATGTCCTATGGTCAAAAAGAAAGGAACATACCTGAGATACACTCCTTCCTCACTTCTGGCTCTCAGAATTCCAGATATCCTTCAATATTCAACTCAAGAATCACCTTCAATATGAATCTCCTCCTGGTTCCCCAAACAACCAGTGTATTCCTTCCAAAAATATCTATGCACAGTTCTTGGCATACACTAAGAATTTAATAAATGATACTTCAGTCAATAAAATATAGAGAAATAAATTTCTGTGTATGTATGTATATAGGCTTGTTGTCTTCCCTGTTTGAATATAAGCTCCTTAAGGGCTTGCATTTTCTTTTCATTTTACTAGCTCTTGGCCTAGTGCCTTGTGTACAGAGAAATCATTAATCTATGTTTGTCGAATAATTGGTTGGTGGTCTAACCAAGGAAGAGAGTCTTCATCTCTTGATGAAGACATGAGAGTTCCATTCACATAGCATAAGATGACATAAGTTTGTTGCTGTTGGGATATTTTTTAAGCAGCTACATCACAATATTGACTGGAAGTCTTTCCCAAATAATGTTCTACCAAGCATGTGTCCTCCATACTGTAGTCATGGAAATGGTTAAAGAAAAACTTAAGTATAAGATTTTACATTTGTTTCTAATATATTTCATCTTGTTAGATTTGGTTCATCATTCCAACATTAAGATCCTTTTAAACCTCAAGCCTTACATCCAAAGTATTAGCTATTCTTCATAGTTCTGTGCCATCCATAAATCTGAGCTCTATACAAATAAATAATGAAAATGTTAAACAGAACTTCAGAACGCTGAAGCACACCACAAAGATCTCTCTGCAAGTAGACATTGATCCATAGAACAATGATCTTTGGATAGCATCCTTCAGTCTGCTACCAGTTCAAGTATCTTTTATAGTTTGTTTCTCCATTTAATCTCCAGGGAAATCGTGAGATATCTTTGAGTTGACGTGAATTTAGAGGGACCATTCTATTAGAGTGCCTTTGGGATCTATCCTTGGCCCTATACCATTCAACATTTTTAACAGTGATTTGGATAAAGCTATTGAAGATAGGTGGCACAGTGGATACAGTGCCATGCCAGGAGTTAGGAAGACATGTCTATCTTCCCGAGGTCAAATCTGCCCTCAGACACACTTACTAGCTTGTGACCCCCTAGACAAGGAAACTCTGTTTGACTCACTTTCTTCCTGTCAAATGATCTAGAGAAGGAAATAGCAAACCAAATCAGAATCTTTGCAGAGAAAATCCTAAATGGGATCACAAAGAGTCAGACATGATTGAAAATGACTGAACAACATCAGATTGTAGATATGCTTGTGGAACTTTCAGACAACATAAATTAGGGAAGGATAGCACAAAAATGTATAGGAACCATGTCCAACTGGTTACCTCAGAGTCCATTATTAAATGTTCAGTGTGAACATTTACACCTCAGAAATCAGAAATCCTCAAAATTTACAAATCTCAGCTTGATTTATTGTTTTGTTGATTGTCTAGACTAGGAGATCTTCAAACTACTACCAGAGAGATAAATTTGGCCTGCTGCCTATTTTTGTACAGTCCAGGCAAGCTCAGAATGGTTTTTACATTTTTTAAAATACAATAAAACTTTATTTTAAAATGTAAAAGCCATTCTTAGCTCAGGGCCATAATACAGATAAAACATAAAAATGTGTCATAATTTTTGTCCTAAGAGATGGTTGTTAAATATTTACCAGCACAACCTTGGATAGTACATATGTTATATTACAGAATTAGGTTAGAACAATGGGCCAAAATATGAAATTTAATAGAGACAAATATAAAGGTCTATATGTATTTTTTAAGTTTCACACATATAGCATGGGGAAAGTGTGGCTAGACAACAGTCTCTGTGAAAAAGATCCAAGAGTTTCAGTTGGCTTCTAGCTCAATAAAAGTAACCAGTATGATATGGTGGCCCCCCAAAAGTTAATGCTCTTTTAGGTAGTATCACGTCTTGAAGTGAAACTGAAAGAATATTAGTGGAATGGTAGACTATGCCATTGGAGGATTAGTTGAGGAAATTAGGCTGACTTGGCATATGTGACACCATGTAGCAGTCAAGTAATTGAAGGGCCATCATAGTGAAGAAAAAAAGACTTCTACTATTTGGCCTCCCCAAAGTCAGAATTAGTAGCAAATATAAACAATTTGCTTCAAGAGATAGATTTAGGTTTGATGGAAGAAAAAATAACATCATCCTATTAATTGAAGATGTCCCAAAGTAGAATAGACTGAGGTAATGGGTATATCCTTTGTAGGGGTTTTCTAACAGAGGATGGATAACCATTTGTCAGTGCTAACTTTTCAGCAGGCACTTGGTTTGATACGATTAAACCAGATTACCTTTGAGATCCTTTCCAGTTTTTAGATTTTTGCAAATGTGATATCAAGAAATGTTTGGTGTTGCTGTTGTTTTTACTGTTGTTGTTGCTTGTTTTGTTTAATAATGTTTATATCTTATTGAAATTCTGATACATGGTAGCCATAATTTTCCCTCAATCTTCTAGTCTTATAACTATTTTACAAGGAAATACAGTTAATTTAGTATGACAACATTGGCATCATAGAACATGTGCAAAAATAAAGTGACCTTGAAGATCTTGTCTAGCTCTGAATCTATGACCCAATAACCCTTTTATCCAATTATAACAAATCCTATGGCAAGAAGCCTCTCTAACAACAGGATTTCCAAGCTCAAGTTGATAAACATTGCCTTGTTCAAAGCAAATAATCCATCCAATAAAATTCCCATCCCATTGAAGAATCTGGACTTTCTCTTAGGATTCTCTGTAACAAACTACAGTTGTCCTGTATATTAAAATACATCCTGACGTACTCAATGGAATCATAGATTGAGAAAAAGAAATCTTAGAAGTTGAATCCAACACTTCCCTCCTTATACAGGTGAAGAATCTGAGACTCATAAAAGTCAAAGATTCACCCCAGGTTGCGAAGGTTCTAAGTATCTGAGGCAGAATATGAACCCAGGTTTTCTAAATGCAAGTCCAAGATCTTTCCATTATTCCACATGGTTATATTTGTTTTGTTTTTTTTATGGAAGTGTTAATTTAGTTTAGAATTTTCATCAATAACTCAAGAAATCCAAAATTATGGTTCCAGCCCTGTCACTTCCTATGAGAGCATGAACAAGTCATTTAACCTCTGTACCCCAGGTCCTTGATTTGAAACATCAGAATAATAGCATTTGCCTTATTTATTTACCTAAAAGAGATTTTATGATTTTATTTTATGCTACATCTGCATGCAACCACATGAGACTCAAATACTCTATGAAGAATAAGGGAGAAAACTATCACAATCTGTGCACAGCAAAATGTCTCCTTTTTGTCTAAACCTCAACTGGCAATCAAGTGTCAAAAGTGCTGACAGTGTGTCCAATGATCTTTGAGGATTGATTTAAAAAAAAAAGACTTTTCAAGCCATACCCACATGTGAAAACCAGAAAATGAGCCTGTTGATGTGTCCTCAGCATTAGACATAGATGACATTTTAAAATCTGCTATAAATATATAGTTCTGCTATAGAAAATCAGGATGGGGACAACATGGGAAGAAGCCCATGAGAAGACTATAGTGTTAAGATGGTGGTTAGAGAAAAGAAATAAGGGAAAGGCCATGAAGGAGAGAAGAGGATGTGAAAATTTCTTTGAGGGGATCTAATTAGAAAATAGGAGGTGGAATTTAATGTAGGCCAATCTGAAAGGCATTTATTCAGTATCTACTATGAGTCAGGGATGCTTATACACCCTTTGTTTCCACCTTTCATTCAACTCTCACCTGTGGCTCCAAGAAGCTGTAGCAAGCTCAGTAACCACACCCTGGTAAAACAATCTCAGCAGATGGGCTAAACCAGGTTGAAGGTAGCCAACAAGCCTCAAGTCCATCAGGGAATTAGGAAGATGCCTAGCTCCAGCGTGTGAACACTTCCCCAGGTGGAATGGGTGTATGAGGACAATGTGTTCCAACAGCTATTATTGCAATTGAAGCAAGGGCTAAAAAGTGCTTAGAATTTGGTCAGAAATCAAAGACAACAAGGTCACCCACTGCATCCCAGGCTGTGGCCAGTCACCCTGACTTTTGTCTTGCAACTGGACCTGAATGACTGGAAGAGAGAATGAAGTTGACAAGTTTGTGCAACTCTGCCTCATTAAAATTCAATTCACAAGATAAGAGTCTGTGATGTCATTGGATCTCTTTTAAAGTGAAAGATAAACAACAACTAGGAGTCTGGAACTCTACTGGGCACTGAAGATACAAAATCAATAATAAAAATATAGTCTCTGTCCTCAAGGAGCTTTCATTTTACTATGTGGAAATAATATGCAAACAAAAAAGTATATATTTCTGGAGAAGGAAGGTACCAGAATTTAAAAAAAATAGTCAAGAGAAAGTAAAAATAAACTAGACTTGAATCTTAGCTTTGTGACACTTTCAGGGTGCCTGCAGACATACTACTTAGCCTCTGTGAATCTGAATTAACTCACATATAAAAAAGGTGGGGGAATGATAATACTTTCAAAACATACTTTATAGAATTGTGGTGAGGAAAGTGTTTTATAAATATTAGATAATTTTATTATTACTGTTATTATTATCATTGATTGTACTTGTTATTATATGTTCTGTTCAGTAATATATTAAGTAATGCATTATCTACTTACAAGCTACTTCAGTCAGATCCATTAGGCAACTTTGGGGAAAAGATCTGAAATGACATTTCTCTGCCAACAGAGAACCACTTAATAAGCTGAAGGAGTCTCTGCTGGTGATGGTGTAGGCACCCTTCGAACAGAGTATTCATAATTTAATCTGTACCCTAGATGACCAGTACATACTTTATAGTCACTGTATAAATATCCAGTGAAGATTCAAGCTCTGAACAATCCAGCCCAGGGACCTTTTCTGATCAGAGTGGGATGATCTCTATGAAGTCAGCATGGTTAGTTCTTTCTGATGTTAGCCCTGTAACTAGAGATTCTGAAGACATCAAGATACTCTTCTTTTCCCACCTCTAAAAGTACAATTTACAACCAACACAGAAAAAATTTGATTACCATCTTGGGTATCTGATCAAGTTTCTAATCTAAACCAATCAAAAGCAATTAAATTCAAAAGACATTTACTAATCGCCTAATTTTATGTAAGGTCATGTTAGGGACTGGGGATACAAAGTGAAAAAATGACCCTCAAATGAGGTAATGCCTTCAAAAAGATCTAATAGGGGACACAATACTTCTTCAAGATATGGTAATACTAAGTTTTAAAGCCAGAAAACCTGAGTTTAAATCCCATATCTGCCATTTTACTATCTGTGTGATCTTGAGACAGTCACCTAATTTCTCTAGACTTCAGTTTCTTCGTGCATAAAATCAAAGGGTTAAAATAGCCTCTACACTCCCTTCTTGCTCTAAATCTATGATCCTGGGAAAATTTTAAGGATCCATAATTTTGTGGTTGATTGCTTTCTCCGATGGTAGTATGTACTATTGTCTCTCGCTACTTTTGTAGACAATCTTCAAAAATAATGATATGGCTGAAAAAATGTCTATGACATCAAACTCAAAAAGCACCAACTCTATCTTTTTTTATGAAAAGGTGAAAAAAATGTTGCATTGGCTAAAAAAATATCATTTTGTCATCAACCTTTTGATAAACTTTATTCTTTTTAGCTCAGCTTCTTGGCAGACTGTCACTATCCACACATTCTCAAAATCTTTTCAACTTGAAAACTTCCCAGCTGTGTGACCCTGGGCAAGTCACTTAATCCCCGTTGCTCTGTTTTTACTGCTCTTCCGCCTTGAAACTAATACACAATATTGATTCTAAGACAGAAGATACCAGTTTTTTTAAAAAGAAAGAATTTTTTTTTAAAAAAGAACCCAGGGCAGTATCATGCCACAAGTTGTACAATTGTAGTGGAATGGAGTAGCTACAAATCAGTAAAATAATAATTCACATTTAATACTTAAATAAAATGCCCATAGATTACCTTCTTCCATTCTATAGTTGAAGAAATTGGAACTCAGGGACTTGAAAAACTCATTCAAGGTCACACAGTACTTGGAGCTTAGTCTAGAAGAGAGGTATCTTAATTCTAAGATCAATGCTCCTTCTATCATTTCTTACTGCTTCTTGTGGGTAGAATACAAGTGCAAAGGGAAAGTTCTAACAGAGTACTTCAAGTGATATGAGGAGGAACCCATTATTTTCCAATATTCTAAATCACTTTCTGTTCCTAAAGAATGAATGTTTCTATAAGGTCAGACTTAATACATCAAAACTATTCACAATGGGGGTAGCTATGAGGCTCAGTGGTTTGAAAACCAAGCCCAGAAACAGGAGGTCCTGGGTACAAATCTGACCTCAGATACTTCCTAGATTTGTGACCCTGGGCAAGTCATTTACCCCCAATGCCTAGCCCTTACCATTCTTCCACCTTAGAACAATGTTGGTTCTAAGGTGGAAGGTAAGGGTTTAAATAACTCTCCATAATTACACAGATATGGAAAATCCTTCAACCATCAAGATCACAACAAGTCTACAATGTCTTCAGCAAATTGCTTGAGCCTCCAAAAGGTCCAGTAATTTGCTTGTGATCACACAAGTCATGTAAGAGACATGGAAGCTGAATCTCAACTCAAAGTCTAAAACTCTCTTCATTATATCACGCTTGCTTACTTATTAAGACTCAATGTGTTATGAGCCCAAAGCTTCAGTTAATAACTATAAAATCCTAAGAAATCATAGAAGCTATGATGATGATATCAGGTCATCTTTTAGTGAATTTTTGCTTCAGGACAGCAATCGAATTAATAAACATGGAATTAACTTAAATACTTTTAAAATATCTTAATTCAGATCTCCTTCTCTGCAACTTACATTCCTGAAGAATCCTCTAAAGCACTGAGAGATTTATTGACTTGCCTCTGTTCACACAAAAAAGGAATAGATGTCAGAGGAAGAACTTGAACCCATGCTTTCCTCAGATTTAAAGTATATCTACTGTCTCATGCTATGAAAGAGGATGTGATCTGTAATCCACAAAGATAATCACTTCATTTCTACCAGCTTAAACATCATCATTACAAATTTAGAGATGAACCAAGCCTTGGGTAGCATAGCTCTATGGCAAGAAGGTATAGCTGCTCATGAACATGAGCTCCTGTAATTCATATACTGCAAATGATATGGTAGGGAGGGTTTAAGGAAAGTTCTAAATTCACTTTCCCCCCTATTTTTAGCTCTTCAAATTGAGTCTCAGAGAATCCCAGAATATTAGAACTAAAAGGTTTTTAGAATAAAAGAATATTGGATGTTAAAGCCTTAGAGATTATCTAATGGCCCTTTCATTTTTCAGATGGGAAAAGTGAGGCTGAAAGAGGACAATCGTTTGTCTAAGATTACATAGTGATTTAACATCAGGGTCCGAAGTCAGAACCTAGATTTCATGGCTCCTGGTCTGACTGTGGAAAATCAACATGCTTATAGTGCTCCTATAACCACCAATCAATTTTGACATTGTATTGACTAGAAGATGCTTGTGTTTTCTGAATCCAATGGAAAACAATGACATACTCAAAATCATAGAGTTTTAAGACATGGGTGCTAGAAGGTTCAAGGACCCTGGCACTGGTCTAGGATTGGCACCATGATATAACATCAAAAATGTTAGAATGGGACTCAGTCATCTCTGATGTCTATCCACTTAATTACTATGATCCTATAACACAAAACTAGAGAAATCATGAACATCACATAATGACATGTTCAATAAGAAAACAATAAGAAAATACATTTTTTCCTTCTCTGCAGAGGTGGGAGGACTATGGGTATGGACCATTGTATATGCAATCAAATACAGCTAATTTCCAGAATGGTTTTGCAGAATTGTCTTTTTTCTCTATTTTTTAATTCTTCATTACAAGGAGAAGGACTTATTTAGAGATGAGTATGATGAAAATCAAAATATGTTTTAAATTATCAAAAAATTTAAAATAAGTTTCTATATACTTGTTATTCTCTGCTCTATAATTCCCAAGTCCACAATAAAGAGATTCTTTGAAAAAAACAAACAAGGAAATACTTAACTTCCATTTGAGAATCAATTCTGTGTATTGGTTCCAAGGCAGAAGATTGGCAAGAACTAGTCAATTGGGATTAAGGGACTTGCCCAGGGTCACACAGCTGGTCAGTGTCTGGAGTCAGATTTGAACCCAGGATCTCCCATCTCTAGGCCTGTTTTTTAATCTACTGAGCTTCCCAGCTACCCCCAAGCAGATTATTTTAAAGAAAAGAGCATAAGACTAGTAGTCTACGAGACATTAACTAGATTCTAAACCTGAATATGGCAGAAATTTACTCTATGATTTGGGGAAAGTATTTTCCCCTTTCTGGGGCTACATTTTCTTATCTATAAAAAGAGGAGTTAAAACTAGATGATCTATATCATTCCTTCTAGCTCTAATACTATATGCTTATATATTCTATATTATTAGGAATCTATTTTTATATAGACTACATTAATCTCTTCTTCTCTTAAATTACTATAGCATCAACTGACTTTGCCACTTATGTGATTTACCAATATATTGACATATACTCCATCATTGTTTAGGATCCTGTCCAACTTAAAAGACTTTTAAGAAGACTGTTTCATGTCCCTTTTGTATCATTGGAACCTAAAACAGGGCACCATGTATTGTGTATACCCAGTAACTTTTTATGACCATGGTGATAATAAGGGCAATCACTATGGTGATGGCAACACAAGTGGCAAATAATAGCAAAATGCAGAAATGATGGTGGTCAGAATAAATGATATTTAGACCCATAAGAGACTTTACATCTAGGATGGTGACAGTGATTAGTTCTGGGGTATTTATTAAGCAACTTCCATATGCCAAGCTCTGTGCTAAGTGCTGGGGACAAAAATATATAATTGAGCCAGTCCATACCTTCAAGGCATTTAGATTTTGCTAGTAGGATAGGATGCATATTGGGGAATGGTGTACATGGAAGGAAGTATTTATCTAGGGAGTCATAGACTATATTATGAAGAGGACCAACAGACATAAGATTCTCTTGCCTTTTATAATAGCAATGATAATATTTATATGATTATTATACTCAAAGAAAGGGAGAAGTAAAGAATCATTAGGCAGCATGAGTAGGGGAAAGGAAAAGGGAAATAGAAATGCATATGGCATCAGAGAAGATAGCAAGATGTTCATGCTGCCTAGGCCCTAGTGCCCTAGGATTCTCCTGAATGACCATATGGGATATTCAAGGACAGTTTGATTGTTGGGGGCTGACTGGATATTTGTGATGATAAAGGCTTTATTCATCCTATAAGCATGGCACCCCTACCTTATGGTAGGACTCAAAGTTGAATGGGATAAAATTACGTATAGGAATAGGGAACAGTGTTTCTGGGTCTCTGAGCCAGGAAGGCCATTATCCTTGGTGGAGAAAGGAAGAAAACTGAAAGGAAGATGACCATTTTGGTTAGTTAGACCAGAGTACCTTAGCTGATAGAGGAAACCAATGAATAAGTGTGATGGCAGTGATAGAGATGGTAATTATTACTACAGTTCATGGTTTGAGAGATAATTTTGATGATAGGAAAGAGAGTGATTATGTTGATGGAAATGAAGGTAAGAGAGTGTTTGTGATGGTGAAGATGATGGCAATGGAGGTCATTTTGGTGAATCAAGAGAGAATTATGATGGTGGCAGTGGTGGCAGGAAGGATGAGGGTAATAGTAATTGAGATGTTAAGCATAATAGTAACTATCAGGAGAATGGGAATGATGGCAATAATGATATAAGTGATGATAATGGTGATGACTAGTGGATTGCCTCTGCAGCATAGAATTTTGTCTAATTTCATTTAGTACAGTACATGCCATAGAGGATTCTTGATGTATATTTATTGAATTGAGTTGAATTTGCTGAATGATAAAAATGGTGATGATGACGATGATGATAGAATCAGAGGAATTTGGACTGAATGTCACATGATGGTGACAATGGTGATATTAATGATACTGATACCATGTGGTTAGAGCTCTGTCTTGACTCCTCTCTCTAATCAGTAAGAGACAAAAAAAAAATGAGAGGGAAAATAAAAAGTCATTGCACATTGTCCAATTTGGGGTGGCTCTCATCCCGGACAAGTAATGAATTAAAGAGAGATCATCATATTGTTCAGAACACCCAAGACCAAAACAGTTATTAACCACAACTATCTCCCTCCCAAACCCCCCTACCACCATGGGAAAAAAAAAGCCTTCTCCAGCCTCCAAAAGCTAACCCAGACAGTCCAGTAAGGAAACAAAAAGAGGGAATATAATGCCCTATGTGAGCAGCCTGGTTATTAACAGCTCTACACAGAGAGACAGCAGCTTAACTCAAACATTCTTGTTGAAATGTAAAAAACAATTATGACATTCAATTATTCCATTAAGGGAAATTAACTATTCTTCTTCTTCTTTGAAAAGAGCAAAATAAAGCACAGGATCTGAATAATTAGGTCAGCAAAGAATTCTGAAGAAAAGATGTCTAGACTTCTATTTTCATTTAAAACGACAAGCAGGGTTGGATGTGTGTGAGTGTGTGAGCTTGTGTTTCAATGTGTGTGTGTGTGTGTGTGTGTGTGTGTGTGTGTGTGTGTGTGTGTGTTTTAAGAACTCCTTTGAATTCCCAGGGTGGTCACATTCATGCCTTTGCCCTGACAGGTATGGGAAAGTCTGGATCAAGATGTGGTATTCCCACTTTGAAGTCGACGGTCACGCTCGGCTGCCATATGAGCTCTTTGGCTGCCATCAAGTCTGTTGTCGTGGGAGACCAGGTAAACCGGGGCTGGAACAGAAATTCAGCTTTACAATCCCTTTGGCACTCAATACATAGCACTGGCTTTAGAATCCTTCTTTTTCTACATATTCACCACACATACATATACACATATACTCAATTCCTAGAAGGTATCTTGCCCTTTAACAAATATCCACTTGAGTTGTATCACCAGATAGATCATAAACAAATATGCTGAAATTGAAAGGGACTTTAAAGATCATCTAGACCAGAAGTTCTTAATCTTTTGTTTGTGGCATGGATTCCTTTGGCAATCTGTCGAAGCCTATGAATCCCTTTTCAGAATCATGCTTTCTTGTTTTCATTGATAATTGAAGAAAATGCTAAATTTCACTTAGAGTTTAGTAAATATAAAGATGAACTATTTTCCAATCTAAGTTCATAGCCCCCTTAAAATCTATCCTTGGAACATTTAGGAATCTGTGGACCCTAGCTTAATAGCTTTTAATCTAGAAAAAATATATTTGTTTTATAGAGAAGGAAACTGAGGTCCAGAGTCTAAAGTCACATCATAGCAAGGCTAAGATGCAAATCCAGAGCTCTTCAGCTCCAAATATTACATTATTCCAAAACTTTCATTGAAAGTTCATAAGTTCATAGGCTTTAGAATGAGGAGACACCTTTGAAATCACCTAGTTTGAATCTCCTGATCCCTCTACCACCCCTCCTCATGCATACATACATTTCATTTGACAGAAAAAGAAACTGAGACCTGGAGAGGTTTCCAAGGCCACTTCTATAGTCCCTGACACCATATTCACACTCAAATATACATTCTCATTCTTATACATACATCTTATGTATGTCACCACTACCATCTTGGACAGTGAATAGAAGGCCAACTATCAAGTCAATATGTCAGATTCTGTCTTATCTCTGGCACGTGCAAGTTACTTATGTGCTGAATGTTCCAGGCTATACTCTGAGTCTAAGGGGCAAAATACCTCTACTGGTAGAGGCCAGTGGTACAATGGAAAGAACTGGGTTCAGAGACAAAGGACTTGAATCCTGGCTCTATAGGATTTGGGGTCATATCATTGAATTACTCTAGGGCCCCATTTCCTCATGCTTGAAAGGAGCCTGTAATGTCCTATTCAGCAATAAACCCATGATAATATAGTATTCACTGCAATTTCCTTGAACCTTCCCTGGACCAAGGTGGGGAAAATGATGAAAATATCAACTATATTTTCCGTGTCTAACAGCACCAATTGCACATACACACACATAGAGGCAATGGTATTCCACATTCTGAATGACCATTCAGTGGAGGCAGTATGATACAGTAGAAAAGATACCAAATTTGTATTCTAAAGGCTCTGGATTCATATCTTAATTCTACCATTTATTACATGTGTGTCTTGAGGCAAGTCACCACAATTCCCTGAACCCTGTTTTCTCATTTGTAAAATGAAAGGAATGATTAGATGACTCTGAGGTCCCTTCTAGCTCTAAATATATGATCCTTTAAATTCACAATAGTTCATCCACACAAGTCAGGCCAGCTACAAATGATTTTTTTTTTCTACAGCAAACAATAGAATTCTCTGCTATAGGATGGAGGCATTATGATCAAAGGCAGTAGAGGGAATATCCACACTGATAAAGTTACAAATCCTTAAAATATTGAAGAAATCATCATCCTAATAATAGTTTTCATTTTAATAGTACATTAAGGTTTACAAAGCATTTTATCCATAATGATCAGTATTTATACTTTATTTTATTTAGTAATAATAAGTATATTTATTTGTAAATTTATTTTTATTTAGTAGTGTAAGTGTTAAGATTAATGATTTGGATACACATATGAAAATTATAAATCTTTGATTTATAAAAGAGGTGAAAGTAGAGAAATACAAAAGGATAGAAAAAGATATTAACCAATATAACTAAATATTGTTCCAGTGCTTGGCTCAGCCAGGACTTGTTAACCTTCAATCAGAATTAAACTATCTCCAGAAGACAGGAAGGGAAACCAGCTATCCACTCACCCAAGACAATGACTGGAGCTGAAGGTGACTCCTGAAGCCTACTTCCTTCTTTGAGCCAACCTTCTTATAGAAGCCGACTTCCTTCTTGGAGTTCACTCTCTTCTTGGAGTGACTCTTCTTGGAGTTCAATCACTACTAGCCTCCTTCACCAGATACCTTCACCAGCCTCTCCCCTTCAGGGATTTTCATGGCTTTTATGGTGGTTTCCTGTCCCTGCCCCTTTTAACAGGGGCCAATCATAGATTCCAAATTGTCTGAGTTCTCACCTTTGGAACCACACCTTCCTGGGTGTGTGAACTCTTAAATTTCTGGCTTGTTCTCACCTAGCATGAAGTAAGGTATGAACTCACAGAAAACCAAGAATTCCCTTTCACAATAGTAATAAGTGTAGCTGCAGTAGAAGTAGCAGTAGTGGCCACAACAACAACAAAAATAGTAGTAGTTGTTGTTGTTGTTGCTGTTCCTTTGTTCATCTTTAATTTCAAAAATAATCAATGACATCATAGCTCACGAATTGGATTTAAGTGAAGCAGAGTTGCTCAGAGCTTCATTCTATCTTCCAGAATCATTGAAGTCCAGTGACAAAATAAAAGATAGAACAACTGGTGATGGCCAGGGATCCAGTGAATGACCTTGGCATCTTTAATGTCTGACCAAGCTCTACAGCACCTACTTCAACTGCCTTAATGGCCTTTGAAACAAATTGCTCTCTTTTTCCCATTTAACTGAAAGAAATCTTCATATGCTTGGAACAGACATCCCCTATGTTACCAAGAGGTCTAAGGCCTGTCAGTTACCCTGTCAAGTAGTAGTAGGAGTAGGAGTAGGAGTAGGAGTAGGAGTAAGAGTAAGAGTAGGAGTAATGGGAGGAGGAGTAAAAACAATTCCCACTGCTAAGAAGTATCTGAGGCCAAATTTGAATCCAGGTCCTTTCTACTCTAAGATTGGCATTCTATACACTGAGCCACCTAGCTTCCCCCATATGTATTATTTATTTATATTTTCTTCCCATCCCTTTTTGTAGGATGGAGGTAACCAAGGAACTTCATAGAGTTGGAAGGAATTTCAAGCATCAGCTAGTTCAAAAGTTTGAAACTTATGGGCCACTGGCAACAACCAACAGATGCAAATTAAAATGTAATTGGGAAATGTTATACAAAATAAATAAAATTAAAATGCAAAATAGATAATGTTAGTTTGTAGTTTTCTAAGTCAATGTGTTGTTGCAGAGCCTGATTCTATTTGAGTTTGACGTCGATAATCTAATCCACCTCATACCTGGTCATAAATTCCCTCTATGATATCTCCTACAAGTCACCATTCAGTCTTTCCTTTAAAATCTCTGGAGACTGCTACCTCTTTAAACCACTTTTGGATAGCTATAATTAAGAAGCTCTTGCCCTATATTAAACCTAAATAAGCCCCTGTACAACTTCCATCCATTGCTTTTAGTATTTACCTGATTAGGTCAAGTGGAAAGTATTATTCCTTAATACAATATGTAAAGAGCTATATCTTCTATAAATTATTCTAATTCTACCATTCAGACTATCATTTTGGTATTTTTGAGGCTTAAGGGCAGGTACTCTTTCATTTCTTTCTTTGTATTCCCAGGGCTTAACCCTTTGGTGGGCAAATAGTAGGTGTTTATTCAAAGTTTGTTGATTGACTGATGACTATCAGCAGAGCTAAATTTCTGATAAGTCCTATGTAACTAGGAAAGCTTTGAGTATAGAACTACTGAATGATAATCTTTTGTCTGATGACTAGCTCTCCAAAGTAAACACAATACTCATGTAAAAATTCAAGATTCACCACAGGTCATTAATTTTTTTTGGCAAGTACAAGTCACTAAAATATGTAGTCAGGAACTATAAGCTAGTTCTATGAAATAAATAAATTAGCCATTTGATATGATGGGGAAAAAAATTAGAAAACCAAATTACCAGTATCAAAAATGAAAAGGGTGAATGTGCCACCAGTCATGATGATATTAAAGCAATTAATAGGAACTATTTTTCCCACTTATATACCAATGTCTGTCAATCTAAGTGGATGAATATTTACAAAAATATAGTGTCCAGATTGACAAGAGAGGAGATAGAACACTTAAAATATATATATATTAGAAAAATAGAGTAAGCCATCAATGAGTTTCCTAAGAAAAAAATTTCCAGATCAAAATAGATTCACAAATGAATTCTACCAAACTTTTAAAGAGGAATTAATTCCAATAATATATAAACTACTTGGGATAATAAGCAAAGAAGTAGTTCTAGTAAATTCCTTAATGACACAAAGATTCTGATACCTAAATGAGGAAGAACAAAAAAAGAAAAAATATATAGGCCGATTTCCCTGATGAAGATTGATGCAAAATTTTTAAATAAAACAATATAAAGGAGACTACAACAATATATCTCAAAGATCCTACAGTATGACCAGATAGGATCTATACCAGGAATGCAGGGCTGGTTCAATATTGGGAAAACTATTACTATAATTGATCATATCAATAACAAAAATCAACAAAAATCATATATTATCTCAAGAGATACAGAAAAAGTTTTTGATGAAATATAATAATCATTCTTATGAAAAATACTGGAAATCATAGGAATAAGTGGAGCAATCCTTAAAATGACTAAAATCTATATAAAACCACCAGCAAGCATTATCTCTCATGGAAATAAGCTAGAAACCTTCCCAATAAGATCAGAGGTGACATGAGGATGCCCAGCATATACTCTTTTTCAATATTATATTAGAAAGGCCCACTATAGCAATAAGACAAAAGAAAGAAATTATAAGGGATTAGAATAGGCAATTAGGAAAAAAAAGTACCACTCTTTGCAGATAATATTAAGATATTCTTATAGAATCTTAGAAAATTAACTAAACAACTAGTAGAAATACAAAAACAAAGAAAGAAAATTACAGACCAATTTCATTAATGAATATGGATGTAAAAATCCTAAATAAAATACTAGGTAGGCGATTGCAACAATATATCACAAATATAATACATTGTCACTAAACAAGATTTATACTAGGAATGCAAAGATGGTATATTAAAAGGACAACTATCAACATAATGAATTATACTAATAAAAGAGTAAGGAAAAAATCATATGATTATATTAATAGAGGCAGAAAAAGCCTTTGGCAAAATATAGCACTGATTCCTATTAAAAACACTGGAAAGTACAGGTATAAATGTATTTTTTCTGAAAATTATATGAAGCATCTAAAAACATTAGTTCATATTATTTATAATGGAAAGAGCCTAGAAGCCTTCTCATTAAGATCAGGAGTAAAACAAGGATGCCTATTACCACCAATTTTTTTTAAATACAGTATTAGAAATGCTACCAATAGCAATAAGAAAAGAACAAGAAATTTAAGGAATCAGAATGGATGAAGAGGTAATAAAACTATTTCTATTTGCAGATGTCATGATGGTATATATGGAACATCCTAGAGATCCAACCAAAAAGTCAAAACTATCAATAATTTTAGTAAGGTAACAAAAAACAAACAAAAAAAACATATAAATCATGAGCATTTTTATACATTACTAACAAAGTCCCGTGAGGAGCAGTAGAAAGAGGAACTCCATTTAAAATAACCACCAACAGAATAAAATACCTAAGAGTACACCTAACAAAATAAACCCAGGAATCCCATGAACATAATTATAAAACACTTTTTGTACAAATAAAGTAAGATAAAAATAATTAGAGAAGTATTAATTGTTCATAGATGGGTAGAACCAATATAACTAAAATGACAATCCAATGTAAACTAATCCACCTATTTTTAAAAAGTACTAGTGAAGCCCAGATGGTGGATTAGTAGCAGCAAAAGCTACGAAAAAAAAACCTCTGTGACAATCTTTCCAAATCAATCTTTTAAAAGTGCTTCAAAATGACAGGAATCAAAAAACACTAGCAAGATGTAGTGAGGAAGCTCTCCCCCTGAATACAACTTGAAAAGTAGACAGAGAGAGCCAATTTTCAGGGGATAAAAAGGAACTAGAAGCAAAACTGTACATAGAGGAATGCTGGCCTACAATCCCTACACCTACTGTATCCGGTTCTGAGTCTAGGCATAGGCCAAATTCAGGATTCCAGGATTCTGGCTACATCATCAACAGAGTACCTCACTCCCCAGATCCACCCCTTGAAGGCCTAGCCTTGGTACCACTTCACAGTGAAGCACAGAAATTCAGAGCACTTATCCCTTTCAAGCCTGTGAAGACCTAGCTTAGGGTGAAGACCTAGCCCCTGGACAAATTAGCTCAGAGGAAATCATCAGCAAAGGATACAGAATTAGCAGCTTTCAGAATTTCCAGTGCACAGGCAAAAAAAAAAAAAAAAAAAAGACTGGGAAAATAAGCAAATACCAATAGAAACTTAACCCTAAAAAAATTCTATGGAGAAAAAGAGTGAAGCACAGACTCAATAGGGGACAGTGAGATCTAAGCAACCACATGGTGGAGTCACAAATTGATCCAACCATTCTGGAAGGCAATTTGGAATTATGCCCAAAGGGCTTTAAAAGAATGGATACCCTTTGATCCAGTGATACCATTATTAGGTTTGTATTCCAAGGAGATAATAATGAAAAATGTCTGTACAAAAATATTCATAGCCAGGCTCTTTGTGGTGGCAAAAATTGGAAAATGAGGGAGTATCCCTTGATTGGGGAATGACTGAACAAATGGTGGTATATGATGAAGATGGAATACTATTGTGCTATAAGGAACAATAAACTGCCTGATTTCCAAACTGTAAAGACCTCCATGAACTGATGATGAACCAGGAGAACATTGTACTCAGAGATTGAAGCATTGTGGGACAATCATATGTAATTGACTTTGTCACGGATAGCAATGAAATGATCCAGGACAATCCTGAGGAACTTATGAGAAGGAATGCTATCCACATTGAGAGAAAGAACTGTGGGAATAGAAACACAGAAGGAAAACATTTGATTTTTCACTTGTTTATATGGGGTTTGGATATGGGGTTTTGGTTTTTAAAAGATTATTACAAAAATGATTAATATGGAAATAGGTATTGAGTATATACATAGGTATACATATATAACCCAGTGGAATTGCTTATCAGCTCTGGGAGAGGGAAGGGGAAAAGCAGAGGGAAAGAACATGAATCATGTAATCATAGAAAAATACTTAAATTAAAATTAAAATTAAATTAAAAATATTTGTAATAATAGCTTTAGCTAAGTTGCAGGATCCAAATTAAACCCACATGAATCATCAGCATTTCTATATATTTCCAACAAAAAGCAACAAGTGTTAGAAAGATAAATTCTATTTAAAATCAATCTAGAAAATATAAAATACTTGGGAATCTATTTGCCAAGACAAATGCAGGAATTATATGAACACAATAAAAAAATTAAACAAATAAAGTTAGATCTAAACAACTGGAAAAATGTCAATTGCTCCTGGGTAGAATGAGCTAATATAATAAAAATGACAATACTGACTAAATAAATATACTTATTCTGTGCCATACCAATCAAACTACCAAAAAACATGTTTATAGAACTAGAAAAAAAATAAAATTCATCTGGAAAATAAAACATCAAGAATATCAAGAAAACTAATGAAAAAATGTGAAGAATGGTTGTCTACCAGTAACAGATACTAAATTTTACTATAAAACTGTGATAATCAAAGTAATCTGGTACTGGCTAAGAAATAGAAAAGTGGATCAATGGAACAGATTAAGGGTAAATGACCTCAGCAATCTAGTTTCTGATAAACCCAAAGATCCTAGCTTTGAGGATAAAAAAATCACTATTTGACAAAAACTGTTGGGAAAATTGGAAAACATATTGGCAAAAATTAGGTTACAAGGTATAAAAGGAATAATTTTGATTATAGAAAATAAAAATGTTTTCTACAAACAAGAACAATCAGTGCAACCAAGATTAGAAGGGAAACAACAAATACCACTTCTAGGCCTCCATCCCAAAGGGATTTTTAAAAATGGGAAATGATCTATTTATACAAAACTACTTATAGTGGCTCTTTCTGTGCTGTCACAGAATTGGAAGCTAAAGCAATGTTCCTCAATTGGGAATTGGCTGAATAAATTTTGGTATATCATGGTGATGTAATACTAATATAAGGAATGATGAACAGGATGACTTCAGAAAGAGCTGGAAAGATCTATGTGAACTGATGCAAAGTAAAATAAATAAAACCAGAAGAACATTATACACAGTCACTAATACGGAATGATCAAATGTGATAGAACAGCAATACAATGATCCAGGAAAATTCTGAGGGACTTGTAAAAAAGAATGCTATCCAACTTCAGAGAAAGAACTGTTAGAGTAGAAATGCAGATGAAAATATATGATTTATCATTTGTTTAATTGGGATTTTGGTTTCACTTACAAAAAAGAATAATATAGAAATATGTTTTGTGTGATAATACATATATAACCCAGATTGATTTGCTTAATAGCTCTAGTAGCAGGGAGGGAAGAAGGGGAGGAGACAATTTGGAACACTTATGGAAGTTTGGAAAACTTATAAGGAAGTTTGTTATTAAAATAAAAAAAAAATTTAGGTATTGGAAATAGTTAACAACTTTAGAAAAGTTGTAAGATATAAAAGAAAATCCATGTAAATTGTCAGCATTTCTATATATTACTTATAAAGTCTAGCAGCAAGATATAGAAAGAGAAATTCCATTTAAAATAACTTTAAATAATATAAAATACTTAGAGGTCTACCTTCCAAGACAAACCCAAGGAGTATATTAACACAATTATAAAACATTTTTCACAGACATAAAGACACATCTAAACAATGAGAAAAATATTAATTGCTCAGGGGTAGACCAAGCCAAAATAAAATAAATGGCAATTCCACCTAAATTGATTTACTTATTTGGTGCCATAAAGATTACCAAAAAGTAAAATTTGTGGAGCTAGAAAAAATTCTAACAAAATTTATCTAGAAAACTAAAGGTCAAGAATATCAAGGTTGTCAATTTAAAAATATAAAGGAAGGAGCCCTAGTAAATACTATATTTTCAACTAAATTACTAAGGAGTAGCAATCTGGTACAGGTTAAGAAATAAAGTGTTGCATTAGTGTAATAGATTAGGTACATAATATATAGTAGTAAATGGCCATAGTAACCTAGTGTTTGATAAACCTAAAGATCCAAACTTTTTGGATAAAAGTTGACAAAAACTTCTGGGAAAACTGGAAATCGGTTTGGCAGAAACTAGGTATAGACCCTAACCTCACATGGCATACCAAGAGAAGATCAAAATGGGCATATGATTTTGGCATAAAGATAATATTACAAGTATATTAGGGAAGCATAGACAATTTTATTTGCCAGAGAAGAATTTAAAACTAAATGAGATGGATTTGGGAAGGATTGTGGATAATTTTGATTATATGATATTTATAAGTTTTTGCACACACAAAACCAATGCAGCCAAGATTAGAAGGAAAGTAAGAAAGTAGGAGAAAAATTTATAAGAAATTTCTCTGATAAAAGCTTCATTTCTCAAATATATATGGAATTCAGTCAAATTCATAAACATATGAGCAATATATTCCTCAGTTGATAAATGGTCAAAGGATATGAACAGGCAGTTTTCAGAAAAAGAAGTCAAAGCTTTCCATAAGAATATGAGAAATTGCTCTAAATCACTATTGATTAGAGAAATTCAAATTGAAATAACCCCATCACCTCATATCTATCAGACTGGCTAAAATGACAGAAAAGGAAAATGATACATGTTGGAGCAATATGAAGGAAAAAATGCACTGTTGGTAGAATTGTGAATTGATCCAACCATTATGGAGAACAATTTGGGACTACACGTGAAACGCTATAACACTATGTATATACCCTTTGACTGAGTTATGTCACTTCTAGGTTTGTATCCCAAAGATATCAAATAAAAAGGAAAAGGAACTACATTTACAAGAATATATATAGCAGCACTTTTTGTGATGCCAGGAAATTAGAAACTGAAGGGATGCTCATCAACTGAGGAGTAGCTGAACAAGTTGAGGTATATGATTATGATGGAATTATACTGTACTATAATCAATGATGAGAAGAATGGTTTCAGGAAAACTTGGAAAAATATGCATATATATATATATACTGATACAAGGTAAAGTGAGCAAAATCAGGAGAACACTATTCACAGTAATAGCAATATTGTACAATGAACAACTGTGAATGGCTCAGCTATTTAGATCTATACAATCATAAGAGACAATTCTGAAGTCTCTATAATGAAAAATGCTATCTATTTCCAGAAAGAGAACTGATGGAGTCTAAGTGCAGACTAAAGAATATTTTTATTTCTTTTTTCTTTTTTTAACATGGCTAATATGGAAATATGTGTTGCAAGATTTCATATATATAGTTGATATCACATTTCTAACTTTCTCAAAAGGTGAGGGAGGGAAGAAAAGGATGGAGAGATTTGGAACTCAAAACTTAAACAAAACAAATATTTTAAAAATAATAGATTTATTTTTTTTTTAATTCCAGAATGAAAATAATTTAAAGGTATGGTTGGGCTGCTGTCTGCACTGATATTGAGAGGAGGATCCATACCTATAAAATTAAGGACATTTTGGATAATAAAATATATTATTTGTAAAGCACTTTAATGTTTACAAAGACTACAGTCTGGACTTCCTTTACCATACCTCAGCTCTTAATCTTGAAGCTTCACTCCAAATACCAAATTTACATTTTGGATGAAAATTCTTTACCCTAAGACACATTAGTCCTTCTGATTGGATGACTCTTCCCAGATGGCACTCCTCTCCTCTCCTCTCCCTCCCTGCTTTTCCTTCTCACCCCCTTCTCCATCCCTTATTCCAAGGGAAGGGAAAAAAGGAACTAAAGAAGTGATTCTTTACATTTGCAAAGTACTTTACCAATATAGATTATTATTGTTGTTAGTAACCCAATCCCCTTAGAGGCAGCAAGATGGGGAAAATGTATAGAACACTGAGCCTGGGGTCAAGAAAACCCAAGTTCGAATCCAGTTTCAAACACTTACTGCTCTATGACCCTGGGCAAGTCACTTAGCCCTGCTTGCTTCAGTTACCTCATCTATTAAATGAGTTTGAAAAGGAAATGGAAAAACATTCCAGAATCTTTGCCAAAAAAACACCAAATGGGATCATAAAGAGTTAGGCATGATTGAAATGTCTGAACAACAACAAAACCAACCCCCTTATTTTATGGAGGAAATCAAGAACCTGTGAAGGTGTGAGACCCCTTATGGTCACATAATTATTAATAGAAAAGTTAAAGCTAAAATCCAGGTCTTCTGATTTCAGTTGTGGCGTACATTCCACATGTACCCATACCACACTGCCTCTCAGAATACAAATAGTTGTGTCTATCTTGTCTGGGAGGAGTAGGAGGCAATGGGGAGAGACAGGAGCATAGTGGGGGCACAATGCTTAACTAGTATTTGTATGGGTAATGTTGTAAAGACCACCCAAGAAGATATGATATCACATATTACTACAGAGGCTAGCAAGCTGAAAGTCAGAATCTAGTAAAATTTCATAGGTTTTGAGACAAAAAAAAAAAATGAACAGAAGACACGCTGGGTTAAAAGCTCCTTCCAGAATAGACAAATCCTTACCTTCTTGGGGTTGAAAAGGGCAACTTTAAAAAAAGGTCCTAAAGGCTGCCTGGACATCAAATAGTTCTTTACAGGCAACATTTTGGTGATTTGAGTGTAAACGAATCAGGAACATACGGATTAAATTTCCTTTGCAAAAACACATGGTTTGAGAACTTAAAGGCAAAAGAACTTGGCTTAAAACATTTTGGGTTTTGCTGACCCCCAAATATTTGAAAATAGATGGAGACATCTGACCCACCCAACACCACTGAGCCCTCCCATCCTTAATTATTTTTATTTTAAAAAACAAAAAATCAGACAAAAATATGTGTTTGTGTCATTTACACCATTCTTTCAGTCCCCTCCGCCTGAGATGGAATCTCAGACAGTGTTCCGTAGGGTGGGAGCCATGAAACTGAAAAAAAAAAAAAAGTAGAAGAAAAAGGAAAGAATTGGTTGCATGTAAGAGAGGCAGGGAGGAGAAGACTCAGAAAGCATTCTCTCAAGAGAAACTCAACTTCAGTACTGTGCCAAGTTAGATTTAATGTTTAGGAGGAGGGGAACAGAAATATAAGAAAGCGTACAAAATCCAATCAGGGCAAATGGCTGGAACTCACCCTCTTAGACCCATGTCGACATACCAAGAAAAAGAGGGAAATTACCCAAATGCATCTCATACTGCAAAAGTAAAAACTCTCAAATCTCATCTACAAAATGGCACTTATCCCAAACCTTGGAGATTCAAAGTGATAAATAAGAGGAGTCATCGGTGTGAATATAAGAGGGGTAAGGCTTTATTTGCTAAGAATTACTTAGTGGAGGCTCAAGAAGCAACCATAGAATTTCAAATTTTTTTCATTATTCTTTTAAAGTTTTACTGATTTGTTTTACTTAATATTTTTTCTGGATATTCCCTCTACCTCTCTCTATCCAGAGGGCCTTCCCTTGCTAGAGTAGCAAAAAGCAATTAAGAAAAGGCATGCTTCAATCTGTGCCCTTCAACCTGTACCCTTCTGCCTTTCCCCAAGAAAGAAAAGGGAAGAGAAGAAAGAAGACCACTTCCTTTTCTCTCTCTGTACTGCAAGACTGATTGATATAATTACATTTACACTATTGAAGTCATGGTGTAATGATTCTGATTACTTCTTTCCCCATCAATTTATATAATTCTTCGCAAGTTTTTCTGAAATTCTCATATTTGCCATTTGTTGGTGAAATCATATTCCATTTAATCCATTTCCCTAAAATTATTTCTCTATTGATAGATATCTACTTTGTCTCTAGTTTTTTGATAAAACAAAAATTGCTGCTTTGAATATTTGACTTTATATAGGATTTTTCTTCCTCCCCTTGATATCCTTATGGTATGTGCCCAGCAGAAAAATAACTGGCTTAAAGCATATAAACAGTGTACAAGTTTTTATTATTTAGTCATTTCAATTGTGTCCAACTCTCTGAACCTCAGCCTCCTCCTATGTCTCAGCCTCCTCCATAGTCTATGACTATGGGCTATAGTCAGTGCAGTAACTTAAGCTAAAGTAATGTAATACTGAAGAGTGGAATTTCAAGCCTTGCCCAGTGGATGAGGAAGGATCCCATGGAGGAAGGAATTTAATTGAGCCCTGCTAATTCACTTTGGATTAAGGAGTCACATCAAAAATGTAAAAGGATGTAAATATATTTTTCAATTTTAAGTGAAGGCAGCCCGTTGTTAAGTCAATAAGCATTAATTAAGCACATGAATAGAAAATAGAATGCTAGAAGCAAGAGGGGACAGACTGTCATTTTGTAGTTTCACTAAGATTCACTGAAAATATATCACAATAGAAACTGATCTAAAGCAAGGGGCAGTAAATTATGGTCCAAGGACCAAATAATCATCCCTTTTGTGTAAGGCCTAGAAGCTAACAATGTGTTTTTTTTAGATTGTTAAATAAAATTTCATAGTATTTTAAGATGTAAAAATCATTCTCATCTCCAGGGGAAACTGATCTCCCTCAGGAGGTACTTTGCAGGTCCCTGATCTAAAGGAATTAAAACCAGAGGGCCTGAGACTGACTCCCCTACCTCATATGTAGTCCATAGGCATGTGACCTTAGACAAATGATTTCTCCTTTCTGGGCCTCAGATTTTTCATCTGTAAAATGAGAGGGTTATTACCAGGTCTAGAAAAAACTACATCCTAGGGTATTAAAAGAACTGGTGAATGGAATCTATAGCTGAAATGTCATTAATTCTTTCTGAAAGATTGTGAGCTAATGAGAAAAGTGCCACAATTTATTGATCAATCTACCCCTCAGGCAATGAACATTTATTAAAATGCCTACTATGTTCCAGATACAATAATGGAGAAAAAGCAGTTGTCCTGATTTAAATAATTAAATAAATAAGCAGACTGATTAATTAATGAATGAATAAATGAGTGAATGAAGGGAAAAGAAAAGAATCTACGTGGAATATTCAAGTGAGCTTCACTTGTACTCCTGGCAAAATTCTATTTTCTATTAACTGAATGACAAGGTTTGTGGAGAGAGGACTAGAATGAGAATAAGAGAGAACTGGATTCAAATCCTGCCTCAGCTATTTATTAACTGTGTGACTATGAGTGAGTAAATTCCTTAGCCTTAGTTCCCTTCTCTATTAAAATGGAAATATTAATATCTGCACTGCTTACCTCAGAAGGCTGTCAATTTTATTTAATGAGATAATGTATATAAAATACTCTACAAATCTTAAAGCCTTGTATAAATGCCAATTATAATTATTGATGAATATCAATAAAAAGAAGCATGGCTTTATTAAAAACAGGCCATATGAGACTAACCTCTATTCTTCCTTCCTTCCTTCTTCTTCCTTCCTTTCTACTTTTTTTTTTGAGACAGGAATACTGGACAGAACAAAGGAAATATGGTAGAGATTCCTATAATTAGTAAAATATCAAGGAAGCCTCTCAAGCTATTTTTCCACATAGGATAGGTAGATATGGGCTAGACCAGTGGTTCCCAAACCTTTTTGGCCTACTGCCCCCTTTCCAGAAAAAAATAATACTTAGTGCCCTTGGAAATTAATTTTTTTAAATTTTAATAGCAATTAACAGGAAAGATAAATGCACCTGTGGCCATCACTGCTCTCCTGGATTGCTGCAGCATCCACCAGGGGGCAGTGGTGCCCACTTTGGGAATCACTGGGCTAGACCATCCTACAGATAGGCAAATTCAGATCTATTGAATGGATAGACCCAAAATCATTAATGAGTTTATATTAACTTGGAAGGTCTCTATTGGAGCCTTTGTAGAGAATTCTGCTTTGGCTTACATTGTTTGACATTTCTATCAATGATTTGGCTAAAGGTTTATCATGACTACAAATGACAAATAGCTAGAGATATAGTAACCTTGTTAACAATGGAAATTAAGTTAGTCTCTCATAACTGTTTTTGAAGTCATGTTCTATTACTTGCCCCTATGATTGCTGTTCAGTGATCTAATAGCCAAAATGCATATTCTTTTCTCAGTTTAATGCTCCTTGACCTCTCTGCCACATCCATTCCTGTTGACCACTCCTGGGATTCCTCCTACCTGTCTGACAGCTTATTACTATGCTACCTTGTTGGATATTACCTATAACATGTCCCCTAACTGTGAGTATTCTCTAAGCCTCTTTCCTGGGTTTATTTCTATTTCTTATTTCAGCTGCCATTGATTTAATTATCATCTTTATGTAGATAACTCACCGAGCTATATATACAGTCAAAGTCTCTCTCCTAAGCTCTTTCCCTTGTCACCAGATGTCTATTTAACCATGCAAACTGAAAATCAGTTTCATTGTGTCCAAAACAGCACTATCTTTTGCCAAAAACCTAATCCTCTTCCAAACTTCTTTATTTCTGTCAAATTCATCACCTTCTGGTCTACTACATAAATAACCTACTAACCTTTGAAATATTGTGGACAATTGAGAGAGGGACTAAAATCTATTGAAGAACCAAACAATAAGCATTGTCTACTGCTGTCTTCAACTCTTCACTCTCCCTCATTCCATATATCTAATTAGTTGCCAAATCTTTCCCTTTCTATCTCCAAAATATCTCTCACATCCAACTTCTCTCAACTCATGACTCTCACCTTAGTCCAGGGCCTCATCACCTCTCACCATTGCAATAGCAACTACCTTTTAATTGGTCACCTCACATCATTTCTCCCTACCCTGGTCCAGCTCCTACAAACCTACCACTGATTTTCCTTAAATACGGATCTTATTTAAGCACACATGTTACTTGCCTGGTCAATGGAATCTAGTGGCTTTTTCTTGCCTCTAAAATAAAATATAACCCCTCCCTTAATCTAGCTTTTAAAATTTTTCACAGATAGATCTTGACATATATATCTAGCCTAATGGCACATTGTTCTCCTTCCTGCACTCCCTAATCCAATCAAATTGACGTTCTGTTCTTCATAAATACCATTCTATTACCCATCTTGATCCATTTGCACTGTCCATTCCCCATTCATGGAACTCACTACCTTCTCACTACACTTCATAGATTCTTTCAGTCCCTTCAAGACAAAACTCAAGCATCACTTTCTACATGAATCTTTTCTTGATTCTCATATCTTCTCCCCAACTGATAGTGTCTGTGGATTAACTGGTTGATCCTTTCAAAACTACAGATTTTTAAGTAAAGCAAACTAGCCAGTAGTATAAGGATTCTGCCTTCTTTCCTTTCTGAAAACTGAAACATTTTCTTTTCTCTAGTTCTTAGATATTTCTTTTCTCCACTATCTTTCAAGAACTACTGATGGAATTCAAAAAGCTCATCTGTCCATTCTTTAAGCCACTAAGGAGTTCATCTGAGCCTGATTAATTCATCAAGGATTTCTATATAGGGGCCGCTTTTGTCCTGCCTTTTCTACTCCAAAGTTAAAACAGAAGCAAAATAATAATTGAACACCTCTGTCCTATTATACCCTCTCCCCTAATCAATGTCCTAATTCCTTCTCTGAGACACAATGATAATTGAGCTAAGCTATTCCTTGCTGAAACTTGAATTTTCCAAAACACTTTCTTTTGTACTTCTTAAATGTACTTATTATATAATTATGTGCATATGGATCTTATCTCTCTATTAGTGGATAAACTCCATGAGAGTAAGGACTGCCCTTTGTATAAATGTAAACCTTATATCTGAGGTATCCCTGACACAAAGGACCCCAGGAGACTTTAATCAAATTTCTCTTAGTTCATAACCTCAACCTGGAAAGTCTAGGAGAATTCACATACTCTACCACCACCACCTCTAGTCCTTAGAGATTGACTTCTATTTGTAAAGGAAATTTTATAGAAATTTAGAGGAACATAAAGCAAAAACTTTGTGAAAGAAGAAGCATTTCTTTCAAAGGTGCATGTAAATCCCATTCTTATAATACCAAATAGGAGGACCCCTCAGTCTAAGGCTCTCCCACACATTCTTTTTTTGCCCATTGGTCTCTGTTAGAAAAAGAAATTCTTCCTCTTCCTTCTTCTTTTTCTTCCTTCTTCTCAGCCTCTCTTTTAGCTTTTGCATGTGTCTCCCACCTTGATATTTCTCATGGCTCTCCAGATTAGCATATTCTCTCTCATTTAAAATGAGAGGAAAAACTCTAGAATCTTCTTCCTCTTCTTGATGTCAATATACCCTTCAATATAGCTTCTTCCTTGTCTCCTTTCCCCCTTTTTCCTCTACTTACAAATCTGAAAAAAAAGTGAATTAAACTGGAAATTCTTTCATGGGCATCTCTCATATACCTTATACCTACTCAAAATCTTCTCCATTAATTACCAATCCCACCTTCACCATACATGTCTTCAGGCATGCACCTTTTCCCAACCGAGAGAGCAATTGGGAAGGGAGGAAGATTTCATTATTTGTTATATACGTACACTCCTACAGTGCTGAGCATAGTTATTATATGCACAATAGTTACTTTATGAGTATTAAATTGAACTCAACAGCAAAACACTGAGATACGCACAGCATCTTTAAGGAAAGTAGATTATTAAATGCGAGAACTATTTTAGAGATATCTAGTCCATACCCAACCCACTTCCTACTTTCAGGTGATGATGCAATTGAGAATCAAAGAGGAAAAGTGGCCTACCCAGGGTCAAATGGGGATTTAGAAATAGAGCTGGGATGAGGCTTCAAGTGTGCCATGTATCACCCCAAGGCTTTTTCCACCCTACCAACTTGACCAGAGAATGGTGACCTTGACCTTGGTCATCTCCTTTCTAAGTCTCTGATAATGGACAGCCTCATCCATGAGATAAAGTAGGAATTTAACCTCCAGTATGACTATGGGATTATCAGCCTGGGAATATTTCACTACATTGCAGTAGTTCAGAATAAGTAACAGAGAGATCGAATGAGGGATTTATATCATCAATTTAACATTAATTACGTAAATCTCTTTGAGGGCATGTAACAAAAAACCCTGACATTTGTGTCACCAAGATTATTGTAACGTGTTGCCAAGTCATACCAGTGCTGCACAGGCAGATAGAATTCAAATTCAAATATGAGCTAAAGATGCTACAGCTGCCACCACCACTTTCCACCCCCATCACCCCCTCCGCACACACACCTCCCCACCCCCAACCGGCCAGAGGCTCAAATATTAGCTGTCCTCACCCTGCCTGCATTAATTCAGTGACTGATCCCAGGAGATTACTAATCCTGCCTTTTCCTAGCCCAGTTGACAGGAAAAATAAAGCTATTGTACCTCCTAATAATTCAGACTAATCACAGACAAAAGAACATGGGGAAAAGCATTTAACTCCTTGAAGACCAGCTACTGAAAAGTTTACTTTACAGCCCTTCCTTCCCCAAAACCCTCATATATGCACCAAGTAGGACAGAGCCTTTCACTCACAAATTTAAAAAAGGCACTGTTTGACCTTCTTTGCACATGCAGTCATACTCTAATTTGGATTATATTTATTTGTGGATATAGTATATCCTCTCTCCTCCCCAGTAGACTGTGAGCTCATTAAGAACAGAGGACTAGATGTTTTAATCTTTGCACCTCCAGTTCAAAGCTTTGTCAGAGTGAATGCTTGAAAAATGAAAGTAAGTTAGTTTAAATTACTTTTGGACATAGTTTTTCAGTGCAATAATGGCTGGAAATATGTACTTCAAGAATCCTTGATTTCATTAAGGTGATACTACCTTCCTTCCTCAAGCAATGCAGAAAGCAATCCCTGCCAAAGTTACTCTTTGTGAATAGTGGCTCCCCTGAAAATTGCCATCATCTGGTAGCCAACTTTCAGGCATAAAACTCTGTCCTTGGTGGTGTTGGTTCCAGAACAAGAGATGCTTTCTGCAAATACAATGAAAATCTTTTCAACTTGGTAGGATCTCTCAGTTTTCAAACTTTATTAACTAACTCTGAGATCACCTCCACATGGCAGAAAAAATATAAAGTCTGGTCCTGTGATTTCATCCATTTAGGGAATTCCAAGGCAAAGAAAATCACTTGACCCATACAGGTTCATGTTTTCTCTGCAGCTAATAGTCTAAGTGATATCTTAGCAGTATGTTTTTAAATATTTAATAACCAGCTATCTGATGGTGGATGATGAATGCTCAAAACACTTTTTCTCTCTCTATTAAATAGTTTATATTTTTTGATGTACGTAATGAATTCAAAATGTTAGTGTCAAAGCTATACTATTCATCTGGCCCTCTCTGAATCTCCTCTTCTCTTTTCTACATTTTTAATTTAATTTTATTTTTCCCAATTACATGTAAAAAACAGTTAACATTTTTAAAAAGAATTTTGAGTTTTGAATTCTCTCCCTACTCCCCCACCCCAACCCTGAGATGTTAAGTAAGATTTTTCCATATTCATGCTTTTGTTGAAGAAAACTTGAACAAAACAATTAAAAAAAAGAAGAGAAAATTTTGCTTTGGTCTGTATTTAGTTTCCATCAAGTACTTCTCTGCAAGCAGATGGCATTTTTTTTATCGTAAGTCCTTTGGGATTTTTTTTTTATCATTGTATTGCAGAGAATAGCTAAGTCATTCACAGTTTTTCACTCTACAACATTACAATCACTGCATACAATGTTCTCTGGTTCTGCTTTTTTAACTCTGCTTCAATTCATGTAAGCCTTTCCAAGTTTTTCTGAGCTCCTCCTGCTCATCATTTCTTACAGCACTGTAGTATTTCATTACAATCATAGACTATAACTTACTCAGCCATTTCCCAATTGATGAATATCCCTTCACTTTCCATTTCCTTGAAATATAAATCTAGTAATGGTATTCCTGGGTCAAGGGGTATGTACTGTTTTATAGTCCTTTGTGCATAAGTCCAAATTGCTCTCTAGAATGACTTAATCAGTTCACAATTCTCCCAAACATGTCTTATTAGCATCTCAATTTTTCCTATATCTACTCCAAGTTTGTCATTTTCCTTTTTTGTCCTGAAGTCAACCTGATAGGTATGGGGTGGTACCTCAGAATTGTTTTAATTACTTTGTCTGTAAACTACCTGTTTATATCCTTTGACCATTTATTAATTGGAGAATGACATATTCTTATTCATTCTATTCTCCTGGATTTATTTTCCTGGTCAGTTTCTTTTCCAAAGAGATATTTCACATTTTCTCCTATTTTTTCATTCTTCTGATTTTGTTTGATTATTTCTTGATGTATCATGAAGTCATTATTTCCTCTTGTCCAATTCTAATTTTTAAGACATGCTTTTCTTCAGTAGGCTTTTGTACCTCCTTTGCATTTGGCAAATTCTAGTTTATAAAGAGTTCTTTATCTTAGGGAATTTTTGAACCTCTTTTCCCATATGGCCAATTCTGTCTTTTAAGAAGTTCTCTTCAGTGTATTTCTATTCATCTTTTTCTGCTTTGTAAGAAGTTGTTCTCTTCTTTGTGTCTCTTTTACCAGTTCTCTTTTTTAAGTTAATAATTTCTTTAGTATTTTTTTGTGCTGCCTTTACCAAGCTGTTGACTCTTTTTTTATTTTTTCATTATTTTCCTGCATCACTCATTTCTTTTCAGAATTTTTCTTCTACATCTCTTATTTGATTTTTAAGTCCTTTTTTAGCTCCTCCATTAATTCTTTTGGGGGCTTGAGAGCAATTTGTAGTTTTCTTAGAGGCTTTAGATGTAGTAGTATTGACGTTGTTGTCTTCTGAATTTGTGTTTTGGTTTCCCCTATGACCAAAATAACTTTGTTGTGTTGTTTATTTTTTTATTTGCTCATTTTCCAAACTTCTTATTTTCTTTTGATAAAAAAAAAAGCTGTTAGTTTGGGGTACTGAACTTGTGGTAAAGGCAACATTATTACCATTTTCAAGTTTTGTTTCATTTTTTTAACTGTTTTTAGAGCTAGCTCTAGAGATCTATAAGTTTTCTCTTCTTCTAAGGTGGCATGATATAAGGAGAAGAGTGTTTTATATTATCCTGGTTTGTGCTTTGATCTGTGAATAACCATAAGCAGTCTTTTCTACTTTTAGTACTGTGACTAGGGTCCCCTGCTCCCCTGTGGCCATAAACACTTAAGCATTTAGTATTACTCCTCACCCTGAGACCATGATCCTGGACTAAAACCTGGTTCAACAAGAGTCTTGCATTCAGAGCCAGCAAAATGACCCCTACAATCACCTGAGAATTTGTCCAGATCCTCCTGAGGGCTCCAGAAATTTTTACTGCCTCCCTATTTGTTGCCTCAGTGGGCCTACTTTGGTATGCTCTTTGTGTTCCAATTCCAATCCAGTGCACTAGATCTTTTGTGCTGACCTTTTAAGTTGTTTTAAGCTAAAAAATTATTTCACCTCATCTTTTTGTGGATACTATTCCACAATTAATTCTGAGGCATTCCTTTCTAGTTTTTTGGAGGGTAATTTAGTAGACATTACTTGGGTCTATATACATTCTCTGCAATCTTGTTCCCCCCTAACCCCAATTTAATTTTCTTCTGGGATTTTTTTAGAATATTTATGAATACAAAAGTATTCATGGGAGATCTAGGGCATTTAACTTCACTATCTTAACCAGAAATCTTAACAGTGCTTTTTCAAAGAAACTTAGAAACAATATCTCAATTCATCTTCAAACAGCTCTTTGAATTATCTAATATAAATAATATATCAAATAAATCTATTATAAATTATCTAATATTTTTAAAGGGGGAAATAGAGACCCTGAAGGGCTAAGTCATTTGTCCAAAATTATAGTTAGTATTGGAAATAAGATTAGTATCCTAGTTTCCTGACCCCATTTTGATGCTCCATCCATTAGACCTCAATTTTTCTCAGCTACATGTCAATATGAAAAATAAAGTGATGAATAATTATTTAATACCATCAGTAGAAACAGCCTTAAACCATAGAACATAGAATGTCAGGTCTGGGAAGTGCCTTAGAAATAATCTCACTTTACAAAAAAGGAAATAGATGTAATAGAATAATGACTTGCCCAAGATCACATGGCTATTTAGAAACAAAATTAAGATTTGAATCCAGGTCTCATGGTTCTTAGAGTAATGTATTTTCCATTATATCAAGCTGTGCAGATCATTAATTTCAAGGTAAGATTTGAATTAATTGAAGGATCAAAAAAATCAACAGAGGAAATGTTTAGAAATGACAACTCACTGAAAATTGGTTAAAAATAAAGATATGGCATCTCAGAAATTTTATTGAAAGTTAGTGGGCTATTTGCAATTCCATCAACAGAAATTTAATTTACAATGCAACTTTTCAGCAGCACACTTATTTCATGCAGTGAGCAGCTTCTGTGTATGACAAATGCAAATATATGAATAATGTTTCTAGAATTATAGAAGTTTAAATATGGGAGACACCTTTAGGATTATCAAATCTTACCCCTTCATTTTAAATACAATGCCCAAAAAAAGAGAAGGAACTTGCCAAGTCATAATGATTAGTGGAAAAGCTTGGAACAAAATAATAGTATACAGAATCAAAAGGAACTTTAAATATAATTTAGTCCAACCCTTTCACATATTAAGAAACTGAGACCCAGGAAAGCTAAAATACTTGTCCAAGGTCATAGAAGTAATAAGTGGTAAAGCCAGGATTCAAACTTAGCACTCTAAAAGTGATGCTGCCCTTAGATGGCCCCTGATTTGTTATAAGAAATGATATTTCCTTATCTTTAACTTTCACAAAAGGTATTTTCCATGGCATCTTGCCATCTCTAACATTGGGCCAATCCTATCTGCTATTGCCATCTTTTAGACTTATCAGATTCAGTACCTATCCAAATGCCCTTCCCCCAGATAGTTTCTTTTTCTTGTAGGTTAACAATAGACCTGAAGAAGAAGCAGCTCACTGAACATCATGCCTCCAACTAGAATCTAAGCACCAGGGCTTGAAGAAGTAGCTGTTTAATGTGTGAAGCACTTAGCATTAAAGTCTCAAAGGTTTGAACCCTATCTTAACCATATAGGCTAAATGCCTTTGAGCAAATCATTCTGAGGTCTTTACTGTCTGTCCCTGGTAACTGGAATGCTCTAGCTCCTAATCTTTGTCTCTTGGGTTCCCAAGCCTCTGTTCAGTCTTAGCTAAAGTTCTACATTCTGCAAAAAGTGTTTTAAACTATTCTCCATTCAGCCAATATATATATAATTGGTACAAAGTTTTTTGAGTATTATCTTGTCCTTAGATAGTGAGAAACTTGAGAGCAGGGATTTTTTTTTGCCTTTCTGTCCTTAACACTTAACATAGTGCCAGGCACATGATAGCTTAATAAGCTACTTAACAAATACTATTTGACTAACTGGACAGCTAGGTAGAGCAATGGATAGAGTACAGAGTTTGGACTCAGGAAGACCAGATTTCAAATCTAGCCTTAGACACTTGCTAGTTGTGTGGCCCTAGGCAAGTCACTTAAACCTGTTTGCCTCCCTTTCATCATCTCTAAAATGAGCTGGACTGGAATGACCTCCAGGAATTGATGCAGAGTGAAAGTAGTAGATCCAGGAGAACATTGTACATAGAGACCGATACACTGTAGTACAATCGAACATAACAGACTTCTCTACGAGCAGCAATGCAAGAATCCAGAGCAAGGCTGAGGGACTTATGAGAAAGAAAACTAGCCACATTCAGAGGAAGAACTGTGGGAGACAAAAGAAGAAAAACAACTGCTTGAACACATGAGCTAATGGGGATATTATTGGGGATGTAGACACTAAACGATAACTCTAGTCCAACTATCAATAATATGAAATTAGGTTTTAATCAATGATATATATATATATATATATTAATATATATATATATATATATATAACCCAGTAGAATTGTGCATCGGCTAAGGGGGGGTTAGGAGGGTTTGGGGGAGAGGGAAAGAACATGAAATATGTAACTATGAGAAAATATTCAAAAGAAAAATAAAAGAAAATAAAATAAAATGAGCTGGAAAAGGAAATGGCCAACCCCTCTCGTATCTTTGCCAAGAATACCCCAAATGGGGTAGCAAAGAGTCAGAGACAACCAAAATGACAAGTTGATCAACTAATAGCTTCTCTGGAGGCCTAAGTCTCTGCATATTTAATAAGAAGTTTGATTAGAAGATGCCTAGATTTTTTCAGTTGTAATAAACTATAGAATGCAGAACCCACTCAGTCTTGTCTCCTGGATAGTCAATTGTTGGACAATCAAAGCTAAAACACTCTTAGTCTCTTTCCCTGGACTCTTCCTTTACAGTTTGTCTCTCAGGGGTTTTACAGGGCTGAGCAGTTTTCTTTTGCATGGACATAATGAGGAGATTCAGGGAATGTCTGCATATCTTAAGGAAATAGACAGCCTATCCTAAAACATATGGCTTGTTTTTCCTACTTCTCTGAAGCATCCACTCTAGTCATTACTTCCTCCAAAATAAAATAGTTTAATTTTTGGCTAAATTGCCACTTTTATTTTAGGGGTTTTTTTTTAAGTTTTTAATAGGCTTAGAGAGAGTTACTGGTAAAACTGGTGACCCTCAGGTTCTTCTCCATATCTTAGCAATCTGTTCAGGAATCCATCAAAGAAATCAGGAGACTATAATGATGCTTTTTATTACAAACCTTTACACTTCGTCAAAATTAAAATGAAAATGCAACATTCATATGCAAATTCAGTTACCTTTTAGGTCTTCTTTATCCTTTATTCCTTTCATGAAATTACAGGTTATTAAGAAATGTTTGAAGTGAGGGAGACATGCAGAAAGAGAGAGAGAGAGAGAGAGAGAGAGAGAGAGAGAGAGGGATGAAGAGGGAGATAGTGCTTAGAAGAATTAGAAGACTGAGCAGTCTTGTCTTCCATGGCCTCTCCATGGGTTCCAGTTTCCTATTTTTTTTTCTCCCAACATGCCACATCTGCCCAGAACACTCCCTCTCAGAACACAAGTTCCAAGAACAGCTCCCACAAGAGAAATTTCAATGGTGGCAGGTGCATGTTGGTAACAACAGTAGCTCATAGTCACATAGCCTTATAAATTGATTTCCTTATACTTCCATGGGGTATTAGTTTCTTTGTTTTGCTATTGTTGTTTTATAGTCATGTCTGACTCTCTTTGACCCCATTTGAAGTGGTTCACGATTTCCTTCTCCACCTCACTTTACAGATGAGGAAACTGAGGCAAACAGAGTTAACTTGCCCCTGTCCATCACACATTTAGTCACACAGGTAGTGTGTCTGAGGCAAGATTTGAACTCAGGAAGATGGGCCTTCCTGACCTGAGGATAGACCTGGCAGTCTATCCATTACATCACCTAGCTGTCCAGTTTCCTCATTAGTCAATGAGAAAATTGGAACTCATCAAAAGAATGGAATTGAACTCAGGAAACTTAAGTATTATTCATAATGTGACCTTGAGTAAACTACCTCATTTCCTTGGGCCTGAGTCCTCTTCGGTAAAAATGAGAGCATTGACTAAACGATACCCAAGACTTGTACCAGGTTAAGTAATCTATGAATCTAGGACTGGCACAAGCTAATAATTGGGATAACTGAGACTGTCCCAGGGGCACTGGCTCCCTATTTTGGTTCTTTTTCTACCACTCCACATTCTATTCAGAGCAAGAACTCCTATTCAGAGACACACATCTTCAGGAACTAACCATTGTCAATAGGAAATAACCACAGAAAAAAAATTTTAAGATGTGTCTGAAGTTTGAGCTGGAAATTATCCTGAAGTTTTGGGTTTTTTTTATTAGAAACATTATACTTTATTGAATTCTAGAGTTGCTAAAGCCATTACCCTCCCTTGTTGATCACTGACAGTAAGATTGGAAGAAAAATAAATGTATAAAAGATTAAAACAAAAAAGCAAACTCTCTATCCCTTTTACTAAAAACAATGGTAACAGTGACAAGGTCCCCTATACCTGAAGAAGCCAATGAGTGTTTATAGGAGTAAACCCTTAGGATATAATGAATGGTGATTTATACATGTTCATCTTTAAATAAGCAAGAAAACCACAATTCTGATGTCGTTGAAATCCCAGACGTGTCTAGTTACCATTTTATAGAACTGGGGTGTGTCTGGGTACTATGAAGCTATTCTGGTAAGCTAAAATATAGTATCTTAAAAGGGTCTTGATAGTTAACACATAGAATCATAGATTTAGAGGTAGTGAATAGTACAAGTGGGATTTGAACACAGGTCTTCTGGTGCCATTATATCCCATGCCACTCTCAAAAATTTGCATTTTACAACATTTTCCTCTTAATGGATATGTAAAGTTGTTGGGGCAAATATTGTTCTTCCCATTTAACTGAAGCTCAGAGGGATAGAGAGGAGTACCCAAAGTCACACAGTAAGACTTACATTTCCATTCTTGAGTCCTGGGTACAGTACTCACTTGGCATTTAAAACTTTTTACAACCTGTTCTCTTCCTTCCTTTTCAGACACTGGCTTTCTGTTCTTTTCATGTTACAATCCATCTCACACATCTACAGCCTTTCCCTGGTTGGTCACCGAGCCCAGAATGCTTTCCTCTTCATTTCTGTCTCTTGGCTTCTCTGGTTTCCTTAAGCACAAATCCCACCTGCTGCAAGAGGCCTTCTTGTCCCCAATCCCATTCGACATTGTCTTCCATCTACTATAAACACATCTTGTATGTATGGGGTTACTTACATGTTATCTCTCACCTTAGAATGTAAGTTGCTTGAGGGCAGAGACTGTGCATATTTGCTTTGTTATATCCCCACAGCTTCTTTATTTCTGATGAGGGCAATACCATTCTCCAAGCCAACAAAGGTAAATATACTGGCAGCCATCCTTAACTCTTCCTTTCCCTTTTTCCCATTCCCTGTGACCACTCAATGGTACATAGCATCTTTATAAAAATTGATCATTTTTTTAAGAAACAAAAAACTTTATAGTTAGATGCAGAAAATCAGAAATATTAAATAAAACCCTTTCAGATCATAATGCAGTAAAATTATACTTAATAAAGGACTACGGTCCGGGGCTTTGAATTAGGGGACCTTAACCTGAGTTTCTGTTCTAAACTTGTAAATTGTATGATCTTGTGTCAATGATTTTACCTCGCTGAGTCTCAGTTGTCTCCTGCATAGAATTAAGAAAAGAATATCCACAGAGTTGGATAGAGGAGAAAATGCTATGTAAACTGTAAAGTGTTATACAGAATAAACTCTTATTTTCACATAGGCCAAGTTTTTCCTCTCCACAAACTCTTCCCTGGTCTCCCTTTCAACAATGACTTTTTTCCCCTTCAACATCAAATAGAACTCTTTCCGTTGTTCTTATTCAGTCATTTTTCAATCATGCCCAACTTTTCATGACTTCATTGGAGGTTTTCTTGGCAGAGACACTGGAGTGGTTTGCCATTCCCTTCTCCAGATCATTTTACAGATGATGAAACTGAAGCAAATAAGTTTAAGTGACTTACCCACGGTCTCACAACTATTAAGTGTGTGAGGCCAGTTTTTAATTCATGAAGATGAGTTTTCCTGACTCCAGGCCTGGCACTCTACACACCTGCCACCTACCTGCCCCCAAACTCTCTTACTGTATGATATTATATTAACAAGTATTTAAGCCTTATTTTTAAGGCACTATGCTAATTACATATTGTATTCATCCATGCAAAAGCTATATCACATCTGATAAATTCCTTTAGGACAGAGATCCTATTATCTAAGTTTTATATCTTTCCTTATTCCTAGCATAGCATTCTGCACACAGTAGGAACTTAACAAATGGTTTTCTAATTGGATTGAATCAAATTAAATTGTAAGTCAATCCAAGGATAACATTGACCTCTCTGTAATCTCAATTGGAACAATTCTCTGTGGCTGCCTTCTAACATGTTAAGGACTATTTTGCAAAAAAATGGATTGGACTTTTTCTGTTTAACTCCAGCAGATAAAACTAATACTAAGGTGTAAATGCTGTAGCAGCCAATTTAGGTGTGATGAGAGAGAAAGGCTTCATAATAATTAGAGCTATCTAATTGAAGTCTCCTGTCTTGGAGATGATCAAGAAAGTCTTCCAGAAGAATGAGAGGCCTGCTCTAAACCTTGAAGAAAGCTAGGTTAAAATCTCAGAAGATGGGTTAGAGACCTGAGTAGCAATCAGGAGCATTGTGACTGAGCCAACCACCCCTCTTCACTTTGCTCAATCTCCTTTCTTTATATGTCAAAAAAAAAAAAAAAAAAAAGGACAATTTCGACAGTCCCTACCTCACTGGCAGCTGTCCTGAAGAAAGTGCTTTAAAGCCCCAAAGAAATGTGATCTGTTGAGGTTACTAGAGGAACTGTTTGCTTTGGCTGCATAGAAACTTTTCAGCTCTTGCTGGTTCAGGCCTAAAAATTGGAAGTAGCAGAGGGAACAAGAGTCAGTAAGTTTTTGGTTTTTTTTTTTCAGAATTGGGTCTCTGGCACCCATTGTTCTGATGCTGCCCCCTCCAGTGTACCTTCCTGTGAAAGTTCCCAGATATACTTCAATGAAGGAAAATAGGAAAGCAGACTGTGTGTGCACATGAATGAAACTCAAAGGGAATCTTGGCTGGAAGCAACAATTGTCAGGGGTGGAGAGCTCCCACTCTAACAACTCTGCAGTTTAGGCTGTTCCCGGGGCCTGAAGCTCACACTCATGATTTCTCCATATACTGCTTAGGAACTGGAAAGGTGAAAACCAGAACAAGCAGCATCCTTTATGAATGGGTGGCCAGAGGAAAGAAATCTCCAAAGGGAAGGGGAAGATGTCAGAGGGAGAGACCTGTCAAGGTTGCTGTTCTTTGAAAATGGCTCCCAGAGTTCAAAAGTACAAAGAATACTGCCTGTTCCTGTCTTTGGATTCTTTCTCCCATTCCTTGGTACCCTTTCATCCTCTCAGCTCTTGACCAGAATTATGCAGACACTAAAGTTCAGGCAGCCCCAGGCCATGTTTGGAAAGTAGAGTGTTATTTTTTTTATCTTTTTTTTTTTTGCCTTTTCTTTTTTAAAAAGTGGGTTAAACAGCATGATCTCTCATTACCCATCGACGGAAACGTGAAATGCAAAATAATTCTCAATAACTAGTTTCAACAGATACTGAGTTGAGATATATATCCTTTTAACTGAGATAATAACATAGAAACATACGTTCCTGAAGTTTCATAAAGAAAGCTCAGATTAACACCACAGTCATATGACTCTTGAAGCAAAGCTTCTATTAAAGTTGCTGCCAAAAAGTCACTTTATCTTCCCTCAGATGCATCTCAGATTTTATCTACCCTTTTATTCTTTTTGTCCTTAATTTTAAATCCTTTTTATTATTTTTTTTCCATGCAAGCATCAAGGGGGTTGTTTAGCACTCATTCTTTTGGAAGCAATTATCCACAAGAGAGACATTCGCTTCATTTTGGCTGCATTTTATATCTAAACCATGACAAAAAAAAAAAGGCATAAAATTGACTCTGCCTCCAAAGCATAAACACTGCAAAGTACTCTTCTTCTGAATTTTGACAGGGAGCTGTCCATTGCAGAAGCTTTCTTTGTAAGACAACATGGGGTGGGTGACTGTTTGGTGGTTCTTGTAACACACAGCTCTGATGGTGAGTAGCCCTTCTTTTAAAGTTATATTTGTCTATCTTTGAAAGATTTTCTTTCAGATTACTAGTGGAAAGAACCTGAATAGAGTAAGTCACTCCTCCACCCTATTTCCTCTTCTACACATTGAAGGAGTTAGATTAGATGAAATCATCTCATAGATCCTTACTAGCACTACCATTATATGACTATGATTTTTATTTTAATTATAAATATTTTCTTAATGCTTTTTTGTTTTATATTGCTTTTGCTTCTCTTAATCCTTACCCCAAAGAACCTTCTCTCATAACCAAGTAAATAAGCAAAACAAACTAACATATTGGCCAATTCTGACAAAGCAAGCCTCATTTCCTACCTATTGCCTACTCCTTTTCTGCTAAGAAAAAAGAGATGTGTTTTACCATAATATTGCCATTTTAACACCCTCAATTCAATTTAAAGACCATGATTATGTAGCCATTATGAGCTCCACCTTCGTATTAGGTTCCAGGGGCACAAAAAGACAGTTTTGATGGAAGTCCAGCTTTCAAGGAGCTCATGCTCTTAAGACTGGGGAAAGAAAAAGTACACAAATAACCAAGGAACAAAAGAGAATGAGGATAGTACAACGGAGAAGTACAATAGTTAAAACTCCTTAAAAGCAATAACAAAGATATTTTTTCTTTCTATGGTCAGCACTTAGAACAGTGTCTGGCAGATAGTAAGTACTTAATAATTGTTTGTTAAATTGAGTAACATTGAATGGAATGGAAGGACTCTGGCTCTGATGGACGGTTATGATTCTATAGTCCATTCCAGGCTGAAAGTATGTGCCTGTGATTCACTTCATAAGAAGTCAGATGATATTGTTGAATAATTGGGACAGTTTTAGACTTAGTGTTAATGACACATTTAAAGAGAAAACCACATTTTGGGTACACTAAAGAAAAAAAGAATAATAGAATTGTAGCTGAAAGACCCAATGTACTGTCCCAGAATTCAACAAACATGTGTAAAAAGCACCTGTTTTATGAAGACAGGAAGACTTAATAAGATATCACCTCAGTTCCTGTAGTAATATTACTCATGTAACTTAGATTCTGAGGCTTGCAAAGCTCTTTCATTACAACAACTCTGTGATGTAGACACTACCAAATGATTTGTCCACAGCCTTTCTGCTAGCGAATAGCAGAACAATGATCTAAACCTAGCTCTCTCCTAATGGCTGGTCCAGCACATGTGCCTCTACCCAATGCTTCTGCTCCCAGGATTTATGGATATTTTTTTCAGCACTCTGAGTGGTTACCCACCCCACTTATCTAGTTTCTTCGTGCCTTCAGAGAGGGAGTGAAGTGACTCTAAACAAAACAGTTCATTCTCTGATGGTCAAAACTTCCAATAATGGGCTTCTCTAAACACAGTGGTCTGTTCTTTGCTGAAAATACATTGACTATATTTGAGTCAGCTCTTGAAAACTTTCCAGGTTGGTAGGAATTGTCATAGTTTGAACTTTTTCAAGTCTTGAGAACTCACCGTGCTCTCCACCTTGCAATGAAGCATCAGAAGAGGAATGTGTAGAAATCATTAGTATTATGATTAACACACTAGACTCTAAGAATAGGGATAGGAATTCATCCTGTGATTTCACTGAGAAAGGGAATTCTCAGATGATGAAACTATCAATTCTGGTCAGTACCTTTTTAAAAGCTCAGTCTTAGAGGGTTCCCTAAATCAAGAAATTAAGGGATTTACTTGACCAAGCATGCCCAACTGGAATGTGTGAGACTTGACTTCAGGGCTTCCTGGCTCAGCAGTCAGTTCTCTATCTACTATACTATTGATTTCTCAGGCACTGAGGATACAAAGACAACAGCAGCAATGCCAATAACAATAATAACATGTTACCACACTAAAGTCCATCCCATGGTCCATGTCTTGGGGGAAATGGGAAGATGGGTGATGGTAAAGAAATGGATGCCAGTCAGAGGAATGCATTCAGTGGAAGAACTTTTGTGCCCTAGAGCCACTCGATTAGGTGAGAAACCTCAATAGGAGACCTGAAAAGTCAGCCAATTGCCACTGATTGGGTTAGTACTATGGCTGATAAAATATAATTATTCCTATAAAACTAAGAAATTAACAGGGCAACATAGCTAAATAGGAGAGGCTGGTTTTACTCAGAACTGTCGTTCTGTTGGGATAATCAGAAGGGCATGTAGAACAGTATTTCTTCATGTTTTGATACCATGAAAAAGATTTTATTCATTAGAACAAATCAGAAAGATCAACAAATTGAAGATAAATGCAAAGCAGTCATAGTAACATTTTCTAAGAGCAGAGCTGATTAAACAAAAGTGGAAAGTGATTATTTAAACTTTTAAAGGGAAAAACTAAAGAAACTGAAAAAGTTATACTTGATGAAAGTCTAGATATGTTACCTAACATGAAATAAATGGCTAAAATAATGCTGATAGCACATCATTTTTTAAAAAATCCTTTCCTTACATCTTAGAACTAATACTGTGTATTGGTTCCAAAGCAGAACAATAAGGGATAGGCAGTGGAGGTTAAATGTTTTACCCAGGGTCTTATAGCTAAGAAGTTTCTGAGGCCAGATTTAAACCTAGGACCTCCCATCTCTAGGCCTGACTCTCAATCCATTGAGTCACCTTGTTTCCCCCCATCTCACAAGATTGAAAAGGAAATTAGTATACTCAAAATGGAATTTTAAAAGCTCTTTTTGAGTTGTACATCATAAATCTAACAAAGAGATCACATAGGGACTTCTTAACAAAGAGATCACATAGGGACTTCCAAGATGGAGGAGTAACTCGAGAGCAGTGTCATTTCTCCATGAAAATCCTCACCAAACCAAGAGTAAAATATTGTCACAAAACGAATACAGGAGTGAAAGAACCAACAAAGAGACAGAGGGAAACAACCTTCAAAAAAAGTAAATCCTAAAAGGTAGGCAGAGATCATCTGAGGAACTGAGGTGAGAGGGGAGCAGAGCTAGCAGGAGGCATAGCAGTGAGTGAAGAACAAGCGAAGAGCAAGCCACACACCCCCACCACCCCATACATACATTGCTCTCACAGGTTCCAAATTTAAGCCCAAACTAAGTCAGACCCTGAGATTCTCCCAGGCAAATAGAGGTCCAAGCCAACTAACACCCCTTGAAATTGCAAACCTGTGGAGAAGTCTGGAGTCCCAGCCCAAGGCAATCTGGGCTGAAGGGGGCCAATCTGAGTGGGACCAGAGGAAAGCCAGGAATCTCAGTCTGGGCTTGGGGGTGAGGACATAATCCATAGTTTGTGGTGAGGACAAAGTTCTCATGGGGTGCCTCCAAGAGATCTCTATACCCAAAACTAAGAGTGGAGCTCCAGGACAGGTCAATCAAGGGTGTGCCTGATTGAATCAAGAACACCTTGAGACCAAAAAAAGGTGAGGGTAAGCCTGGAGCAAGAATCTGATCAACACCTGACCTGATAAAGTTCAGACTAAGATGAAAAGCTTACACCCAAGCCTGAGGAAAGTGTTTAAGCTATCTGCATCTCAAGGGTCAATTGAATCAGCAGGGGGAGGGGACTTTCAGAGCTCTCAGCCCTCAGACCATCTGATAAACTAGTAACAACCCAGAAAATTAGCCAAAAATAGCATCAAGGAAGGACTGAAGTTTAAGAGGGTATACCAACTCCCCAGAAAATGGAATCTACCTATAATTAGATAGGAAAAATGAACAAACAATCAAAAAAGCACCTAACTCTAAAGGCTTTTAATGGAGGCTTTTAATGGAGACATTTTAATGGAGGCTTTTAATGGAGACAAAGAGCAAGGTGCAGACACATAAAGGGACAGTAAAAGCAAAGGAAACACCCAAAATTCAAAAGAAAAATATGTATTGGACACAGAGTCTGGAAGAGATCAAAAAAGACTTCAAAAACCAATTAAGAGAGGTAGAGGAAAAGTGGGGAAGAGAAATGAAAGTGATGCAAGAAGAAATGGGCCAATTTAAAAAGGAGAACCAAAAACTGACAGAGGAAACTCAGGTCTTAAAAATCAGAATTGACCATCTAGAAACTAATAATATAATGAGAAATCAAGATACAAAAAGGCAGACTCAAAGGAATGAACAGAGGAAATCATGAAATATCTTATTGAAAAAGCAACTGGGTGAGGGGGGACAGCTGGGTAGCTCAGTGGATTGAGAACCAGGCCTAAAGACAGGAGGTCCTAGGTTCAAATCTGGCCTGAGACACTTCCCAGCTGTGTGACCCTGGGCAAGTCACTTAACCCCCATTGCCCACTCTTACCACTCTTCTGCCTTGGAGCCAACACACAGTATTGACTCCAAGATGGAAGGTAAGGGTTTAATGAAAAAAAAAAAAAGAAAAGAAAAAGCAACTGGCTTAGAAAATAGATCTAGGAGAGACAATCTGAGAATTATTGGATTACTTACCTGAAAGCCATGATAAAGAAAAAACCTTGGATATCATTACAAGAAATTACCAAAGAAAATAAAACTGAAATTGAAAGAATTCACAGATCACCTCCAGAAAGAAATCCTCAATTGATAATTTCCAGGAGTAATAGCCAAATTCAAGAGCCACCAAGCCAAGAAAAAAAAAAAACACTTTGACCAGCCAGAAAGAAAGCATTCAGATACCATAGAGCTACAATTAGGATCACTTGGAACCTAGTGGTTTCTACATTAAAGGATTGGAAGGCATGGAATATGATATTCAGAAAGGCGAAAGATTTGGGTTTCCAATCCAGAGTCACCTACCCAGAAAAACTTAGTATGTTCTTTCAGGGGAAAAATGGTCATTCAATAAGATAGAAGATTCCCAAGCATTCCTGAGGAATAAGCCAGATCTAAACAAACAATTTGAATGCCAAATATGAAGCACAAGAGAAGCCCAGAAAGATAAATAAGAAAGAGAAAATTTAAGGGACTCATTAGGGTAAAACTGTTTATATGTCTACATGGAAAGAGGATCTCTGTAATTCTCAAAAATTACTTTTAGAAGTAGACAAGATAGAAGGAATTTACTTAGAAAGAGGGTAGAAAAGTAAGCTGATTGTGATAATATGATGTATATGATGATGTGATATATATGTAAATGTGATGATATGGAACAATATGCATATATGATATAAGAATGCATATGAATGGCATGTAAAAAAATCAACCAAGGGCTGAAAGAAAGGGTTGCACTGAGAAAAGGGAGGGGAGATAAAGAATAGGATAAATTATATAACATAAAGAGGCAAAAAAAAAATCAATACAGAGAGGAGAGGATAATGGTGGTGATGAGAATACTTAAACTTTACTATCTTTATAACTGGCTCAAAGAGGAAAAAATGAGTATACTGAGTAGGGCATAAAATTTTATCTTATACTACAGAGAAGTAGAAGGGGAACAAGACAAGGGAAGCGGCAGGGGGGAGGGGTAATTGAAGGGAGGGGAACTAGTGGGGGAGGGTAACAAAAAGCAAAATACTGGTGAGGAGGATTAGAGGGAAAGGAAATAGAGCAGGATCAATTATTCCAAAGGGAATAATTTGATGGAGAGCAATACACAGTTAGTAATCATAACACATATTGTGAATGGGATGAACTTGCCCATTAAATGGAAGCTGATAGCAGAGTAGATTAAAAACCAGAATCCTACTATATATTGTTTACAAGAAACACATTTGAGGCACAGTGACATACAGAGGTTCAAGATAAAAGGCAGGAGCAGAATATTATATATCATCTAAAGTTAAAAAAGCAGGAGTAGCAATCATGATACCAGACAAAGCCAAAATAGAAATTGATCTGATTTAAAGAGATAAGGAAGGAAATTACATTTTGCTAAAAAGGTACTATAAAAAATGAAGTAATATTATTACTATACATTTATGCACCAAATAGTATAGCATCTAGATTTCTAAACGAAAAATTGAAAGAGCTCAAGAAGAAAACAGATATTAAGACCATTCTAGTGGGGGATCTTAACCGTCGCCTTTCAGAACTAGGTAAAGAGAACCAAAAAATAAATAAGAAAGAAGTAAGGGAAGTAAATGAAATGCTAGAAAAATTAGAGTTAATAGATATCTGGAGAAAACTGAATGGGGATAAAAAGGAATATCCTTCTTCTCAGCAACACATGGCACATATACAAAAATTGACCATGTACTAGGGCATAGGGGGGGCAGCTGGGTGGCTCAGTGGATTGAGGGCCAGGCCTAGAGACTGGAGGTCCTAGGTTCAAGTCCGGCCTCGGACATTTCCAGCTGTGTGACCTTGGGCAAGTCACTTGACCCCTATCACCCACCCTTACCACTCCTGGGCTAAGGATGGTCCCTAGCCCGGATGAAAAAGGAGGAGGGTTGGGCGCGGGGCTAGCAACCCCACCCTGTAAAAACTACATCTGCTAAAGAAACTGCAACCTAAAGTAGGGGCAGCTGGGCTAGCTCAGTGGATTGAGAGCCAGGCCTAGAGACGAAAGGTCCTAGGTTCAAATCTGGGCTCAGACACTTCCCAACTGGGTGACCCTGAGCGACCCACTGCCTACTGGTTGTGGCCCTATGCTCCTAGAATGGAGTCCCAGGATGAAAAAAAAAAAACTAGGGCATAGAAATATTGCAAACAAATGCAGAAAACCAGAAATAATAAATGCCATTTTTTCAGATCATAATGTGGTAAAAATTATAATTAACAAGGATCCATGGAAAGGCAAATTTAAAGATAATGTGAAACTAAATAATCTAATTCTTCAAAGCAGGTGGGTTAAAGAAGAAATCATAGAAACAATTACAGACTTAATTAAAAAGAATGACAATAAGGAGACGTAGCACCGAAACCTATGGGATACAGCTAAAGCAATACTCAGGGGAAAATTTATATCACTGAGTGCCTATACCAACAAACTAGAGAGGGAGGAGATCAATGAATTGGGCTGGCAACTTAAAAAATTAGTAAAAGAACAAATTAAAAATCCTCAGATAAAAATTAAATTGGAAATCCTAAAAATTAAAGGAGAAATTAATCAAATTGAAAGTAAAAGAACTATTGAACTAATAGATAAGACTAGGAGCTGGTACTTTGAAAAAACAAATAAAATAGATAAAGTACTAGTCAACCTAATAAGAAAAAGAAGAAAATCAAATTAACAGTATCAAAGATGAAAGGGACAATCTCACCTCTAGTGAAGAGGAAATTAAGGCAATTATTAAGAACTACTTTATTCAATTTATATGACAATCTGGATGAAATGGGTGAATATTTACAAAACTATAAATTGTCTAGATTAACAAAAAAGGAAATTGAATTCTTAAACAATCCCATCTCAGAAAAAGAAATTCAACAAGCCATTAAGGAACTTCCTAAGAAAAAATCCCCAGGGCCAGATGAATTCACAAGTGAATTCTATCAAACATTTAAAGACAACTAATCCCAATACTATACAAATTATTTGACAAAATAAGCAAAGAAGGAGTTTTACAAAATTATTTTTATGACACAAATATGGTACTGATTCCAAAGCCAGGCAGACCAAAAACTGAGAAAGAAAACTACAGACCAATTTCCTTAATGAATATAGATGCAAAAATCTTAGATAGAATTCTAACAGAAAGACTCCAGCAAAGCTCTCAGCTCTTCTCCCATGTTCGCTGTCAGGATCCTCTGATGCTGTCGCATCCCTCAGACAAGATGGTGAAGGTTGGAGTGAAAGGATTTGGCAGTATTGGACGCCTGGTGACCAGAACAGCATTCAACTGCATTGGAGTAGAAGCTGTGGCCATCATCAACTAATTGGTTTACATTTTCCAATATGGTTCCACCCATGGCGAGTTCAAGGGTGCTGTAAAGGCAGAGAATGGAAAGGTAGTGATCATTGGAAAAGCCATTACCTTCTTCCAGGAGCAGGATCCCACCAATATTAGACGGGGAGATGCTGGAGCCGAGTACATTGTGGAGTCCATTGGCATCTTTACCATCATGGAAAAAGCCAGGGCTCACTTGAAGGGCAGAGCCAAGCTGGTCATTACCTCTGCCCCTTCTGCTGATGCCCCAGTATTCATGATGGGGGTGAACCATGAGAAATACAATAGTTCCCTCAAGATCATCAGTAATGCCTCTTGAACTACCAACAGCTTGGTCCCCTTGGCCAAGGTCATTTATGACAACTTTGGCATTGTGAAAGGACTCATGACCACAGTCCATGCCATTATCGTTACCCAGAAGACAATAGATGGCCCCTCTGGCAAGCTGTGGTGTGATGGGCGTGGTGCTGCCCAGAATATCATCCCTGCTTCCACTGGTACTGCCAAGGCTGTGGACAAGGTCAAACCTGAGCTAAAAGGAAAGGTCATAGGCATGGCCTTCTGTGTTCCTACTCCTAATGTGTCTGTGGTGGTTCTGACTTGCTGCTTTGGAGAAAGCTGCCAAATACGATGATATTAAGAAGGTGGTAAAGCAAGCCGCAGAGGGAACCTTGAAGGATATGTTGGGCTGTTGTATCCTTTCACTTTAACAGTGACACCCACATTTCTACCTTCAATGCTGGTGCTAGCATTGCCCTCAAGGACCATTTGTCAAGCTCATTTCTTGGTATGACAATGAGTATGGTTATAACCACCATGTAGTAGACTTCATGATATACATGGCCTCTAAGGAGTAAAGTAGAAGGCTGTGGAACTTCATCCCCATCTTATAAAAGAGTAGTTCTACCACTGGGGAGCCCACATACATAATAAACCATGTTCCTATGCTGGGGATCCCTTGCCCCATTCATATCCCCACTCCGAAGCACCCCTGTAGTAGGGTGGAGGAGGAGCATAAAGTCCTATCTTGTGTACCATCAATCAAGTGATCACATTTGGTGTCAAAAAAAAAAAAAAGGACCCCAACAAGTGATCATGAGAATTATTCACTCTGGGTGAATTCACTCTGGGTGGGACTTATACCAAGAATGCGAGATGGTTCAATATTAGGAAAACCATCCACATAATTGACCATATTAATAATCAAGCTAACAGAAATCATATGATTATCTCAATAGATGCAGAAAAACCTTTGACAAAATACAACACCCATTCCTATTGAAAACACTAGAAAGTATAGGAATAGAAGGACATTCCTCAAAAATAATAAACAGTATATATTTAAAACCATTGGCAAGTATCATCTGCAATAGGGACAAGTTAGATGCCTTCCCAATAAGAACAGGAATGAAGCAAGGATGCCCATTATCACCTCTTTTATTCAATATTGTACTAGAAACACTAGCAGTAGCAATTAGAGAAGAAAAAGAAATTGAAGGGATTAAAGTAGGCAATGAGGAGACTAAGCTATCACTCTTTGCAGATGATATGATGGTATACTTAAAGAACTCCAGAAAATCAACTAAAAGGCTAGTGGAAATAATTAACAACTTTAGCAAAGTTGCAGTACAAAATAAACCCACATACATCATCAGCATTTCTATATATTTCCAACAAAACTCAGCACAGAAGTTAGAAAGAGAAACTCCATTTAAAATCACGCTAGGCAATATAAACTATTTAGGAATCTATCTGCCAAGACAAACAAATGAATTATATGAACACAACCTCAAAATACTTTTTACACAATTAAAATTAGATCTAAACATTCCGAAAAACATTAATTGCTCCTGGGTAGGATAAGCTAATATAATAAAAATGACAATCCTACCAAAATGAATATACTTATTCAGTGCCATACCTATCAAATACCAAAAAACATTTTTATAGAATTAGAAAAAAATTATAACAAAGTTCATCTGGAAGAATAAAAGATCAAGAATATCAAGGGAAATAATGAAAAAAAATGTGAAGGATGGGAGCCTAACAATACCAGATCTTAAACTGTACTTTAAAGCAGTGGTCATCAAAACAATATGGTAACAGCTAAGAGACAGAAGGGAGAACCAATGGAATAGATGTGGGATAAATGTCCTCAGCAAGATAGTGTTCAATAAACCCAAAGATACCAGCTTTGGGGACAAGAACTCACTATTTGACAAAAACTGCAGGGAAAATTGGAAAACAGTATGGGAGAGATTAGGTTTAGCTCAACATTTTACACTCTATACCAAGATAAATTCAAAATGAGTAAATGACTTAAATATAAAGAGTGAAATCATAAATAAATTAGGTGAACATTGATTAGTCTACCTGTCATATCTGTGGGAAAGGAAGGAATTTAAGACCATGCAAGAGATAAAAAACATTGCAAAAGTAAAATGAATTATTTTGATTATATCAAATTAAAAAGGATTTGTACAAACAAAACTAATACAACCAAAATTAGAAGGAAAGAAACAAACTGGGATAACATTTTTATAACAAAACTCTCTGACAAAGATTTAATTTCCCAAATATATAAGGAACTGTCAAATTTACAAAAAATCAAGCCATTTCCTAATCGACAAATGGTCAAAGGACACAAATAGGCAGTTTTCACGGGATGAAATATAAATTATAAATAAGCACATGAAAAATTGTTCTAAATCCCTCCTGGTTAGAGAAATGCAAATTATAACAACTCTGAGGCACCACCTCATACCTAGCAGATTGACTAATATGATAGTAACCGAAAATAATAAATGTTGGAGAGGATGTGGCAAAATTGGGACACTAATACACTGCTGGTGGAACTGTGAATTGGTCCAACTATTCTGGAGGGCAATTTGGAACTATGCGCAAAGGACTTTAAATGAATGCCTACCCTTTGATACAGCCATACAACTGCTGGGTTTGTACCCCAAAGAGATAATGAGAAAATTGTACACAAACTTGTACACAAATATTTATAGCTGCCCTCTTTGTGGTGACAAAAAAAAATTGGAAAATAAGGGAATGTCCATTGATTGCGGAATGGCTAAATAAATTGTGGTATCTGTTGGTGATGGAATATTATTGTGCTAAAAGGAATAAAGAAATGGAGGAATTCCATGTGAACTGGAAAGATCTACAGGAATTTATGCAGAATTAAAGGAGTAGAACCAGGAGAACATTGTACACAGAGACTGATAGATACATTATGGCACAATCGAATAAAAGACTTTTCTACCAGCAGCAATGCAATGACCCAGACAATCCAGAGGAACTTGTGAGAAAGAATGCTATCCACATCCAGAATAAGAACTGTGGAACTAGAAATGCATTAGAAAAAATATATGATTGATCATGTAGGGTGATGGGGATATCATTAGGGTTTTGATGTTAAAGGATCACTCTACAGCAAATATGAATAACATAGAAATAGGTTTTGACCAATGATACATGTATAATCCAGTGGAACTGTTTGTTGGCTTGGGGAGGGGGTGGGAAATGGAGAGGATCATGGATCATGTAACCATGGCAAAATATTCTAAATTAAAATTAAAAAAAACAAAGAAATCTCATATCACAACAAAGTAAATTTTTTAAGTTGACATCTGCTAAGTTGGCATCATGAAAGAACATATCAGACCATATCCTCAAAAGAAAGAATATAATGGACAGAAAGTATAAAGCATTCTAGAACATAAAAAAATATACCGGACATGCTGTGGGTTGCCACAGTAGTGACCATAGGACAAAAGTTGGATTTATCTACGTAGGCTCAAAGGGCATTTATCTCCAATCCTATGATAGTAAAAGTGACTTGAGGAAATTATTGAAGCCCCAAATGCCTTCACTGGAAAATTAATCAATATCTAGCTAGTAAGCACAATAGAAAACATGAATGCCCTCTTTGCCAATTAAAGGCAATGAACTGAAATATATAGAATGGAGCCTATACATTTTTCATATCCTTAGTTGATAATAAAAGCAAAAAGCCAAAAGACTAAGACAATACAGATCAAAGCAGTAGAAAGAGCAAAATAAATCATCAATAATTAAAAACTATTTTATAGAGGCTCCAGAAGCAAAAACATGAAATACCTACCACCTTCCCCTCCCCCAAAAAAAGTACAATATAGAACATTTCTGTTTGTCTACATCATTTAAGCAAGTTCCATATAAAAAAATATAACTAAGTCAAACACAAAACAGAGATCTTATATTCTGCAAACATAAAGAATAAAGGATAGGTTATCTCAAGCCAAATGACTGAAACTCTAGCTTCTCTGCAAAACTGGAAAGTTTCAGACCTAGACAAACTCCAAGTTAGTAGCTACCTTACTGTGGCATATCAATTTTCATCAAAGCCCTTTACCAAGTTCTTCCTTGATGTAAATCTGATCCCATCTTTCTTAACAGAAGGCATCACATATTTATTATTTTTTTAAAAAAACAGAACACTGACCTTTCCAAATATAGTCTAGTTATTTGTTTATTTTATATTAAGCATTCACAGCTTATAACACAAAAATTTTTAAACATTTATTAGAAAACATTATATTGCCAAGGAATAAAAAGAGTATGCCAAATGTCTGGGATTGTAAAGAGTAGTCTTTTATCTATTGAATAAGCCACCCAAAAGTACCATAACATTTATATCAAATTTATAGATTATTTCACATTTGTGGTTTAGTTGTACACTGTAAATATATGGAACCTATCCAAGAGCTTCAAGAACAATAGAATATTTTGATGTCATCCTGGAAAAGAGTTCTATAAAGTAGCATAATGATAGCAAGAAGGATTGATACAAAACATGGCATCTTCCAGGGAACCAAGTAAAGCCTATAATACTTCTGCCTAGCCTTAAAAACATTTTTATCATTCCTGATTAGAACCGAGTATCTTTCAAGTCAGAGAAGAATGTTATCAAAAACGCATCCTAGTAATCATCTGTTTTATATCGATAACAAGTTACATGGACTCCATTGAAAAAGACACTAAATAGCTATTTCATCTTTGGGAAATATTATCCATTGATATCACAAAGCCATTTGAACTTAATATGTGTAAAATTCTTAATAAGTGCCAAAAAAATAGAGAGAAGGAAGCTTCAAATTTGAATACAGTGGTCAAATTGATTTAAAAGAAGATGATACCTACAAATATCTGGGACTTCTCCAGGAGCAAAATTCAATCAAGTATAAGAACATTAAGTAGGAAGGTGAGGCTATGAATATAATATAACTAGCACCTTTAAATCAAAGCTTAAAGGGAGGACACATTTTGAGCACTTAATACCTATGCAATATCAGTTCTATACATCCTTTTAGCATTGTAAAATGAAAAATGATGTATTTACATATTCAAACAAAAATAAAATTAGGGGGTTTTATTTTTTCATATTACATGTCAATATAATTTTTAATCATTGTTTTCTGATATTTTGCAATCCATGTTCTCTCTCCTTTCTAGTGTTTCCCCCTCTCCATTTTACACATAAGTTATCATAAAATATATATTTCTGTATTGATAATGTTATGAAACAGGACACATATTGCTTACTTGAGAAAAATTCATGAAATAAATAAAGTGAAGAATGGTTTGCTCTAATCTGCATTAATATTCCATCAGTTCTTCTATGGTAGTCAATTATCCTTTTTATCAATAGTCCCTTAGAGTTGTCCCAGATCCATTCACAGTTGATCATAGCACACTATTGCTATTACTGTGTACAGAATTCTCTTGGTTCTCATCACTTCACTTTGCATTACTTCATATAACTCCAATTTTTTATAATCTTGTTTGTCATTTCTTATAGCACAGTAGTATTCTATTATAATCATATAATACTAATAATATAATCACTATAACTTGTTCAGCTACTCCCCAATTGATCCCCTTCAGTTTCAAGTTCTTTGGCACCACAAAAAGAAATGCTATAAATATTTTTGTACAAAGGAGTCCTTTTCCCCTATCTTTAATCACTTTGGGATATATACCTAGTAGTTGTATTATATTTCTGGATCAAAAGTTCTGTCCAGTTTTATGGCCTTTCTGGTGTGGTTCCAGAATGCTCTCCAAACTCATTTTGTCAGTTCACAGCTCCACACAACACACACAGTGTATTAGTGTCCCAATTTTCCCACATCCCCTCCAATATTTATCATTGTCCTTTTATGTTATGTTAGCCAGTCTAACATGCATGAGGTGTATAATTTTCATAAAATCCAAGTTTTAAAAAATTTTTGAGAGAAATTTCAGGAAAAGAAGCTCACTAACTCCTCGAATCAAGAAAGTGAACTGTTTGGAGAAAGTGCCATAAAGAAACTTACAATGCTTCAGAATATCCAGAATGAACGTTGGGATGTAATTGATTGAACTGAAGGGGGTTGAACACATTTATTCTGAGTATAAACTCATGCCAAAGGAGATTGCCCCCTAATTGGCTTTTGTCAATGAACCTAGCAAACATTGGTTTTGCTCTTGCTCTATATTTTATTTCCTTCTTATCTCCAACTATTGTTGGAAAGTACACTTAGAAAAATGCAATATTATATGCATCTATAGCTAGAAGATCTTTAGAGGTATAAACTGATTTTGTTAAATGATTCATAGGAGAGACAAGTCTTCCAAAGAATCACAGGGGGGATTGTGAAGAGTGAATCATACTATCTTTGTCTTTCAATCAGCAACTTTTAAATTAATCAGTCAAAAACTTAAGCAACCCTACTTAACACTAAGCAAGAGAATTCACAAGTTACTTACTAGAGTAAGCTCACAAATCCAAATGCTACTGCCACCCCCCTTAGGTAGTGTTAGGTAAATTGAAAGTCTGAAATTGGTACCCATAAAGTGGAGGAAGGGACAGGAAGTGACATGGAAAAAGGACTATAAAAAGTCCCAAACTTCCTACCCAGAAGCCTTCTCCTTTGGACTTCTTCTTTGGAGGATGACTTCACCTTTGGACTGCTTCTTTGGAGAACTTGACCTTTTGGACTTCTCCTTGTATTTTCTTCTCCTTGGCAGTTCATCTTTGAAGATTCTGTGTCAGTGAGCTGGGTAAGTAACTGGCCTACCTTTCCTGGCTTCTTGAGAAATTGGTTCCAGAGAGGCCTTCCTTTCCTAGAGGAGGCTGCATTGGTGGAACCCTTGCTGAAGACACCACCAGGTCCTCTGGCTGAAAATTACTGAGCCCTGTCAGGGCTGAGCTGGACATTGGAGCAACACTTTGGGTAATAGGCTAGACATTTCCATACCCATTTCTCAAATATTTCCACTTTCACTCTTTCTACCTCTTTGTAAATAAAGCTACTAAAAGTCATTTTGACTTAAGCTATAATATTTTTAAATCAACGACCACAATATTACTTTAGAACATTCATATTAACTAACCTAAATTTTCTATTCTTACAGAGGTAGTATCTCAGAGTTATTTTAATTTACCTTTCTCTAATTAATAGTGGTTTAGAACATTTTTCATATAATTAAAGATAGGTTTTCTTGTGTTTTTTTATACCCTTACCTTCCATTTTAGAATCAAGACTATATATTAGTTCCAAGGCAGAAAAGCAGTTAGGTCTAGGCAATGGGGGTTAAGAGACTTGTGCAAGGTCACATAGCTAGAACGTGTCTGAGGCCAGATTGGAACCTAGGATCTCCCTGTTTCTAGGCCTGGATATCAACCCAACTGCCCCCTGTTTTTTTTTTCTTGTTTTTTGTTGTGTTTTTTTTTAACTAGAGAGTTTTAATTTCTTCATCTGAGAATCATTTGTTCATATCCTTTGACCATTTGTCTAGTGAGGAATACTTTGTATTCTTATACATTTGACTCAGTTTTCTAAATTTTTGGGAAAAAACTCAAAAAATGTTTATAAAACAAAGGGTTCATCAGCCCAGTACAGTTCTAGAAATATTTCCTAGTTAAAATGCCAGAAGAGAATTGATAAATTTTCTCAGATAATATAAAGATCAGGTTAAAATTTATGGAAATAGTATTTGAACAAATATAACTTCACAAAACAATAGTAAAATATGATAACAAGTATATGCTACTTATACATAGAAAGCCCTTAATAAATGCTAATTGACTGATTGACTGAAATGTAACCAAAAGAGATTTTCTCCCAATAGAGCATAAACCAGTTAAGATCAAAAAGAAGGTTATCAATGGTGATGTCTCAAATGCTAACATAATAACAAAGGCATCAAACAATAACCAAGTCATGCACATTTGTTAATAGAAATAGAGAAGTTTTTATAATAGCCATTCCAAATCAGGTTGTTGTCACCAGAAATTATGAAAAGGTTATATTCTTAAGGAATACAGAATTATTGATTAATAAAAATTATGCATTGAAGTATACATTGTAAAAGTGAAATTTGGGAAATGCCATCTAAAAGTATATATATATATATATTTACTATGGACATGTGGGAGACTTTGAAACTACATTTCCCATGATTCCTCATGGTAGACAGGAAGTGGAAGGATGTAAGAGAAGGAATATAAACTCCTGTAGTGACTTTGAACTTCCTCTTTAGCTACTGGGCGCAGGAGGAGAGGGGAGGTAATTATGGCTAGGCGGAAGTTTTGAATTCTTACAAGCGCATGGTCTAATGACTTTATCAGCATGGCTTTAATTAAAATACTAATTTATATATTTATATCAGCTTTTATCATCTTTAATCTTAATAATTATGGCAACCTTACGAAGTTTGGATTAAGAATTTTCAATTTTCTAGATAGTCTAAGAGGAAGCCATGTGGCTCTGGGACCCAGAGTCTCAGAAGCGATCTTTTTCCTTGCCCAGTCCTCTCCCGATTTTCCCCAGCCTAGACGCTGTTTTATGGGGAAGAGAGACAATGGCTTTAATGGCTGCTGAGCTGCGAATTATTTTGCTCAATGCCCCGTATTATAAATCTTAGAAGAAAATGTATGTTTTGTAATCTATAATGTAAAGTTTAAATTCTTTTGAGAATAATTTCAGGATAAGGATCTTGCCATCTCCCCAGAATCCAGATGACAAACCTGTTTGGTGAAGATACCATGAAGATGTCTGAAAAGCCTTCACTGTACCATGAAGACCAAATTTGAACTTTGGGGTGCAGTTGATTGAACTATGGGGAGTTAAACAGCTGAATGCAATTTGTTTTAATTGTACACTGTTATACCAATAGGGGACTGCCCCCAAATTGGTTTTTTGTCAATGCGGCTAATTTTATCCATTCGTTCATCTATTTCTTTTATCCCCAAATTCCTAAAAATCTAGAAGTTGTCTATTTTTACAGGTCCAGCGAAGAAAAAGGGCTAACCTTTTTTTTGCTGGACCTCAGGGGGAATTGTAAAAGTGAAATTTGGGAAATGCCATCTAAAAGTATGTATATATTTACTATGGACATGTGGAAGACTTTGAAACTACATTTCCCATGATTCCTCATGGTAGACAGGAAGTGGGAGGATGTAAGAGAAGGAATATAAATTCCTGTAGTGACTTTGAACTTCCTCTTTAGCTACTGGGCGCAGGAGGAGAGGGGAGGTAATTATGGCTAGGTGGCAGTTTTGAATTCTTACAAGCACGTGGTCTAATGACTTTATCAGCATGGCTTTAACTAAAATACTAATTTATATATTTATATCAGCCTTTATCATTTTTAATCTTAATACATGATATGATTACAGATTGCAACATTTTAGCATCTATTAAAAGAAAGACTCAGGTGGCTAGCATTTTACACAAGAAGCTCTATAATTGTTATAAATTAACAAATGATAAACTCCCATATTATAACACCAAAATATTCTTCAAAATTCATCAGATAAGTTTGATTAGAACTGGAGAATTGTTACAAATGGGACTACCGCCTTAAACTGGGATATAGCATTGAACCATGCAAACATTTTAAGCTGATCTCACTGTACCCAGTACTTATAATCTCCAAACTATATCAGATGAAAAACTTTTAAAATGTAGAGACTTAGTGGAAGAAATTTAAACCATGTGGGAACATGGCAAAATACATGTCATCCTTGTCATCCTGTCTGGTATTTCCTCCAGTATTGAAAAGAAAATCCTCTGGTTTTCAAAGTCCTTCATAACCTGTCCCCTTCCTAACTTTCCAGGCTTTTTATACCTTACTTTCTTCCATGCACTTAGCAATCCAGTGCCATTGATCTCCTTGCTCTTTCTTGAATAGGTCACTCCATCTCCTGTTCCATTTTCACTGTCTGTCCTCCATACCTGAAATATTCTCCCTCCTCATCTCTAATTTCCTGGCTTTCTGACTACCTTCCATGGGATCAATATGAGATGATTCCATGTTCTATTGAAAGGACCCATTGCTATGCTGACAGGAATAGAGAAGTCACAGTGAGCCAGAAACCTTTATTTTGTGACCTAATCAACCAATTCTGTTCCTCCTTCATTTTGATCACCTTTCAATCAAAAGGTCAACCACAAATTCAACCAGACCTAATAATTAATACACAATATTTAGAGACATCCATAGTTTGGGTCAGTTTAGTGATCAGAATACAGTGAAATGTTCATGGATCATATAGGATTCAATTTTTAAAAATAAATTTACTTAAAAACAAAAAGATTTTTAAAAGATATAATCACTGATCCAGGTACATGCTACTCCTTTCCTTTACCACATTTGCTGCAATGACAATACCCAGTTATTGCTTCCCAAGACACAAGGCAATCTGTCAAGCCTGAGGAACTTCAACTATTCACTGGATGGGCTTTTTTACCTCAGGAGAACAACAAGCAATGACAAGGATTCCAATCTTAATCCCCTAGAATAATTAAATCCAAAGGATAGCCTCTTTGCCTCTTTAAAGGGAAAACATGCCAGTCTATGTAAAAATCCTAACACAATGAAGAAAAACAAAAGTTTAGCCAAGTTCTTCAGAATGTCAGCAGCTTTGGGGGGGGAAAGGGGAATTTGAGTCACTGTTCTATTTCTTAACATTTTTGCTGCTTTTCAGCAAGACTAACCACACCTTCCTCTCCAAAAGGGCCTCTTCTAAGACAGGATGATTCCTGACCATGAAATATTGTAGGTGAGCAGATGCTGTTTCCTTAAATCAGAGCATTTTTTAAGGAGATTTGACAGATTCTTGTCAATAAAGGTAGAAAATTTAAAACATGTGACCTCTCTCTTTAGAAAAAAAATAGCATATGTGGAAAGATTTGAGCTTCAAGTTTTTCCTTGGAAACTGAAATTTCTTTTCCTTGGGAACTGCAAAGTCATTAGGTTTTCCAATATTTAGTCCCCTAACCAAATTTCAAGTTCACTACTTGAGCTCCCTGAGATTAAATAAATAAAAAACCAATTGCAAGGAATTCCTTAACTAGGAAAAAAAACTTTGATTTTTAAATACCAATGTTTATTTTTAACTGATCATAGAATTTAGTGCCGGGGTGGGGGGGGGGAGGTGGGAGGGGGCATGTAGCTTATTTCAGCCAACTTCTTCCTATATATGGGGCAGTTAAGGTCTGGCGAAATGGAATGACTTGTTCCAGGTCACATAAGCTTATTGTATAATAATGCATTACAATTTCAAGGGTTTTCCAACTCATCCCATGTGGTGGCTCACAACAGCCTTCATCAAGTGTTTTTAGCTCCATTTTATTTATTAAGAAATTGAAACCCAGAAAGTTTAAGTTACTTACAGAAGGTCACCCAACTAGAGACAGTGTGGATATGAACCCAAATCTTCCAACAGCAAAGCCCTTGTTCTCTCTGCCATGTTACAGATTACAAAAGATTCCTAAGACTCTGTTATATAAAAAGGGAAACAATCTGGGCAACCTCTCAGGAATTTGGAAAAGCAAAATGGCATAGCCTAGAATAGGTAAATGGATTACCTATAAGTTAGAACATTCCAGTTTCAAAAGCTTTATCACTAATGGGCAATGATGTTTCAAGGAAAGAACTAACTCTACTTAGGTCTGGAGTCAAGAGGGATCAAGTTTTGGCTCTGGGGGGGGCCTCCGGGGGGGCTCTGGATTAAGAATCAGGCCCAGAGATGGGAAGTCCTGGATTCAAATCTGGTCTTAGACACTTACTAGCTGTGTGCCCTTGGTCAAGTCATTTAACTCCCATTGCCCAGCCCTTACCACTCAATACCCAGTATTGATTCTAAGATGGAAGGTAAGGATTTTTTAAAAAAAAGTTTTGGCTGTGCCACCAGCTTGCTCTGTATTTGGAGGTAACTCATCATCCCTCTGAACCTCATTTTCTCCTCTGAAAAATGGGGACAAAAATACTTCCCACCTCCTCAAGTTGTTCTAAGAAAAATCTTTTGTGAGCATTGAAGTGTGATAGGAATATGTTTCTGCTGAACTATAAGCTCTTTGAGGGAAAGGGCCACATCTTATCTGCTCTTTGTATCTCCTCCAGCACCTATCACAAGCATACAATAAATATTTGTTTCATTATTTTCCTGTAACTATGTAACTTGGCCAAAGAATGATCTTTCCAAGTCTGATATTCTCTTATTCTATGATTATTTGGGTATAAAAAAGAAAGAAAAAAGAAAAGAAAAAGGAAGACAAAAAATCCATTTTGGCCTGAGTTATCTGAATTGATATTCGCTGTGATTACCAATTCATCAGGTAATTTGCACTCCTCCCCATCCTCTGCCCCTTTGCTTGCCCCAGGGTCCTGGACACCAGCCTGACTGTCACCTAGGGTCACCAGCCTCTTATTAAAGGAAGCGTCCAGTCTTCATGATAATCTCTCCACCCAGTAATTATCCAACATGTAATGGGACTTGGGGGTGTGGGGAGGGAAAGAAGGTGGCGGGGAGAAGAAGGTTAGTGGAGGTGGACAGGGGTGAAATAATTCCAGTATCAGCATCCTGTGACTTATTCTGGCAAAATAAAAAGTCCTCATTACTAAATCACAAAGCAATTAAAAAATTAAAAATTTCATAAGACCCAACATAAAAGAAATACAAGTGTTTAATGATGGATTATAAAGTGAAAGTGGAAGAGAAGAAAAAAAAAAAAAAGAAAAAGCTTCCTTGTCTCAGGGGCTTCCCTCACAGCCTGTGATACTGATTTCTGTCCTCACCCTCACACAAGCCGAGAGAACTAATAAATTCCTGGCTCCCCTGCCTGGGAGCCAAGGCCGATTAATATCTGCCTACCTTGTTACCTAATTCATTATGGAATAGCAGTTAATTTGATTTGATATTATTTTAATAAAATTCTGTAATATATTAGATTGTTTCAGGCTATCAAAATAATTTTCCAATTATTACGGTTACTCAAGCAAGTCTTTTTTTTTCCCTTCATGAGCGGCAGTTGGTCTGACTCAGAATACATTAGCTCCTACAGCTTCATCCTGGCCAGAGGAACACGGAGTATATGCATGATTACACCAGAAATGTTACTGCCAGGAACATGTGCCTGTAGTTCAAGGCAAAGAGTCCACAGGCTGATGTGTAATTATGGCCCCATGACGTCAGGAACATGGTGATAACCCCTTTCCATTTAGTGGATTAAATGGAAAACAATGTAAAATAAACAAACATTATAAACTCATAGACTCATAGTCTCTCCTAGCTGGAAGTGAAGCCTTACAGATTATCTACTTCAACCCCTCCCTGAAAAAAAAACAAGTTTTGCTATCACTCCTCACACAAGTGATCATTTACTTTCTGCTTGACCACCTCCAGGGATGGCAAATAACGAAGCCTAGTCCGTTGTTGGACACTTTTTCATTTCAAGAACTTGTTCCCTTAAAATGAGATAAATTTGCCTCCTTCATCTCTTCCTCTAATAGTCTTAGTTCTGTCCTCCAGAACTAGAAAGAGTAAATCTACACTGGGCACTCATAATAAAAGGAATTAAGGAGTCTATAACCATTTAAGATTTATCGAAGAGTTTTCTTCACAATGATCTTGCTAGATGAGTAGCATCAATATTTTCATCACAGCTATTTCATACACAAGTAAATGAAGAACAGAGAAACTGACTTCATCATCATGGAATCAAAGCTAGAAGAAAACTCACACTTGTCCTGGCTACCTGAAGAAGTATCAATATTTGGAGCTGAAAGGACACTTAGAGATTATTTAATTTACTCCCTTATCTTACATAGGGAATTTGAGATAATAGTTGACCAAGTTCACATAGTTAGCATCACAGCCAAGATTTGAACCTGTCTCCTGATTCTGAATTCACTTTTTTTGACACTATCTTGCAGTTACTCAAACAACTTCCATCTCTAAAATGCTTTAGGATTTATAACGAGATTGTGTTCTAAATGATTAGGTGGAACAAATATTAATATGCCCATTTTGTAGATGTGAAAATTAAAGCTCAACTAATTTGTCCATAGACACCCATCAAAAAAGGTGTGACAGTAGAAATTTGAATTCACTTAGCCCAATTCCAAATCTAATACTTATGATAGGATGTTCCCAAGAACTCAAATACAAAAGCAGGTCTTAAGCTGTCATGGTCTCATACATCATATAAAATAAAATAAAAATGGTTCTAACTAAGCAGAAATTTAGCATGGTCCAGACAATGCTACTATAACCTCACTCTCATAGTTTATTGGTAAAGAACCCTCTCCTTATTGATGTAGATGAGTACCCTATGTGAGGGGTGGAACAGAGTTGCTGAGAGCTGGAGAGAGAATTTTCAGCTTTCATCAAGTCAGAGTTTCTCCAGGCTCTGCAGTCACTTTGGAAGTTTCTGGCTTCTAGGTTTCAGAGTAAAGTTGGATTAGACCAGTGGTTCCCAAACTTTTTTGGCCTACTGCCCCCTTTCCAAAAAAAATATTACTTAGCGCCCTCTGGAAATTAATTTTTTTTTAAATTTTAATAGCAATTAATAGGAAAGATATATGTATTAATGTTTCTACCTTTTTGGTAAAATGCACCTGTGGCTATCATTGCTCCCCTGGATTGCTGCAGCACCCACCAGGGGGTGGTGGTGCCCACTTTGGGAATCAGTGGAGTAGACCAACCCCACTTCAGGTTGCTGAACAAACGGCCTCTAAGAAGACATGGGCGGAACAGGTAGTTTCCTTCTTACCTCTATTCCCACCTTGCTACACTAAAGAATTAGGGAAACTTCCCATTGGGTAAGATCTAGGATTCTCTCCCTTGGGTGAGCTAAATTGCCTCACTCTCAATGAGAAAACTCTTTCACTCTGTATTTTCTGGTGTATTTTCTCCTTTATATGCCTTCTCTGACTTCTATCTTGCTATTGATTTATAGATTATGAATAAATGAATTTTCTTGGCTAAGTGCTATGTGTGTTCATTGTAGAACTGGCATTTGGAAGGAAAGGTAACAAATTTTGGATTTTGAACTCAAAGCTCTCCTATCTTCCCCTAACAATGAAACTATAATCTCCTAGAATAATATTGAAGGGAGCAGAGAGACATAATTCTAGCTCGGTACTCCTTTCTCTAAGGGAAGAGATGATTCTGTCCCCAACTTCCTGCTCCTGGCAAGAATTAAAGTTTCCTTTGAAGAAGGGTGAATAAAGAAGAAGCTAGAGATATCTGTTCAGCCTCCCTTTAAGCTCAAGGCAGCTAACTTAAATTTCTATTATATTTACACCTCAGAAATCAGCAAAAGTCCCAAATCAGGATCTGATCTCATTTTATTGAATGTCTAGGCATAAGAAAGTAGTGAAAAAATATAAATAATGCAGATTAAATGCAAAAACGTGTTTTGTTTATTTTTTCCAGAGAGCTAGTTGTTAAACATTACTAGCACACCATTGATAGAATAATTATTTGGTGACATGAAAAGAGGACAGGATAAGGGGAGGTGGATAATAATAGAAAATATAAATAGACTGTAAATACTTATTCCATATCTTATTTTATTTTTACACGTAAAAATGCTCTTCAAAATAGGAAAGATAGAACTCCCACCCTCAAAAAAATGATTAGTAGGTATTAGAAATAGGTCTGAGTTGGGTCACATACCATTTTCAGTTCACAAATGATTTGGAGATAAAATGAGGCACTCTTAGGTTAATGGACAGTTAACAAAAGTAAATTTATATAACTCCAGCATAGAAAGAACAATCAACAAGGGCATGGTAGAACTTAGCTCAGTTATAGAAACAAGACTAGTCAACAGAGAAGGAGATGCTGATTCCTAGGATCTTGGGGCATCCACCATATTTAACCTAAGGTTGGTCCATTCCACTTCTGCTTCTAATTGTTAGAAAGTTCTTTCATTTGCTTTATTTATTTATATGTTTGTTTGGTTATTTATTTATTTGGTTATTTATTTTTTGCTTTTTTAAAATCCTATGTCCCAGTTCTTTTAGATTCTTCTCCAGGGCCAAAAAAGAACAAATCTAACCTTTTGGAATACTTGATTTTGAAATCCTTCAAATTATTGACAACAGCTTTCACACCTTCACTAATTCTCCAAATTAAATACTCTCAGATCCTGCTAATAATCTTCATATAGTGTAGAGATATGCTGATAAATGTTTAACAACCAGCCTCCTAAGGGGAAAATGTGCGTGTGACATATATTTTTTAAGTTTAATTGGCATTATTAACATTTCCATCACTTTCTTAAGTCTAGGCAATCAAAAACAATAACAAAAATCAAGCCCTGATTTGTAGCATTTGCTGATTTCCATCATGTAAATGTTCACAGGTGCCAGTTTAAGCTGATTCCAATATATTCCTGATATCTTTGTAGTACTTTACCATCCTGGTTATCCTCCTCTGAATGCTCTAAGTCTTATCAATATCCTTCCTACAACATGGAACATAGAAGTGTATACAATATTCCAGATATGGCATAAGCAAGGGAGAGCCCAGAGGAGCTAGCCTCTAATCAGTCCTGGTAACTATGCTTCATTTAGAGTAGCCTAAGATTATTACTTTACAATTTTTTTGGTTGACAGATCATATTGTTGACTCATATTGAACCAGTAATTTATTAAAATTTTTAGATGTTTTTTTTAGATGAACTATTACCTAGACATGCCATATCTTGTTTAGGCTTGTGAAATTGAATTTTTTACCCAATGTATGGCTTTACATTTATCTCAATTAAATTCAATATTAGGTTTTACCCAATATGCTAGCATGTCAAGATCATTTTGGATTCAAACTGCCATCCGGCAGGTCAGCTCAACATTTTGCCATCTGCAAATTTATAAGCATGAAATCTATGTCTTTACCCAAGACAATGGATTTTTAAATGCTAAAGCATACTTGCCCAAGGGCAGATTCCTGGGCCATATCATTGAAGATCTCATTCAAGATGAAAGTAAAGGATTAAGAATTACTCTTCATGCTAGTTGGCCAATCAAAAAGCATTTATTAGTTACCTACTATGTGCCAAGCACTGTGTTTAATACTAGGCATAAAAGAAAGGCAAAAGATAGTCCCTACCCCCAAGAAGATCACAGTCTAATGATGAGATAACAGGTAAACAATTATGGACAATCTACTGGCAGGATAAACTAGAGATATCCAGTCAATGAATCAGTCCTTAATCTAACAAACTGCACCACCATTCATCTGACATTTCTATATTTTTTATAAATATTTGCTAATACTTAGATAAATTATATCAGTACTATACCCTGATTTTTGAGTTAAATAACTGTCAAGAAAAAAGAATCAATTTGGTGTGACAGTCCTTATGAACATTCTTTCTAAGATGTTATTCAGTCATTTTTCAGTAGTGTCTGACTTTTGATGATCCTATTTGGGACTTCCTAGGTGAAGGTATTGAAATGGTTTGCCATTTTCTTCTCCAGCCTATTTTATAGATGAAGAACTAAAGCAAACAAGTTTAAGTAGTTTGCCCAAGGTCATATAGCTAGTTAAATGGCTGAAACTGGATTTGAACTCGGGTTCTCCTAATTTCAGGGCCTGCACTTAATCCCCTAGCTTAAACCTAGCTGCCCTAAAATTCATTAAATAGAACTTTAATAAAATACATTCTTCAATATTTTTAGTAATCTAAATTCCATTTGTTGACTTATAGATTGAAAAAACGCATTCTTTCCTTTTCTGAAAAAAACAAAGAAAGAAAAAACAAATCTGTATTTTGTTGTTCTCCAGATCTACTGTCCAGGCCTTCTGCACTTCCCCTTTGGGCTCTTAGAGCTCCAGTGGTAAAACTGCCCATGAGAGGACCCAGACAGAGAGAGAGGAAGAGAGAGTAGGGGAGAATGAGAGAGGAGAATGAGAGAGAGGGAAATAGAGAGAGAGAGAGAGAGAGAGAGAGAGAGAGAGAGAGAGAGAGAGAGAGAAAAGAAAAATTGGAAGGCAGTTTTTGGTGGCCTATACGCTTCCTTCTTCTTTTGGGCAACTATATAGAGATAAAGTACCAGGACTAGAGCCAGGAAGACTGATCTTACTGAGTTCAAATCTGAACTCAGACACTTATTAGTTATGTGACTCTGTGAAAGTCACTCCAACCTGCTTGCCTCCATTTCCTCATCTGTAAAATGAGCTATAGAAGGAAATGACAAACCACTCCAGTATGTTTGCAAGAAAGTCCCAAAAGGGGTCATGAAAAGTCATATACACAACAAGGCTACAGAATCTTCTTATTACTCCCCAATCTGAAAGATTACTGACAGTTGATGATCAAGGATCATATCCTTGAGTTCTCTCAATACTCATTCTTTCTGTGAGATACAGCTCATCTAGGGATGTTAAAGCAACTCATCAAATAGCTATGTGCTCTCTGACTTGTTCTCTACTTACAGAGGATTTTAATTCTCCATTTGCTATTTTGTTTGTCTTTTCTAGTCCAAAGTCTATTCTGCTGGGGAGATAAAACAAAAGCAAAATAAATATACAATAATACTTCATTCTTTCTGACATACATTGTCTGTGTTAGTCTTATTCCTTCTTTGACCCTCAATGTTCCCCAATATAGCTATAAAATCAAAGCACTTTGGGAGTATTCTTAACATTCCTTACTAGTCTCTACTTCTTTTGACCATGGCTCATCACTTGTCCTCAGTTTCCTATCCTTCATTTCTTCCATCTTCAATACATATCTTTTTTTTCATATTATGGAACAATTCCTATCATCAGTCTGGTTAGACAATTTTGTCCTTTCCTACTAATAAGAATCATTTTTTATTGAATCTTCAGAAATTCATCCTTGAGAGCTTATAAGCTTCTTGGGCTGAATTCCTCTGTGGAATTCAAGTCATGTAAACCTGAGTATCCTTTTTCTGAACTCTATGAAATATGGTGTTCTAAATTCTAGCCTATACTCAACTTTCCTCTCTGGCTCTAACATACATTCTAAGATCACTGCCATTTTCTCTTTCATTCTAATTCAACACCTCCCACTAGATTACAAGCTTTATCAAGAGAGAATTAGGTTCTATCAAGGAGAATGTGATAGGGGCATAGGAGAGAATTCAAGCCACCATATTCTGGTATAATTTGAAGCAGATAATTTAGTCTCAGAGGAGGTATTATCTGTACTGAACTTTAAGGAAAAAGAAGGATTTCAACAATCCTTAAAATGAGGTGAAAATGTTGTCCAGACCTGAGGGGTAGTCTACTGAAATGCAAATAAATGGAGAAGAGCAACTCATTAAGGGGTAGGGTGGAGGGAAGTTATTGTCTAGTCTGCCTGAATAAGCATTTACAAAAGGGAAAAGCTTAAAATAAAAAAGGAAATAACTCAGGTCTATCTGACACTGGAACCAGCACTCTATCAACTCTACCACAAGTTCCTGAGTTCTTCATCACTGGAGATCTTCAAGTAGACTTTAGATGCCACTTCTCCTAAAAAGGATTTATAATTCAAATGGTAGTTGTACTAAATACCTTCTAAGGTATTCTTTAATTCTTAGATTTTGCATGGGTAAGATTCTAGGAACTAAAACTTCAACATTTATATAGTATTTTAAAATTTTACTCTCAATTAATATTTTTGTAGTAATGCTACATAGCAGTTAGACCATGTATTATCATCCCATTTCACAGATGTGAAAATAGATTTAGAAATAACTTGCCCAAGATTGCAATATTAAGTGTGTAACACACTTTTTTTTTACCCTTAACTTCTGTCTATTGGTTCATAGGTGAAAGATTGGTAAGGGTGGGCAATGGGGGTCAAGTGACTTGCCCAGGGTCACACAGCTGGGAAGTGTCTGAGGCCGGATTTGAACCTAGGACCTTCCATCTCTAGGCCTGGCTCTCAATCCACTGAGCTACCCAGCTGCCCCTGTAACACACTATTAATTGACATTAAGTATGTGTCATGTAAGTCATGATGTCTTCTGACTGACTCAAAGGACAAATAAAATCTTTTCCTCCAGGTATTTTCCCCCTATTTTACAAATGATGAGACTAATATAGTAGAGAATGGTTAAGGGATTTTCTGTAATCTGTGGTCCATTATCAAAGCTTTGATCAGATTCAGTATTTCATGGTCTCTCCAAAAAAAACTCAATAGCTCAGTTTCTACCTGATTTCATTTATTTCCAGCTCTACCACTATTAATTTTCTCTGCAAGCATCAAGCTAATAAGGCACAGAAGACAGAATAGCTTTGTTAAAATACATAGTTGTAGCCTTACAACCTCCCCAACCCCCTTATATAATTTCATTTCTCCATTCCACAGAGGGTATATCATTAACATCTCCAAAAACAAGAAAGCAAGCACCAATTTCAGAATGCCAAAAGGTGAACTTAAAGTAGACTGAGTAGAGGTAAGGGTCTCAATACACAGCAGTGTCTGGATAAGTTCATTCATCTACTTCCTTCTGGAGTCTTAGTTTATTCCTTTCTTCTAAGATCCATGTGCCCAATTTGTATTTCATGCTTAGTTCTCTGTCTTAGAATTCCATATTATTCTAAAGAGTACCCCCAGATAACTGCAGCTCCCAACAGATCTCAGGTATTCCTTATAACTTTCCAGTAGTCCCACCTTTGCATTGTACCTAGACAACATTCCTCACTGTCACGCCATATCCTAAAAGCCCCATCTTTCTCCTGGTCCTCCTGCCTGGAAGCCCTCTCTCTACCCTCTTTGCATGTGTATTATAAGAAAGGAATGCTTTGTTCTTTTCTAGCAATTTAGGTCCTTTTGGCCATTAAAGCTAGGAATGGAGGGGGTTGTCCAACTCGTTTCAGTGTAAGGAGAGGCCATCTCCTATGTCTGCCACCCACCCCAAGGCACTTAAGTAGTAAATGTCTGGACCTCAGTTCAAACCCAGGGTATCTAACTTCCAGTCTAGAGCTCTTCTTACCATGTCATGGTTTTAATGTTACGGCTGTCTTTGGTGAAAAGAAAATATTTTGTCTAAAAATTCCTAACCTTGAAGATTGACTTCTCAACATGTAGACCTAACTTCCATCTCACACTGAGACATTATCAGTTTATACCTTTTTAATTATTTCATCTTTAAAAAGTATAATTTGAATACTCTATTTCATTATAATGATAAAAATGTAACTGGGTTTGTTTTTAGTCTCATATTAACATATGGGACACAATATAATGTATGATAAAATGAAGCTATGACTGACAAATATCAACATCAACAAATGGCTGAGATGAACTGTAGGGAAGGGATAAATATTCCATGTTCACTTTCATTAAGGATCAAAGTCTCATTCCAAGGAATTATAGTACAGTGAGTAATGAACATCATATTGTAAAGGATAAGAAAATCAGAAAGTCTTGTAGATTCAAATCTTACCTCAGACATTTGCCAAGCTATACAACTGTGGGCAAGTAACTTAATCTCTATAAGCTTCAGTTTCTTCATTTGTAAAATTAATATAATAGTACCCAGGGTCTCATAGAACCACTGGGAAGATGAAATGAGAAAATAAAGTGATAAATAAATATTAGCCATTATTATTATTTATGTTGTTCCATTTCTGCACACTGAAACTCTGCTCTCATCAAAGCTAAAGAGGACCATAGTCCTTCGACTCCAGAAAATGTTCATTAAACTTCCATTCTGTATAAAGTACCATATAGAAGACTGAAGGAGTTTATTAAGATCATACAGGTACAGGTAAATGGTACAAACATTATTATTCCCATTCCACAGATCTTAAGATTTTAGGATCATTGATTTAGATCTGAAAGGAATGTTGATAATATAATTTAATTCCCTTATTTTATAAATGAGGAAACAAGTTCAGAAAGTCAAACATATATTAAGGACCTACTATGTGCAAACATTATGTTGGCCACTGTGTGTGCGTGTGTGTGTGTGTGTGTGTGTGTGTGTGTGTGTGTGTGTGTGTGACATCAACTCTTATCTTAAATAGGTCAGATAATAGAAAAAGAAAAGGGCAGCTTTGTGGCTCAGTAGATGAAGTGTTGGGCCTGGAATCATGAAGACTCATCTTTATAAGTTCAAATCCAGCTTCAGATACTTACTAGCTGTGTGATTTTTAAGAAGTCACTTAACCTTCTTCACCTTAGTTTCTTCATCTGTAAAATGAACTGAAGAAGTAAATGGCAAATCACTCCAATATCTTTGCCAAGAAAACTTCAAATGGGGTTACGGAGAGTTGGACACAACTGAAACAACTGATCAACAAATATACAACTTTAAATTAATTTATCTTTATTAAATTTCAATTTTAGTGCCTAATAATCTGATATATATGTACATATACATAATATATATATANAAGGAGGAAACAATAGAAAGGAGTACAAAGAGCTTATTACTGCTTAGGATGCAACAGCAAAACAAATGGTAATGCATCTTCTTTAAGGTCATTTCTATTGATACAAACATAAAACACTTTTATGTTTCTATAAGTTGGCTCTGACTTCCCTTGTTCGATCCCCTACTAGCTTTTGTACTCCACTGGCCATAGTTTTTGTCCATTCTGTATTAGATTACAGAACTTATTTCTTTCTTTTCATCAGTCGTCTTTCTGTGACCATTTCAGATGTTTGTTAGAGGGAAAGATACTCCTTTATGGCCTTCTATGTCACCTTCTTATTTGGAAGGCCAGACTAAGCTTTCTGACCCTAAATCCCTTCTCTTTTCATACATGTGCCCTCCTCTATCCCCAAAATCACTGCCTAAAAAATCCCTGAATGACTGGTGCTTAGAATCCTTTTTTAGGAGTACTAAGGATTTCTCCATACATCATGGAGGTTTTGCTATATTTTAGCCTCCAACTCTTTGCTTCCCAAGACTCAGTTATCTTCAAAGTACAATTTTTGACTCATACCACATTTTTTACACATTATTTGCAATCATTTTCATGCTTGAGCTTGAGCAGAATGCAACAGAAATCTAACCATATCAGAACACATACCATCCACAATTTGACTTCCTTTTTGCCCCATTTGTGAATTGTTTCATTTCTTCAGTACCTATGCCTCATTAAGTAAATGAAAGATAGATGCTAATAGGCAGACTATTACCCTTACACAGGGAGTTAGGGGGATTATACCCCTGTGATCTGGAAAAACTGCATAAAATTTGTTGGTTTTCCCTTCGTATCAGAGAAAAAGTCTGAATTTTTTCTTTTCCTTTTATGGGGTACTTAAGTATTTTCTCCTTAAATCTGGATTATTTAATTGTAGGCTATATGTAGGTCAATGTTAAGTAAAAATGAGTTTCTAAACTTTTTCTGTATTGTCTGCTGACTTTTGCAAGTCATTCATGCCTTCAGCAAAACTTCCCCAAAATCCGCATTTAATTTCTTATGTCAAACTGCTCTATATGGAAGCAGTAATGGGGAAAGGCACAAGGTGAAAATAAAACCTGTACTTTACATGCTCTGGAATTATTAAAATAATCAAATTTGTATGTTATCTGTTTTCCAAAAAGCTATCTTATCCAGACCATTGGTGAGTGAATTGTTCACTACTATTGTTGGCTAAATTGTTTCCAACTTTTGTTAGAAAGAAGGTTGAAAGGTTACTAAATTCCCTCTTTAGTTTGCTCAGAGTGTTGAGATAATCTATTAGTGAAAAGCTTCTAATAGGATTGGGCATTACTTTATGTGAACCTATGTGTTATTGAAGTCCTATGATCTGACTGCTAGATTATCCATTGAAAGGAAGTTATTCTTGGTCATATAAATTTAATTGCAAATACCTAGAAGAAGGGGGAGGAGGGGAGAAAGAACCTTAAGTAAGATTTACATGAAGTTTCAAAGAAAACATATGCTAATTTGAATATACCAATTTCCATAATAAATGTTTCTCTGCTAATTACTATTGGTCCAGAAAAACACAGCCTTACTACTTTGTAAAAACCACTCATGTGGGTAAAAAATAAATAAATAAACATAAACTTGGACAAAGGATATAAATAGTTTCCTATGGGAGAAAATTTTTAAAGCTACAAATCACTAGTAAAAGAAATGAAAATCATAGGAAAACTAGAGTTTCAATTCACACTTCCAAAATTGGGGAAAATGGAGATAATATTGCAAGAGTTGTAGAAATATGGGCACTGACACATTGAGAATGGGGAGAGCTATGGATAAGTCCAACCATCTTAAAAAGTAATTTTAAAATATAAGAAGATAGTGACTAAAATATTCATATCAAAAGATTCTACAGCTTGGTATATAACCCAAGAAAGTACATGACCAAATTTGAGTTGGCTCTCTTTCTGGGCAAGGATAGAATGATATAATAGAAAATATAGATGACATAAAAACAAATATTAACAATAAAATTTTATTTTTAAAAAGATCATAGATTCATAACATGTCAGAGCACAAAGAAAGCTTAGAATCACGAAACAAAGAATTTTAGACCTGGAAGGGATCTCTACAAAACTTCTATGCAATGACTTCACAATATAGTTAGAAAAATGGAAAAGAGAGGTGAAATATTTGCCAAACCTCACATAGCATATTTTGGAGGTAAACTCAGGCCTCTTGAATCCCAAACTAGCATCCTTTTGATAACATCATGGCATCTCCCTATGATTTTTAAAATAAAAAACTTAAAAGGAACATTTATTTTTAAAATCATGTTTTTGATGAATGTAGAAATATGTCTTGGATGATAACACAGGTATAATCTATTCCGGATTACTTACCATTTTATGGAGGGGGAGGAAAGGAAGGGAAGGACAGAATTTAAATCACAAATTGTCAGAAAATAAATGTAAAAAATATTTTTACATGAATTAAGAAAAAATATAATAAAATGTAACTGAGTAAAAATAAATAAAAATGCTAAAACAAGATAAAATTCTATGTTCCTTCAGAGAAAGATAGCAGCCAGAAGTTATCAATTAGATAGGTTACAGAGGAAAGAGGGACAGATTTAAGGTCAGATGCCTGGATTCAAACCAATGCTTTGCCCTTTACAACTTATGAAACGATGGACAAGTCTCTCAAACCCGTTGGTTCTTATTTTCAAACTTTAAAAAAGGAGGTTGGAGGAGAGAGCCTCAAAAGACTTTTCTACCTGTAACTCTAGGATCCTCTGTTTCAATTGAAGGGAAAGAAATGGCCAACGACCAGCAGAGCTTAAAGCTTCCAGCCCAGAAATTTCAAAGTCGGAAGTTGAGTTGTTTCTCCCAATTCTAGGTTAGAGTTTCTTTCAACCTCTTTAATGCATAATCAGCTAAAATGATGTTAGAGCTTCAAAATTGCTACAAGATGGTCATAAATTCTTTGTGTGGACAATTTTTCCACTTGGTGGTAAAACTGGAAGGTCTTATCACTCTTTTATAACTTTCCATATAATTTTTATGAATGCAAACATGAGGCATCAAAGCCTACAGGCTGAGAATGTTTCTGCATGCCAGACCAAGTGGCAAGATGAAGTCCTAAAAACATTCAGACTCACATCTGGTTTATGGTCTGGGTAGATGACTTGGCCTGAGAACACAGCACAGGAGTATATTGGTGCAAAATAGGGCTCAAATTTAATAATCAAACTTGGTTACTGAATACAACTATAAAGATGGAAGCAATGAAAAGTGTGTGTTCCTTGCCCCTATCCATCACATAGCAATGGGAAATAATATAATGGAATACAAGGAACCATTTATTCATTCATTCATTCATTCAGTGAACATGCATTAAGTATTTGGAGACAGATAGGTGTCTTAGCGGATACAACAATGAGCCTGGAGTCAGGAAGACCTCAGTTCAAATCCAGCCTCATGCACTTATTAGTTGTATGATCCTGGAGAGGCACTTAACCTCTATTTGCCTTAACCCACTGGGAAAAGAAAAGGTGAACCACATCAGTATCTTTGCAAGTAAACCCCATGAACAGTATTGAAGTACTATGGCTCACGGGGTCACGAAGAATCAGAAACAACTGAACAACTGAACAGCAGCAACAACATTATGTACCTGGTATTGAGAAGGAAATAAAGGTAGGTAAGAAACTATCCCTACTCTAGCATGGGGAAGAGGAAAGAGAACTGGATAGAGAGTAAGGGAACCCAGGTTAAAGTACTGATTCTAATACTTACGACTCTTTTAACTTTAGACAAGTCATTAAAGCCTCTCCAGGAATCACTTTCCTTATCTATAAAATGTAAGGGTTCAATTAGATTAATATTAAAGGTTCCCTCTAGCACTAAAACCTGTGATCTCACTTAGTTCTTCAGATTTCTACTTCTTCATCTATAAAATATACAAAGGACCTACATCCCAGAGATATGTGGATCAAATGAGATATTTGTAAAGTGTTTCTTATCATAGTACCTGACTCGTAATAGGTGATATAGAAATGCTTTTTCCCTTCACTTCTAGATTATCTTCATGTCTCTTTTCAGCATTAAAAGTCTTCGCTTGCGACTCTCTTACATGCTATGGTTCTAATCAATAAAGTTCGACAGGTCATTTTTAAGTACCTAAAATGACCTATATAAGGATCTATGAAAAGACCCTTGCTGCTTAGTGGGTATAAAATAATGAAAAAAACAACACATTTCCTCCACTCAAGGAATTTAAAGTGTTCTAAGGGAATATGGCAGGTGCATAAATATGAATAATCAAAACATAGGAGAGATAAGGAGAAATCCAGACAAAAGGCTCTAAGATAATAAGAAAGGCTAAGGATTATATGTTTAGCCTTATAGGACTAATAAAAAGGTTTATATTCCCTTAGAAAGAAGGGGGTACCTTGAAGCAACTCCCTTTCCATCAGATCTAAACTGTCTGAATAGCATCCTGATAAATGAGGACAAAGTCCATATAGTTATTTAGAGTCTCTTCCCCTCCTCCAGCTTTGTAAAGCTATGAGAATTGGACAGCTGAAATGGGCCTATAAGAGAAAGATTTCAACAAGCAAAATAAAGAGAAAGAGCTATCAAGACATGGTGTTAAATGCATGAAAAAAGGAGATGTCAGGACAGGATGGGGGGAAGAGAGTAATCTAACTTGGCTAGATCTTAAAGTTTGTGAAAAGAATTAGAGAGAGACTTTCCTGTGAAAAGAATTAGAGACAAGATGGCAGCTTAGAAGCAAAAGTCTAGTCCTCTGTGAAAACACTTCCATACCAATCAAAAACAAAACACTTCAAGGGGGACACAAAAACAAATTCAACAACAGGGCAGAGCCAGGGGACCCTCCTGCTTGATTCAACTTAAAAGGTACTCATAGAAGTTTGAATTCTCAAGTTTAAGGAAAAGAAAGAAGGTCCCCAGACCCCTTATCCACCCGCTGTATTGAGATTCCAGCGGTTGCTGGCAGTTGCTGGGGTCTCAGGACAAGAGCTCCAGCCCAGAGGGAGTGCCTTGATGCTTCTGCATGGGGCACTCTGGCCACGGCTGGCAGGGAAGCAGCTGGAGGAGAGGGGAAGAGAGGAGACCAGCTTGGTCAAGTGGGCTTCAGCCACCACTCCTCCACTTTGGGCTTCTAACTCTAGAGCAGTGATGGGCAAATTATGGCCCACAGGCCAGATGCAGGCCCCCTGAAATGTTCTATCCAGCTGGGGGACATTATTCCTAATCTGATGAATACAATGAGTAGGATACAATACAATGGAACTTCAAAAAAGTTGCCTTAGAAACAGACTGACACTTGAGCATTTCCTTTCCTTTGGCCCCCTCTTTAAAAAGTTTGTCCATCACTGCTCTAGAGGCCTTGGCCTCAGGGTACATCCAGCTCTGCCAATCTAGCAATAGTGCAGATAAGCCTTCTGAGGACAGGGAAGCCCAATCTCCAAACCTCCCCCCACCATCTACTATACTCAGACCCACAGTAAGAATCCAGCTGACTGGGATCCCAGGGCTAAGCCTGTAACTGCAACAGAGTACCTTAGTGCCAGGGCCAGAGACTCAGATTCTGGCCCGGAAGTCTTCAGGGAGGTGGCTGGCAAGGGAGAGGAGAAGAGGACAAATTTAACTGCCCTTCAGCCTCCACACCTTTACCTTCATCTTCAGTTTCTGCTGGCAGCTGGGGAAAATCTGGCCTTAGGTCTCATCAGTACAACAGGCCAATTGCATCAACTTAATTCAGTTAGTCACTAGAGCAGAAAAGAAGCCCCTTCAGGACAGAATAGCCCAAACCCACAGATCCAGCAAATAATCAGAGGAGCAATATTGCAGGGGGGGAAAGAAGGCAAAAATATGAGTAAACAAAAGAAAAAGAAAAAAGAAATTACAATTGACAGCTTCTACTTAGGTAATGAACAAAAAACAAATGCAACAGATGACTCAGAAACACCAAACAAAAACTCAGGAACTCCAGTGAATTGGATACAGTCTTTGGAAGAACTCAAAACATAATTCAAAACACAATTAAGAGAAGTTGAAGAAAATAAGGAGAAGAACTTAAAAGCAAAATAGGTCATCTAGAAACAGAGGCACAGCAACTAAAACAAGAAAATAATGTCTTGAAAGCCAGAATTAACAAGCTTGAAAATGAGGCAAAGAAAGTTAAAGAGGACCTACAAAGAAAAACAATCCAAAAGGAAAAGGATGATCAAAAAGCCAAGGATGATCAAAAAGCCAAGGATGAAATTCAGTTTTTAAAACAACTAGAAGCAAATTACTTCACAAGGCAGCAAGAATCTATAAAACAAAATCAAAAGAATGAAAAAATTGAGGAAAATATGAAACAACTCATTGATAAAACAAAATACATTGAAAATAGATCCAAAAGAGACAGTTTAAGAATTATTGGACTACGAGAAAAACATGACAAAAGAAAAATTCTGGACATCATTCTACAAGAAAACTGCCCTGATATTCTTGAACAAGAGGGTAAAGTAGAGATTGAAAGAATTCATAGATCACTTCCTATATTAAATCCCCAATTGACAATGCCCAAGAATCTTATCGCCAAATTCAAGAACCTCCAGACCAAGGAAAAGATATTAGAAACTGTTAAAAAGAAACCATTCAGATATCATAGAGCCACAGTTAGGATAACACAGGACCTGACTGCATCAACAACTGAAGGACCAGAATTTATGGAACATGATATTCTGGAAAGAAGGGGAACTGGCTCTACAACCAAGAATCAACCACCCAGCAAAATTGACTAATACTAAGAGAAATGTGAAAAGAGAAAAATGAGTAAATTTACCTTTCATAAATAAGCACATGGGGAGAGGGGGGAGAAGACCAATACAATGGAAGGGTGAAAGAGGTTGGAGACAGGTAATACTTAAATCTTAGGTGCATTTAAATTGACTCAGAGAGGAAAGAACAATCAGATCCATTGGGGCAGAGAATTGTATTGTGCCCTATAGAAAAGTAGAAGGGTAATAAACGGGCTAGTGGGGAGGGGAGCAATACAAGGGTGGGAGAAGGTGGGGAGTCATTCAAAAGGCACTATACTAAGAGGGAAATCAGTAAGAGGGGAGGTGCTAGTAAAGGAAGTAACATTAGGGAAGGGAAAGGGGGGAAACTGACTAAAAGCAAAAAGTTCAAGGGGAGAACAAGAGGGATATAAGAAAAGACAGAATCTAAGGAGAAAGTCTAAATGGAGGGAAATACACAGACAGTTATAATTGTGAATGTGAATGGGATGAACTGACCAATAAAAAGGAAACAGATAGCAGAATGGATTAAAAACCAGAATCCTACCATATGTTGTCTACAAGAAACACACTTGAAACAGGTAGACATACACAGGGTAAAGATAAGAAGGTAATTACATCTTGATTAAAGGTAGTATAAATAATGAAGAAATATCAATACTCAACATATATGCACCAAATGGTACAGCATCCAGATTTCTAAAGGAGAAACTAAAGGAGCTTAAGGAGGAAATAGATAGTAAAAGCATAGTAGTGGGGGACCTTAACCTTCCTCTATCAGAATTAGATACATTGAACCAAAAAATTAATAAGAAGTAAGGGAAGTGAATGAAAATATTAATAATTATTTTGCCCAATTATGTGACAATGAATATGACAATCTAGGTGAAATGGATGAATATTTACAAAAATATAAATTGCCTAGATTAACAGAAGAGGAAATAGAATACTTAAACAATCCCATCTCAGAAAAAATCCCCAGGGCCAGATGGATTCACAAGTGAATTCTATCAAACATTCAAAGAACAACTAATCCCAATACTATAAAAAACATTTGACAAAATAAGCAAAGAAGAAGTTTTACCAAATTCCTTTTATGACACAAATATGGTACTGATTCCAAAGCTAGGTGGACTCAAAACACAGAACGAAAACTATAAACCAATCTCCTTAATGAACATAGATGCAAAAATCTTGAATAGAATACTAGCAAAAAGACTCCAGCAAGTTATCACAAGGATTATTCACTATGATCAGGTGGTATTTATACCAGGAATATAGGGATGGTTTAATATTAGGAAAACTATCCACATAATTGACCATATCAACAAGCAAACCAACAGAAATGACAGGATTATCTCAATAGATGCAGAAAAAGCCTTTGCCAAAATATAAATAAAAATGAAAACACTAAAAAGTATGGAAATAGATGGGCCTTCATAAAAATAATAAACAATATATATTTAAAACCATCAGCAAGCATCATACACAATGGGGATAAATTAGAAGCCTTCCCAATAAGGTCAGGAGTGAAGCAAGAATGCCCACTTTCACCTCTATTATTTAATATTGTACTAGAAACACTAGCAGTAGCAATTAGAGAAAAAAAAGGAATTGAAGGGATTAAAAATGGGCAATGAGGAGACCAAGCTATCACTCTTTGCAGATGATATGATGGGCTACTTAAAGAATCCTAGAGAATCAAATAAAAAGCTAGTGGAAATAATCAACAACTTTAGCAAAGTTACAGGATACAAAATATGCCCATGTAAAATCATCAGCATTTCTATATATTTCCAACACAACTCAGTAGCAAAAGTTAGAAAGAGAAATTCCACTTAAAATAACCCTAGACAATACAAAATATTTAGGAATCTATTTACCAAGACAAACATAGGAACTATATGAACACAACTACAAAACACTTTTCACACAATTAAAACTAGATCTAAATAATTGGAAAAACATTAATTGCTCATGGACAAGCTAATATAATAAAAATTACAATCTTACCCAAATTAATTTACTTATTGAGTGCCATACCTATCAAACTATCAAAAAACTTTCTTACTGAATTAGAAACAATCATAACAAAGTCAATTTGGAAGAACAAAAGATCAACAATATCAAGGGAACTAATGAAAAAAAAGTGAATGATGGGGGCCTAGCAGTATCAGATCTTAAACTGTACTATGAAGCAGTGATCATTAAAACAATATGGTACTGGCTAAAAGACAGAAGGGAGGATCAATAGAATAGACTTGGAGTAAATTACCTCAGCAAGATAGTATATAGTATATATAGATAACACTAAGATCCCAGTTTGGGGGACAAAAACCCACTATTTGACAAAAACTGCTGGAAAAATTAGAAAACAGTATGGGAGAGATTAAGTTTAGATCAACATCTCACACCCTACACCAAGATAAATTCAGAATGGGTGAATGACTTAAATATAAAGAAGGAAACTATAAGTAAATCAGGTGAACATAGGATAGTATACCTGTCAGATCTATGGTAAAGGAAAGATTTTTTTTTAACCCTTGTACTTCAGTGTATTGTCTCATAGGTGGAAGATTGGTAAGCGTGGGCAATGGGGGTCAAGTGACTTGCCCAGGGTCACACAGCTGGGAAGTGGCTGAAGCCAGATTTGAACCTAGGACCTCCTGTCTCTAGGCCTGACTCTCACTCCAATGAGCTACCCAGCTGCCCCTAAAGGAAAGATTTTAAAACCAAGCAAGAGATGGAGAATATTACAAAATGTAAAATGAATAATTTTGATTGCATTAAATTAAAAAGGGTTTGTCCAAACAAAACCAATGCAACCAAAATTAGAAGGGAAGCAACAAAATAGGAAAAAAAATCTTTACAACAAAAACTACTGACAAAGTTCTAATTACTCAAATTTACAAAGAGCTAAATCAATTGTACAAAAAATCAAGCCATCCCCCAATTGAGGAATGAGCAAGGGACATGAATAGGTAGTTTTCAGATAAAGAAATAAAAACTATCAATAAGCACATGAAAAAGTGTTCTAAATCTCTTATAATTAGAGAAATGCAAATCAAAACAATTCTGAGGTACTACCTCGTACCTAGCAGACTGGCTGACATGACAGCAAAGGAAAGTGGTGAATGTTGGTGGGGATGTGGCAAAATTGGGACATTAATGCATTGCTGGTGGAGTTGTTAATTGATCCAACCATTCTGGAAGGCAATTTGGAATTATGCCCAAAGGATTTTAAAAGATTTCTTGCCTTTTAATCCAACTTTACCACTGCTAGGTTTGTATCCCAAAAAGATGTAGGGGAAAATATGTGTACAAAAATATTTATAGCCTTGCTCTTCGTGATAGAAAAAATGTGGAAAATGAGGGGATGCCGTTCGATTGGAGAATGGCTAAAGAAGGATGCTATATTTGTTCATGATGGAATACTATTGTGCTAAAAGGAATAATAAACTGGAGGAATTCTCGGTGAACTAGAATGACCTCCAGGAATTGATGCAGAGTGAAAGGAGCAGGAGAACATTGTACTCAGAGACAGACACACACTGTGGCTCTATTGAATGTAATAAACTTCTCTACTAGCAGCAATGCAATAATCCAGGACAATTCTGAGGGACTTACGAGAAAGAATACTATCCATACCCAGAGAAAGAACTGTGGGAGCAGAAACACAGAAGAAAAACAACTGCTTGATCACATGGTTCAGTGGGGATATAATTGGGGATGTAGAATCTAAATGATCACTCTATTGCAGATATCAATAATATGGAAATAGGGGGCAGCTGGGTAGCTCAGTGGATTGAGAGTCAGGCCTAGAGATGGGAGGTCCTAGGTTTAAACCCAGCCTCAGACACTTCCCAGCTGTGTGACCCTGGGCAAGTCACTTGACCCCCATTGCCCACCCTTACCACTCTTCCACCTAGGAACCAGTACGCAGAAGTTAAGGGTTTAAAAATGTTGAAAAAAAAAATATATATATATATATGTCTTGATCAATGACACATGTAAAGCCTAGTGGAATTGCTTATTGGCTATGGGAGGGGGTGGGAGGAGGGGAGGAAAAGAACATAAATCATGTAACCATGGCAAAAATATTCTAAGTCAATTAAATAAATAAATAAACTTTAATAAAGAAAAATTAATATATATACTTATATAAAATTAAAAAGAAAGAAAGAAAAGAAAAGAATGAATATGGCTAGAAATCTCAATCTAGATTGCATAGGGATTGAAACTTCTCACTGAAAGGTTTCTATTTTCTTCTCTAGGCAATAGGGAGCTACCATAGCTTTTATATCTGAGGAGCAATAGATTCAATTATGTGGTTGTAGGATTCCAAAGTTCCCTCTTTCCATATTTAATAATATATGTTTTGTGATTCTATTTTCATGTTTAGCTCTAACATTTTAATATTCTCAGCTCTATTCCCCTTTTACTGCTCTTTTTCTCCCATAAAATTAGCTCATTTACGTCTCATCAGGGGAATCCATATGGTAGCTTCCTCCCTCCTTCTTTTGCACCTGATGGCTGTCTTCTGGATGAGATACAGTAGAAAAGACATCTGACTGAAAAATGATCCCCTTCCCTCAAATATGTCCAAGATTGTTGGGCCTTTCAACCATGAATTCAGTAAGTGGCTGTCTGATGAACCCTGAGCACTTGCATTATGCTAAGGTCATGGAGCCTGTGACAAAAGGCAGCTTCATATCTAGCAGCTGTGAGTGGCCTCGGTGGAAAAGAGAGTTCTGACAGGAACCAAACCATCCTTGCCCCATTAACTTACAGCTGTCAAAGCACAAAGGACCTTGTCTAGGGAATGCCCTCGACCCCTTCAATTCTACACATGGGATCCCCATTCATATGTAGTACAAATTGCCAATGTTTGTCCTATATTAAAAGAAAGGAACCTCAATCCTCATTGGAAATGTGTTGCCAGAGAAATACGTATTGAACTCGATGCTCCTGTAATCATCCTGTTTATGTCTTCCAGGTTTTAACATACTCATAGAACAATTCAGTCTTCAGTGTGGGGTCCTAAATCACTCTTTCACTGAATCAATTCATCTCTACTCAGAATTTTTGCCAGAAAAAACAAACAAACAAACAAACAAACAATGAATATAGTTCAACAACTCAGTTCTAGGTCTCCACAGATGTAGCTAAATAGTTCCCTAGATTCTGTTCAAGTATTCATGGGTACCATACATATATTGAGTGCAAAACAACCTTTATTTCACTCTAGAAAATATAGAAAACATAAAGAACTCAAAATAGTTCTTTAACAAATACTGATACAATTATTCTCCCTCTCTAATAAGGCTTACCTTTCTACATGGTCCATTAGTTCTCCAGACTCAGAGGACCACTGTGTGATATTGTTGGAGGTGTCTTTTTTATCCCAGAGACCCAAATATGTGTCTAGTCTTATAAGATTAATAAAAGAGTTTCTTTACATTCCCTTAGAAAGAGTGAGCATACCTTTAAGCAACCTCTTTCCCATTAGACCTAGAGCATCTGAATAATGAGGATATATGAGGTAAATGAGGATAAAGTCCAGAGTTCCTCTTCCCCATATAGTGACTTACAGTCCTTTCCTCTCCTATAGCTTTATAGGCTTCATGCCAGATCATCCCCTTCAGGAGAAGGGTGAATTCAAGGATTTTCTTCTCTCTACAAGAGGCTGACATTAGCCAGAAAGTCTCCTGCTTTCTCAAGAAGGTCAGATCCCAGAGCTCTTGAACTTGGGGGTATTTGCAAGGCAAATCAAAGGCTGCCACTGGAAGGAACTTCTCATCTATTGATAAAAGGCTACATTCTGTAATTGTGACATGCAGAAAATCCCCATCTAGCCCTATCTGGGGGGTAGGGTTTAAGAATCATTGATGCTTCTCTGGAAAATTGGGATTAAGGTATTGCTACCCCTTGAGATATCAATAGAAACTTTGAATATTGGAGAAATATTCAATGCTCATAGTTATGCTGTGTTGATATAATTTAAAATGACAATACTACTAAATTTATAGATGTATTACTATACTGATCAAATTACTGAAAGAATTCATTTCACATAATTAAAATTTTTAAAAACTAAATTCAGTTAGAGGAATGAAAATCTAGACTCTCAAAGGAAAAATTAAAAAAAGTAAATGAAGGGCAGCATTAGCAGTTTAAAAATTATTTTATAAAACAAGAGTTAGCAAAACCCTTTGGTATTGACTTTAAAAAAAACAGAAAAATAAGACATAAATAAACAGAAATGATTGAAAAGAGTAGCTCAGTGTTTGATCCCCAGAAAATATAAAATGGGAGGATTCCTTTTATCACAAGATCTACTATAAAAATTAGGGAAAAAAAACAAATTTTCAGAAATGAGATTTAAATCAACACTTTATACATATACCACAATAAGGTTCAAGTAGATGAGCAATCTATATATAAAAGTTTCTACCAACAAAAATTAGAAAAGACAATTAGTAGGTATCTTTCACAAGCAGAGGTAAGGGGAGTTGATTCTTTAATTAAGAAATAAGAAAAGAAATCAGAAAAAAAGAAAATTTTAAATGTAGAATATTTAAAAATGAATGAAGATAGAATAATAAGGGAAGTAGTCGAGTAGGAAAAATAAATATTATCATTAAAAGTCCAATATCTAAACTATATTGAGTATTGACACAAATTAAAAATGAAATCAATATCATCATTTTCTCATAGTTAAATGGTTAAAGAATATGAATTTAATGGGACCTCGGGGACTGCCCAAGATCTAGGACATGTCCAGATTACCTAAAATGGAGGCAACCTGCTTCTTTCTCTGTTCTCCCTCCTTATGGTAAGAGGAGCCTCCTTGGATTGACTATAGCCAGAATAGATTGTGTCTTTAAAAACTGCTTTTCTTTTTCTTATCTATTCTGCTATGATCTACAGGGGAAGGTCACAGTGGAATAAGCCCAAGGGACCAAGATTTGAGGCAAGATGGCTTTAGTGCCAGAATTTCAAGGCAGGATGTAGCCAGTCAGCCTGGCACGGAATCCTGGGTTCAAAGGACTCAAAGAGATTTTGGACTTAGAAATTGAGACTGTGCTCTATAGGAACTGACCTAAACTATGAATTTAATCCTTTCCCCAGAGACTAATGTTGTGCTGAGGGATTAAACCACATATATTAGGAGATGTAATCTGTTTGTATATATTTGCTAATATACCTTTGAAGTAAATATTTTTTTATAAAAGTTAATCTATTAGTAGTTAAATGAACTAGGGTGCAGGGAACTTTCCTTTATACTTGGAGGAGCACCATTAGTTGGAATTAGAGCCATTTTCAGAGAACCTAGATACTCCAAACCTCCTTAAGGGTACCACAGAATCCTGGGGGAAGGGTGAGATGATGCCTGTCCTTAAAGTACTGGGGCCAGGGTAATCAGTATTAATAGGGAAGGGAAGGGAAGGGAAGGGAAGGGAAGGGAAAGGAAGGGAAGGGAAAAGAAGGGAAAGGAAGGGAAGGGAAGGGAATAAGCATTTATATAATACCCACTATATGCCAGACACTGTGCTAAGGGCTTTGGAACAAATATTATCATTTGATCTTCGCAATAACTCTGCAAGGTAGTTGCTATTGTTGTTCCTCTTTAACAGTTAAGGAAACTGAGGCAAACAGAGATTAAGTAACTTTCCCAGGGTCACAGAGCAAACAAGCATCTGAGGTAGGATTTGAACTTATATCTTCTTGAATCCAGACCCAGAGCCCTCTATCCAATGTGTCATCAGCTCCTTCTATTACATAAAGTTTTCAAAAGATTGCTAACTCAGGAACTACATGAAAGGATGCTCCAATTCACTAATAGTAGGAGAAATAAATTAAATCAACTGCAATTTCTACCTCATGCTAAGCAAATTGTCAAAGATAACAGAAGATTTGAAGAGTCATTATTGGGAGAAAAGGGATTCTATGGAAGAAGAGGCACACTAATGTACTCCTGGTTGGATGATAAAGTAGTTAAATTGTTTTGAAAGTCCATTTGGAATTATTCAAGAAAAGTGGCTTAGCTGTCCATATTCTTTGACCCAATGATTCCACTACTGAGCACACACCCCAAAGAAGATAAACACAGAAACAAAGGTCCAACTTGTTCCAAAATGTCTGTAGTAATACTTTTGGAGCTTTCAAATATCTGGAAGCAAAGTAGGTGCCAAAAATTGGATAATGTGCAAAAAACTATAACATTTCTATAAAGGAATATAGTTTTACAGTAAGAATTGGTATATATGAGGAATTATAGAAATGTGGGATGATTTATGAACTGCTTCATAGCAAATTAAGAAGAATCAAGTGAACATAAGATCTATAACAATGTAAATGAAGATCCCATTAGAAGAAAATAAAAACAAAGAAACAGAAAATGGAAGTTTCAGAGAATGTATAAATAAATCCTAAAGCCCACTCAAATCAGAAAGTCAGGGAACTCAGACAAAATATTATATTCATTGACTGATGGGATCATCATTGAATGTTTTTGCTTAATTGATTTTATCATCACAAAGGAGGGCTCAGTTTGGAGGAGGAGAATTGATGTGATTTTGATATAAAGACAACAGGCATGGGTAAAATATTTTGTTTTTAATGTTTTGAGACCAGGGCAGTGACACATAATCGGTCCAATGCTTTACAAAGATTATTTTGGGAACTGTGCCGAGAAAAAGATTGGGGAGCAGAGAGAATCAAAACAGGGAAATTAATTGATGTAATGAGAGCCCATGTTAGATTTAGTGGCTGTGTAAGCAGAAAGAAGAAAACAACAACAAAAAAAGGGTGGGGGGAGTTAGATAAGAAAGTCTCTTTTGATTAAAGCTCTTTGTACCTTTCAAAGTGCTTTTAAATACATACAGTATTCCCTTGTTCCAGGCAAACTGGAAAAAAAAAATTGCAGCTGTCATCTTATTAAGGCCTCCCTAAATCATAACAGATCTTAAGTGCCATCGGATCAGAGATCTGGTGACCTCCTGCCCCTCGAAGCCTCATATAAGAGCTATGAAAGCTTGTGCAATATTTTCAAATCATCCTTTTATCATTAGCTTAGTTTTCCCTTTTATCAACCAGCAAGTCTTTGAGAGCCCACTGTGTCCCTAACACCTGGCTCAGTTTTATAAACTCATATTTTATTGCATATATCCTCCCTGCCTTTGACAATAGGCAACATAATCTTCACTCAGTAGTGTAGACTGGATTGATTCTTCTTTGCCTCCCTCCCCTGACCCCACCACCAACTTTCTTGCCCTTGGCAAAATGAAGAATATTATAAGATCAAAGATCTAGGGCTAGAGGGGATTTCAGAGGCCACAGAGTTCAAGCTCCTCATTTTACAGAGAAGGAAATTGAGGCAAACAGAGGTCAAATGATATGCCCAAGGTCACACAAGCAGAAAGTATCAATGGTGGCATCTGAACCCAAACCTTCTGAGGCCAGAACCCATGTAACTCCCCTGTAATATGATGCCTCTGGTTCCAACTTTCTTTGACTTGACTTTTTTTTTTTTTTTTTAAGAATAGCTGTTTCCACCTACAGGTTTCAGCAGAATTAGAACTTTCTTTTTTAAAAAAAATCCTCTTGCCCTTACCAAATTTCACATTTTTTTCAACTTATTCAAATGAATATTTCAGTCGGCCTGAGCAACACAAGATTTATTTAGTCTCACCAAGTTGAACTTAATGACATGATTCTATATTGTTAGATGATGATGATGATGATGATAATAATAATAGCATTTATATATCACTTAAAGGTTTGCAAAATGTCTTGCAAATATTTCATTTAATACTCACAACAACCCATTAGGCAGGTTGATACGATTATCCCCATTTTATAAATGAGGAAACTGAGGTACAAAGAGATTAAGTGATTTGTCCAAAGTTAGTGAGTGTATGAGACAAGATTTGAACTCGTCTTCCTGACTCTACCTCCTGTACCACCTAGGGGAACACAAGATTTTAATCTGTCTTAGTGTCCGTGATGTCAAATCCCAAGAAGTAACATGGTATGGACGGGATATTGGACTTGAAGTCAGAAATAGCTGAATTCAAATCCTACGTCTGACCCTTAATTAGGTCCACGATCCTGGGCACTGTACTTCAGCTGTCTCGTCTGTAAAAGGAGAGAGGCTGTTCTGGATAGCCTCAAAAGTCTCTTCTGGTTTAAAATCTATGATCCTCTCATTTGACAGAGAAAGAACTTGAGTCTCAAGAGATGCAGGGACTTTCCTAAAGTCATAAAGCAGTTAGTGACAAAATTGGACTTTCTGATTTCCCAACCAAAGCATTTCTCATTCTGCCATGGCTAATTTCAGGAGTCTCTGAGTATCGACCTTCAGTTTTATATAGTATATGCAATTCAGGGGCAAAATGGTTTGGGAGGTACTGATGTGCAAGTCTGCTTTGCTATTAATTTGTGATTTAAACCCCTTAGATACAGTAACAGCGTCTCTTTCTGGTCCACACCATCTCAAAACTAGCAGCTTCCAATTCAGATATTCCATCTTCCAGGATTCCTGATCCCCCTTCAGGTTCCCCTTCAGAATGTCTCCTCTTTCCCCTCAGAACTTGTACAGGGCTTCTTTTTTTTTTTTTTTTTTTGTAGCCTCTCCAAGGTACTTCTTGGGTTCTGTCACACATTTTGGTTACCTGTTCTGACAAGAAACATTCCATCCCCCATTCTCCATCACTTCCCCCTATTTCTTAACTGCACTCCTTCCTCACCACCACTTCTTTAAGTTCTTATTTTCCTTCAGATCTCAGTTCATGTACTACAATCTGCATAAAGCTGTCCCCAGTCTTTCTGACTGTTCGTGACTTCCCTCCATGCAAATGATTATTCATTTATTTAGCATCTACTTATGATGCACAGATATGGTATCATTTTTGTGTTGTATGTACTTGTGTGTGTGAATGGTATCTTTACACACGTTGCATGTATTTATGTATAGAAATTGCATCTATTTATGCCACATATATTTATGTGTGCAAATGTTCTCTCTATTTTGCATGTTTTTATATGTGTGTGAGTGCTATTTCTCTTTCTGTATGTAAATGGTATTTATTTATGTTGCATGTATTTATGTGTACAAATGATATTTCTATTTATGTGTATAAATGGTGTCTATTTATGTTGCCTTATTTATGTGTGTAAATGGTATTCCTATTCATGTATGAACATGCATGTTTTATATGTATAAATGCTATCTCTATGTTGCATGTTTTATATGTGTGTAAGTGCTATTTCTCTTTCTGTATGTAAATAGTATTTATTTATGTTGCATGTATTTATGTGTACAAATGATATTTCTATTTATGTGTATAAATGGTGTCTATTTATGTTGACTGTATTTGTGTGTGTAAATGGTATTTCTATTCATACATGAACATGATGTTTAGGTTGCATGTATTTATGTGTATACATAGCATCTCTATATTGCATGTATTTGTATGTGTAAATGGTATATTTTATATGTTGTGTGTTTATGTGCATAAGGACTCTGTTGCATTATTTATGTGCATAAATAGTACATTTATGTTGCATGCATTTATGTGTATAAATGGTATCTTTCTCTATCATGTGTTTATATGCATAAATACTCTATGTTCTATGCATTTACATGTGTAAACAGTACATTTATGTTGCATGTATTTGCATGTAAATTGTATCTCTATTTATGTGTCGTGTGTATGTATGTACATAGTATCTCTATGTTGCATTATTTACATGTATAAATGTATAAATGGTATTTCTATTCATGCATGTACATGGTATTTAGGTTATATGTATTTATGTGTGTACTTGGTATCTCTATGTTGCATGTATTTGTGTGTGAAAATATATTTTGTCACATGTGTTCATGTGCATACTCTCTAGGTTGCATGTATTTATGTACAAAATAGTACATTTGTGTTACATGCATTTATGTGTGTAAATGGTATCTTTCTCTATCATGTGTTTACATGCATAACTACTCTATGTTGTGCATATTTACATGTGTAAATAGTATGTTTGTGCTGCATGTATTTGTGTGTGTAAATGGTATCTCCACTTACTTTACATGTCCATGTTTGTATATATTGTATCTCTACTAATCTTACATGTACTTATATGTGTTCCTAGTGTCTCTTCCTATACAATGTTAGCTCCTTAAGAACAGAGACTAATGTATTTGTGTCTTTTACCCCTAAACACTGGCAGATAAGAAATACTTAATAAATACTTTTTGATTGATTGATTGATTGATTGATTGATTGGCACAGGTGTCCCCCTAGCTCCATGAAGGAAGGGATCATGTCCTATCTAAAATAATGTACCCCATAGTGCATGGAGCATAACCTCCTGCACACTGTAAGGCTGTGGAAAACATTTATTGACTTGAACCCAAAGGAGCTGAATTGAGTTTTCACTGATGGTATAACTCCATTAGAGCTGGGTATAAGACACTTTCTTCATTGGGTCTCTGCTTCAAAGTTTAAAACACACTAAATGTTTCCTAGAAATTCAAAGTCTATTGCATAGCCTGATATTCCTGATATGAATCAATACTAAGAAATGCTTAGATAAAGATTTGTAGGCCAAAATCTTCAAGCAGCAGGTGCCCCAGAACACCTACAGGTATATCCCTTCAGCCTAATTTATCAGCAGCAAACATTTGCAGGTGGCTTTCAAGGTATCCTTCTCAATCACCTCTGATCTTGTCAGCCTTCTGAGTTGAGCACCCAGCCATCCTCTATGATTAATTCTTAATGTCTAACTCATTACCTTATACTTCTTTACATTAAGCCAGATGCATCACTTATTAGTCCATTAGCCTTATCTAGGCAAAGTACATGGGGCTACTTTTCTGTGTATTCTCTTCTCTCTTGCCTTCAGCAAAATGTAGTTGTGCTCAAAAAATGATTCTTCTCATGAGGTGTGGATTACATGAAATCCCATCACTGTCATCCTGTTTCAGACCCCCTGGATAATTTCATTTTCCTGAAAGGAAGAAAAAAATAATTCTGGCATTAACAAAGAACAACTCTCATTTCTGTCAAAATATTATTGACTAGAAGTAAGATGGAAACTTGGGGGCCATCCACTCCAACTTCATCATTTTATAGATGAGAAAACTGAGGCCCAGAGATATTAAGTGGTTTGTCCATAGTTATACAAGTAGCAAGGACAGAGCTAAGTTTGAACTCTCTCCCTTTCATTCCAAGAGCACCCTAAATTCCATTTGGGTATTCTTCCTCTCAAATACTTCTTTAAGGTTCACGAAGCACTTTCTTCATAATAGCACTGTAAGTAGGGAGTCAAATATTATTATCACCATTCACTACTTCAAGTGAATTAGTAAGTCGTAAAAATGGAATCTGAAGATTTAGGTTCAAAATTCATATCTGCCACTTAATACTTTGTGACCTGAGGTAAGTCACTTGCACCCTCTAGACCTCCTCAGTCTCTTCATATGAAAAATGAGACCATTTGTTTCTATAATAACAACATGGAGCAATGGGAAGAATGAAGTAACTGGATTTAGAGGACCTGGATTTGATTCCTATCTCTGCCATATGTTACCTTCTTGATCTTTTATAAATCACTCAACATGTTTGAGTCACAATTCCTCATCTATAAAAGGATATAGGGTTGTACAAAAGAAATCTATGCTTCATTTTAGCTATAGATTATTCTGCTCTCTAAGTTCTCTTCCAGCACAAACTTATATTATTCTATGATCTTATAATCAATGTGCATAATATTCTGTAAGATACTGCAGGAGATACAATATGTAATATTTAGATAAAATTTAGTCTACTTTTATTCAGGCCATAGCAAGAAAAAAAGAGAGAGACTGAGAGGGACAAACAGACAGAGACAGAGACAGAGACAGAAAGACAGACAGACAGAGAGAACAGAGAGAGAGAAGTGACCTGTAGAATGTCACTCAGTTGCAAAATATTATTGCTGTTGTTATTCTGTTCTTATCCTTCTCCCAAAAGCATTTTAAGAGCTTTTTTCTTTGATCCAGACAATTATTATAGGAAGGAAGGAAAGGAAATTCCCAAAAATAAAGACTGCCATATGGCTCAATGAATTGGACCAGGATAGTATCAAGGTAGTAGAATAGAAAAATCTTACCCAACCCAAACATCTAGTTTGCTTCCCCAGCTAATAAACTAGAATGATCACATTTTAGTCCCAAATAAAACATCTTCAGGAGACCTCTGGTATGTTCTCTCCCTAATAATAACTGCTGCTCAATTCAGGGATCTCTCCCTTTCCATAACTAAGGAGTCCCTCTCAGCTTTGGATCCAAACTTAAAATTAAGTTCATGATATCTCCCCTCCTCAGTCCCAGGATGAAAATTATTTAAAGCTTAGGTTTAGCTTAGGGCGACTAGATGGCACAATGGATAGGGTGTCAGACTTGGAATCAAGAGGACTCATCTTCATGAGTTCAAATCTGACCTCAAACACTTATTAGCTGTGTGACTCTGGGTAAGTCATTTAACCCTGTCTGCCTCCATTTCCTCATCTGGAGAAAGAAATGGCAAATCACTCTAATATCTCTTCCAAGAAACCCCAAATGGAGTCACAAAGAATCAGACATGACTGAAAATAAAAGAATAACAATTAAATTCACTTACATAGAGAGAATCTCCCCAAAGAGAGTTAAAGGAAATATTCAATATATAAGAAAAATAAAGAATAGGACAGCTTTTATTCTATATACCATATAAATGCTAAACACAAAGATCCACAATGTACATTAATGTAATTAGTCAGTTTCTTATAATTTATAACTATTATATGTGTTACTATTGTTACTTTTCTATGTGGTTAAGATAAGCATCACAATTTGCTCTTTCATTTCAGTTACATCGGAGCTTTCATCACTCCCTTTTGGGATTTTCTTGGCAAAGATCCTAGGATGGATGGAGCAAACATTCGTTTCCTTCTCCAGCTCATTTTACAGATGAGGAAACTAAGGTAAACAGGGTTAAGTGACCTACTTAGGGGTACAGCATGTAGGTATCAGAGGCCAGATTTGAACTGTCATTCCTGATTCTAAACCTAGCACTCTACTCACTGTACCATCTAACTGCTAAGAAGATCACAATGTGAAGCATTTAACAGAATTACTGAATACACCTTTATATTTTGCTTCAGTGTTACTCTATCCAAAAGTTTGATGACACGTTGATGACTTCTTGAAAGGATCCATACCAAAGGGCTGGAATTCATATGACAAGTGGTCATCTTCAAGAAGTTCTGCAGCAGGCTGTAGATTTTAAAATTAATATTCAATATCTCCAAAGTATAATATTTATAAGGATTTATTTGTATATTAATTTTAATGTCCACAAGGTTCTGAGATTCTTGAACTCCTCTCAAAGTGCAGCTGGCTCAACTGAAGCCCCAGGATCTCAGGATCTCTTGAATTCATGAGTTCCCCTTCAAACTTGGACATAGTGATCTATTACAGTCTCTATCAGAGTCACCTGGAATCAGGCAAATGAAGACAAAGGAGAAAAGGCAGTTAGAGGCCCAGTACCAGCATCTCCCAACTTTAGCTGGCTTGTAGGAATATTTAATATGTTACCCAAGAAGAGATAATTATCTCTCTTCATCCCTCACCAGAAGTCTACATGATGCTACTTAGAAGATAGAAGAGTGAATCATTCCTTTGTTAAGGTCCACTGAGTCATTACCTTTTCCTGCTCAGTGATCAGTAAGAAGATTGCTTCATTATCCCCAAAGAGACCAACATCTTCACTGCTAAAGTTCACTGGCCAGCTAGAAACATTCCAGAATTTTCATAATCATTAGAGTGCTCAAGCATGGAGTTAGCCCATATGATTGGTTGGATGTAGGTAGGGCAGCTTTGCTCCTACATTATTAGTCTTCCCCTGGTTAAATAGTTCCTGTCCTCAGAAATCAGGGTGCATTTGGCACATTTGTCTGTAATCTCAATTCTAAAATGTCTCTGGGTTCATGGAGAGCTCTATCCCTTCAAGTGCCTCCCCCAGTTCCTTGCACCTCCAAAGGCTGATATGGCTTAGTTCCTAGTTGGCTCCTAAATGCAAGGTAAAGAGTACTAACAATCCATTTGGCAGAGACATTAATAGTGAGAGAGAGGGGCGGGGAGGAAGTTTCTCCCTCTTAGGAGGAAACTCTAGTCTAGCTCCAATCATCTCCAGAACAAACAGAACAAATGAGTCTCCATCCACAGGGAATGGGGACATGGAACCTACTGAGAATCCTTTTCTTATCCTCAGATGAGAAACCAAACTGCCTAGGGTGAAAATTTTTCTGAGTCCTGGAATATAAAGGACAATCCACAAACTTCCACACTACATCTCCATGCCAATTCAAAGGGTTATTCAGAGAGATGCTTAAGCAAAATCTTTTGGAGCATCCCTACAACACATAGAAAAATCCTTTTCTTCCAGTGGATTAATCTGGACGATCCAAATACAGTTCCAAATTCATGCTTTAATAAAACAAATGGCTTACTTCAAAAAGAATGGAAATGGACTAAAATGAGCACCGAACCCATGTGAAGGTCTCAAAAAGGGATCATGTTTGTGGTTGATTGGAATCAAATCCATTTCCTTCTCCAGCTCATTTTATAGATGAGGAAACTAAGGTAAACAGGTTAAGTGACTTAGAGTTGTACAGAAGTAAACATTCACCAAAAGACAAAAATAACCACTGTTGAGCCTAGGGATAAAATAACTTAATTATTCTCAACTAGGAGGCAGAAACTTAAAACTATTAAAACATAATGTGTTTTGCAAAAAAGCTAAATAGGACAGTTTGTGATTCACTTCAGCTCTGCACTATATAAACAGTTCTCTCCAAGGTTCATTTTTTCTGGAATGCCCAGCTAAGAACCAAATCTTCTCCACCTGTCAATGGTACCCACTCCAAAACTGAAACTCAACTACTTTTACTTTTCATTATCTCTGACAAAGGGAATTAGGATCTTGGGCTCTCTCAGACTTTCAAGTTTGCTTCCTTGCTGTACACATCAATTTCAGGATTGTCATTTGGTCACCTATTTTCAGGAAAGGAAACACAAAGCTAGAAAAGATAGGCAGGAGCCCCAAAGTCCAATTGCAGTTAACATAACCAAATACCTTTTCTGATTTCCACAAGGAGGCAATGACCATGCAGATAGAGTGGGAATAAAGGTAGCTCTTCCCTTACCCTATATGAGAGATGCTTACATAGTTGACATGATCTGAAGTCAGGAAGAGGAGAGACTAAAGGCTAAAGACAGATCAGTCCCTTTTAAATATGATTTAAATTAGTGGCCACTGAAGAGATTTCTTCATGAGCCAAAGAGCCCAAATTCTGCCTCACTGAGTCACACATAGCCACAGTTTTACATTTAATCTCTGGTATCAGCTCTTTCTTCCATCTTCTGTGCATGTCTTTTTTTTTTGGATTGATGATCTCCCTAGCCATTCACAATTTTCTTTCTACATCCATGTTTTTCTTTCTTATTAGTATTGTTTCTCTCTATATCTTCAGAATTCATTCCTAAACTTCCCTTCCCTCTTGCACAGATTCTTCCTATTAGTCCAGTCCTGAGGTGCTCATATACCAAAAGCTTTTCCTTTCTCCCTTTTAATGCAGTACCTTCCCTCTGAAATTACTTACATATACATATACATCTTGTATATACTTTAGATGTGCATAGTATTTTACATGTTTTGTCCCCTGTCCGGTTAAAATGTGGATAAGACAGTTAGCCATTCTTTTGTCCATCTCCAGCACTTTGCAAAGTGACTGTTGTTGTTCAGTCCTTTCAATCTTAGCCCTTTGTGGTCCCATTTGAGGTTTTCTTGGCAAAGATACTACAAAAACAACAACAACAAAAAAAAACAACCAAAAAACTACAAAGGTTTGCCATTTCCTTCTCCAGCTTATTTTACAGATGAGAAAACTGAGGCAACAGGGTTAAGTGACTTAACATAGCTAGTAAATGTCTGAGGCTAGATTTGAACTCACAAAAATGAGTCTTTCTAATTCCAGGCACAGAATTCTATCCATTGTGCCCAAGTACCTGGTAGATAATAAGAACCTAATAAATAAATACTTGGTATTTGTCTGACTGAAATCTCTCCAGCCACTCTGCTGTCTGCTTTTCTATTTGTATATTAGTGCAAATACAATAATAGCTCCCATTGCCACTGTACTTTACTGGTTTCTAAGTAATTTACTCAAAACAATCTCAAGCAGTTGTTAGAGGGGAAAATTATCATCATTTTTACATTTGAGAAATTTAAAGCTCAGAGAGATCAAACAAATGACTCGTCCAAGTCCTCATAGATAATGGGTTGTAAAACTCAAACCCATCATGTCACCAAAACTTAGGAGATTCTCTTTATAGAAAGCTGCCTTTAAGTTCATTCTTGCTTCCTAAAGGGATTTTCATTCTCAGCCCAGCCCTAAATTTTGAAGTGAAAGACTTGCTACCTAGTTTAAGGAATTTCAAGCCTCACTAAACAGATGGGAGAATGAATTTCAATGGACTTGCCTTATGGACACCTCCAGGATCACAGGAAAGGAAGGCTCATTGACTACTGCAACTACTCATAAGGTCAGCATTGACTGTTGAAATAAACCAGGAATAAATAACAAAAGGAGTTAAATGCTAACTAGTATTAGCTATGCTCTTAAGGAAATCTAGATGCAAAAAAGTATATTATTCAGTTTTAACTAGAAAGAACAATTTATTATGATCCCTCATTTTGAACAGATGAGAAACCTGGGCCCTAAAAAGAAAGGTGACTCATTCAAGACCACACGGAGAGACCATAGCAGTCAGACCTAGAACCTAACTGTACGAATAACCAGGATTATTTTTTTTCTGACTCTCCTAACATCATTCTTTCCTTTTACTATTCACCATTCATTTCTACTCAACAAAGAAAGAGAAAAGGAGAAAGAAAGAAAGAAAGAAAGAAAGAAAGAAAGAAAGAAAGAAAGAAAGAAAGAAAGAAAGAAAGAAAGAAAGAAAGAAAGAAAGAAAGAAAGAAAGAAAGAAAGAAAGAAAGAAAGAAAGAAAGA
>NC_058131.1:413167183-413220725 GCF_016433145.1 Gracilinanus agilis
ACATATATATATATATATATATATATATATATATATATATATATATAACTTTAAAATATGTACTTCGGGGGTACAAGTACCCCAGACTGGGAAGTACTCAGGGGCCAATTTTCCCTGATGGGTTCTGACCCAAGTGAGGAGTGCAGGATAAAATCCTGGAAGGAGCCTGTCTTAAGAACAAGCCAAGGAGCAGACAGCCCAGTAGCCTGCATGTGATCCAGGCGAAGAAGAGGATCTAGCCAGTTGTCAACATTTGTGAGAGAGCTCTGACTAGAGAGCTAGTCCTGACTCAGGAGGGGAGACAAGAAGAAAGATAACTTTCAGTCTGTCTTCAAAATACTTCATTTCAGAGACATAAACCAAAAATATTGCCTTTTGACTTGCAGAAAATGCACATTTGTGCCTGGCAATTAGTTTTGGGTGCATTACAGATTTGTGATATCAATGAAATGAAAGTTCATCTTAATTATTTACTCATTGTATAATTAGGATCTCAGGATTCAGAGTGGAGAAGGACCATAGAGGTCATCTAATCTTGCTCTATTATTTAACTGCTGAGGAAAATGAGACTTGTAGACAGAATTGTGTTGCTCAGACTCATACAAATAAGAAGTTGCAGAGCCAAGATGAAAACCCAGATTTTCTAGTTCTAAATCTAGTGCTCGATACACTACAACTCACTACAACTTACTATCTTGAATTTAGAATAATAAGAAAGGGTAAGCTTTAGAGTTCACATATCTATGATGCTTTAAAAATTAGAAAGTGGACAGCAAGGATAGAGAGGCAGATCTGTGTATAGGAGATGCTGGGTTCAAATTTGGACTCAGATACTTCCTAGCTGTGTGACACTGGTCAAGTCACTTATTTGCCTAGCCCTCATCATTCTTTTGCCTTAGAATCAATACTAAGTATCAGTTCTAAGATAGAAGGTAAGGGTTTTAAAAAAGATAAAATAAAAGTATAGAAAGTATTTTCCTTAATGAAACCCTGTGAATTTGGTAGTGAGAAGTTTATTGCCCTTATTTTGCAGATGAAGAGACTGAGACAGAGTAGTTTGCCCAAGATAAAATAACTAAGAAATGTTAGAATTGGGAATTAGACCCATTTCTTGACTCCAAGTCTAGCATAAAGACCATACTGTAATATACTTCTGTAGAATACTATAAATTGTGGCAACAAGGCAAGGTTGACAGACTATGGGAAATCATTTGAGGTTTGGAAAACATATTCACTTTATATACAAGTTCTCATCTTCAGTGCTTTAAGGATTCATTATTTTGTTTTGAGAGTCTTTAATCTACCAAAGCAGATCCCAATTCCTTACAAAATGGTCCTTATGAGCTATTGTGGTCTCAAAAGATTCATCATCTCCAACCGTTGGGGACAGTTTTCTCACACCTAGCAAGGCTGGTCTTTAGATGACAGAGACACAGTACACTGCCATGCCAATGTTTAGTCTTTCCAACTCATTAATCCCTTCTGAAATTGTATATCGTCAGCACTGCCAGAGAGAAAACAAGGTCATTCACTATTTTACATGCCATAGTAAAATACCAGAAGATGTAAGTATAGGATATTAGTGAATACTATGTACATATAAATGAACATAATGTCTATTTGCCCAACTTTTCTAGGTAGAGAAGTAGAGAGAGAGAGCTGGATTCTGAGCCAGAGATTTCCATTCAAGTCCCCGCTCCAATACATATCACTTGTGTGACCCTGGAAAAATCACTTAACTTTTCAGTGCTTTAAGCAATTCTCTAAGACTACATAAACTGCAGAGAATGTGTCTGCCTGTATTAGTAGGGTGTTTCCCATCCCCATCTCTGAGGCGAGCTGAGTGAAGTGATTTGTCCAGTCTCACAAAGCTATGCCTGAAGCTAGTTTTTAACTTGGGTTTTCCTTACTTCATTACTTCTTACTCTATCCACTGAGCTGGCTAGCCAAACTTTCTCATTCTACATACCTTAATTCCTAGTCATAAAAGGTGTGTTGGAACCCATTTTTACTATTGGCTCTCTCCCATAGGATTAGGGATGTAGTGGAAAGTGTGAAGCCTTCAGAAACAAAGAGGAGCAGAGCTAAGAACTGAGAGCCAATGGGGGTGGCCCTGAGGGAGTCCTCCTAAATTCTTTATATTTTAAAACTTTTGTTTAAGATAGCTGACCCTTTCTTAGTGTAATACTATAAAAGTCATTTAAACTCTATGGTTATCAATTTTCTCACCCATAAAATGAAAACAATAATATCTGGGGTACCTTTCTCAGAAAAGGAAAGAATAAGATGATGTATATAAAGCACTTTTTTACCCTAAAATTCTTAAAATGCCAGCAAGCTATTTGGAACCTTTGAGACTTCCTAGTTTTCAACCAGTTCCTGAGAGTTGCAGTGCTGAATAAATGACCTCCAACCAAATATGCTGTTACTGGGTAGCTTTTTTTTTAACTCATTTTTAACTCATTATTATTAACTTAGTTAACATCATTAACTCATTAAGTCATTATTGGGAGACTGGACACCAAGGGAAAGAAAGGAAAGAGGTGTGATTCCTTAACCTAAGTTACCATGGCTTAACTGAAACCACATCAACATAGATGCTTTTAAAATATCCCAAAAAAAGGTAAAATAGAGGAATCTACAAAAGATGGCAATGTTAGGAAAATGAAAGTAAATATGAAAGAATGGCACAGAATAGTCTCAGAGAAACCACGACCTACAGCAAACTGAGTTTGGTAAGGAATATTACATTCACTATATCAGGCTCCACAAGAGGATTGCTCAATCATCAACAATTTATTAAGCATTTAACTATGTTACAAGCACTATATTAAAAACAGTTCCTACCCTTAAGGTACTTATGCTCTTTTATTTTTTTAATCTTTACCTTCTGTCTTGGAATTGATACTGTGTACTGATTAAATTGAATCAACACCTTGGTATTGATTCCAAGGAAGATAAGTAGTAAGGGCTAGGCAATGGAAATTAAATTGGTTGCCCAGGGTCATATAGCTAGGAAGTATCTGAGGTCAGATTTGAACCCAGGACCTCCCAATCTCTAATCTTGGCTCTCAATACACTGAGCTACCCTGCTGCCTCACCTCCCCCTTTTTATATTCTCAAGGTGATGATAATAGGTAGAAATGTAAGCATATACAGGATATTTACAGAGTCGATTTAAGGGTAGCTTCAGAAAGGAAGGCATTAGCTGCTGGAGTTGGGGTGGGGGGGACTGGAAAAGAACTACAGAAGGTGGGATTTAAGGAGAATCTTGAAGGAAGCTGAGGATTCTAAGTGATAAGAATGGAAACATTCCAGAAATAGAAATAGGAGCTGGAGTACCATGTATGCAGACTATCAAATAGGTCAATACTATCATAGAGTGCATGGAAGGGAATAATATGGAGAATGGAGAGATAGAATGGGGCTGGACCATAAAGGACTTTAAAATGCCAAAGAGAGATGTATACATAATCTAACCCTAAGAAGTCACTGAAATCCATTGAAGGAGGGGGTGGCGTTATCAAAGTCAGACCTACGCTTTTGGAAAACTATTTAGGCAGCCACGTGAAGGCCTGATGTGAGGCAGAGTGATCTACTAGGAAGCTAATTCCATAGTCCGAGTGGGAGGTGATAGGGCATGAACGGAAGAAGTATTTGTGTAGTTGAAAAAAAAAAAGAAGATACATATGGGGCTTTTGAGGAGATAGAAATAACGAGAAATGTTGAAACTGGCTATATGGGGTGAGTGGGAGGAAAAAGTTGTGATTTCGAGGATGAAAAACAAATAGCATTGTCAAAGTAAAAGAGAGAGTGATAAAGGATGATCAGTGATAGAGAAGGGGCATAACAACCCATGCCTTATTTTGCTTCCATCTTCTGTTTTTTTTCTGCCAAGGACAATGTTCAACAGACTGGCAAAGATAGAACAAAAATGGTTGATAAAATTAAAACCCAAGATGAGTGCCAGATTAACCAGCTGCCCTTGCTGAGTTCAATCCACCAGGCCCAGATGAACTTCATTCCACAGAACTGAAAGAACTGGTCATTATGATTGCTGAGCTATTGTTGAAAGATTGTCAGGAATAAGAAAGGTAGCACAGACTTGGGAAAATACAAATGTTGATCTGATTTTTTTTTACAAGGAAGATAATTGATTATCAAATTCTACACCAACGAGTTTGACTCCAATTCCAAGCAAAATCATAGAAAATACCATTAAAAGTATGATTAGTGAATAGAAATAGGAACAGAAGTAATAGAATAGGGAGCAATGATTGTAGACAGTCAGCATGGCTGACAGATCATACCAGAATAACTTTGTTTCCATATTTTTAACATGGTTAATGCACTTTTAGATAGGGGATGATAATTACTGACATTTTCACAAAGCAGTTGACAGATTCATGCTATTCTTGTAGAGGGCAAATAGAGAAATGTGAACTTAGAAAGTGATAGTTATATGAAATCAAAATTGGCTGAATGAACAGTATCAAAAACTAATCAATAATATTTTTACTTCAATTTTGAAGTAGGTCTCTACTGGAGTTACTCAGGGTTAGTCCTTTTCCAATGCTGTTTCACATTTTTATCATTGACTTGGTAAGAGATGGACGCAAAACATAGATTACTAATGAGTGGACAGCTAGGTGATTTGGTGGTTTGAGAGCCAGGCCTAAAGACAGGAGGTCTTGGCTTCAAATATGACCTCAGACCTAGCTGTGTGATCCTGGGCAAGTCACTTAACCCCAATCATCTAACCCTTACCTCTCTTTTGCCTTAGGACTAATACACATTCTAAATCAGAAGATAAGGGTTTTAAGAAAAATTACTAACGACAAAACATTGGGAAGATCAATTAGCACTGTATCTTAAATGGCAACTAGTTTGATAGATATGCATGGGTAGTTTTCTTCCTCCCCTTTTATTTTCATTTTATGATTTCTAAGATTCCAGGCAAATGGTTATTTTTTTTCCCAACCCTTATTAGATATACTCCATCCTGACCAGAAACCAGTGGTCCAAAAATACAAACCTCATTCTTACATATCAACCCCTTAACCAGCTATTATTTTCCAAAGACTGGACTTCAGTACTGGTACTAACACTAGTTTTGTGACCTTGAGAAAATCATTTAATCTACTAAGCCACAGTTTTTTAATATTAGGGGGAAAAAAAGGTTAACCATACCATACCCCCATCACGTTGCCTCCCATTGTAATTATGTGGAGCAAACGAGTCAGTACAGATGAAATTTCTCAGCAAACTACAAAGTATCATTATAAGATCAGATATGAAAACTGCCTGCTCAAAATTTAATTGACCTTATAGAAATGAGAATATATCCAGGATAGACATGACAAACGGACAATGATTTGAGCCCAGAATTGAATTGAGAGAATGCACTAGATTGTATTTATTATCCATGTGACTGTGGCAGAATCGTTTAATTTCTTTTGACCACAGTTTCCTCTTCAGAGTGTTGAACTCAATGACCTGTACAACACCTCTCGTTCCAGGATTATGTTGTTCAAACTCCTCATTTTACATATGAGAAAACAGAAACACAATGAGGAACAGTGATTTTCTTGCAGTGACAGCTAGTTAGAGAGAGTGCTGCTATGCTATAATGATTGGAAGTCAAAAAATCCATACCTGAATCCTAATTCTAATTCTACTACTTATAGCAAAGTTATCTTAAGGAAGTCACTTCTCAATTGTGTTTCTGTTTCTTCATTTTGTAAAAAACAAGCAAGATGTGGTTTTATACATACATACATACATATATATATATATATATATTTGTTAAATTATTTGGAAGGAAGGAAGGAAGGAAGGAAGAAAGGAAGGAAGGATGGAAGGAAGAAAGAAGGAAGAAAGGAAGGAAAAGTCTTATGGAAATGATTTACTGTTAGTGATAAAACTGGAACTAAGATCTAAATCACTTGACCCCATTCCAACTCTACCCCCAGTAAAAGTTGCTCCTAAGGGGGTAATTTATTTACCTCTTCATGAATCTTTGAGAATACTGATTTCCTCTCTTTTATATTCATTTCCTTTCCGTAGTTCTATTTTATTCTCATCATCTAAACGTTCCCCACCAAAACTGAATACAAGATACCTTCTTGCTACACTAAGGCTATCCAAGACTCAAACTGATTTCCTACCCATGTTTCACTTTTAAGTTCTATTCTATCTCTCTCTATTCAAAATTTTATGCCATTAGACAAGTATTTAGTATTGGGCGCAAAGCATTGTGTTTTCCATTGGAGGAGAAACAAACCTTCAGAGACAAGATTCCTACCCTGACAAAAATTAGAATCTAGAATACTTAAAACAGTGTTAGCACAAAGAATTGGGATTCAGAGGAGCTGAGTTTAAATATCTCTTTGTTATTAATTATCTATGTAACTTTGAGTGAATCACTTAATTCCTTTAAACCTCAGTTTCCTTATCTATAAAACAAAGGAGTCATTATAAGGTTTCTTTATCCAAAAAAATGAATAATATTGAAAATTTCCAGCTTATAGAAAGTTAAGTGATGACCTTTAAATCCCTAACTTCTTTTTAACTCATGCATCTGGCCCTGGTTATTGCAGAAGCAGTTTGGGTGCCTAAAAGAGTTCTTAAAAAGAAGCCTTCTCTGTATAATCTGCCCACCTGACATTGACCAAATGGCAGGATTTTCTCTTTTTCCTCTACTCCCATAGGACCTGCCTGCTGGAACCAAAGAATTAAAGGGGGCTTAGGGGAAAGAGGGAAAGAATATAAATACTTAATTGAATTTAATTGATTAATTGAAAAAATACATTTTAAAACAATGAATTAAAACAAATGAGATGAATCTATTTACATTTTACAGACAATAAAGCACCATAGGCCACATTCATATCATCAGCATTTGTATCTGTATATTCTCCATAAATAGGAAGCAAAAATGAGCAAACTGCCTATCTTAGGAATTAATGCCAAAAACCTAAAAACCAACTCAATAAGGTGCTTAAAGAGAATTCACAGATTTAATTAATAGACCCCCAAACTGAGTGAATCTTTCTCCTATTCTGCCAATTCCTAAATCCAAGTGATTGTGTTTCTTCACTAAATCTCTAATGACTCTCCTGTATGACTGAGTCCCTACCCATCACACATTCTGCTCTCTACACCATGGGATCTTTTCAGCAATGGGAAGTAATCCGTTTGGCAGACAAGCTAAAAATCCACTGAATAGGCAGACAGTTTTGGAAGGAAAACAAGAAGTATTTAATGAGGACTAGAAAGTAATAGATAAAGGGCAGCTTGGTGGCTTGAAAGAAAGAAAGCCAACCCTAGAGACAGAAGGAACTGGGTTCAAATCTGACCTCAGACACTTCTTAGCTGTGTTACCCTAGACAACTCACTTAACCCCCATTGCCTAGACCTTACCACACTTCTGTCTTAGAACTAATACATAGTATTGTTTAAAAAAAAAAGAAGAAACAGATTATTTCAATTTTCTTAGGGGTGGCCTAAAAATATAGATCTTGAAATTAAAGGAGGTTGGTGAAATAGGAGGTCAGGGTGTCCAAAAGGACATTATTGTGAATTTCATCTTGATATTGAGATTATTAATGGTAAGCTCAGGAGTCTAATGAACTGTTTCTCTTCCATGTTCATGAATTCCAAAGTTTCTTTAATAAAAATAACTAGTATTTATATAGCTCTTAAAGATTAATGAAGTTAATTGATTTGATCCCCACATCAGTCCTGAGAGGTGAGTGTTATTATCCCGCTTTTAACAGGTGAGAGAACTGAAGCAGAAAGAGGTCAAATGATTTGCCCAACTAATAAATATCTAAGGCTGAATTTGAATTTAGTTCCTCCTAACTCCAAGTCCAATAAACTATCCAGTGTACCACCTAGCTGCCTCTTTCATCATTCCATATTTCTCTGTTTCTTATGACCTCTACTTCATCCTTCATCATATTTCCCATGACATCACTCCTGCACTGGACTCACCCTTCCCTATCTCAACCCCATTGGTGAACCTACTTAACTTTACACTATCATTTACATTCAAATCCTTTTTCCCCTTGTCCCATCACTAACCCTTGCCAAACCCCAACCCTGGATCACTGACCTTCTGACTCTTTTGTTCCTATTCTCATGCTGTTGAATACTGCTAGAGAAAATGACAAAAACATACTGATTGGGCCTGAAATACTGAAATTTATCTTATATGATCTCCACTGGAACTTAGCAGGTAGAAGGCACTTTTTTGCACTTCCATGATCACTATCCCACTCACCTCAGTAGCTATTCCAAATCTTTTCATCTTCGCTCAAGATTATTATAGTACTCACTCTCTCATCTAGGTCCTCATTTCATGCTTTACTGAAAAAAAACTGATGCCATTCACTAGGAGTTCCCTTTTTTCCTTCCCCCCCCATCCTCACATCACTCAGATCCTTTCCCCACGGTCTCCTCCTTCATTCCTGTCCCTGATAAAGAGTAGTCCTTGTCCTTGTCAAAGTAAATCTCATTCTATCCCATCCCATCTTCTCTAGCATATTTCTTCCACTATCATCCATACTTTCCTTCTATTCTACAATATCTGTTAGTTGTCATCCAGTATCTTTCCTCTTCTTGGCTAAACTCCTTGAGAAAGCCATCTATAATAGGGACTCCACTCTCTTTATTTTTTTTTAACCCTTAACTTCTGTGTATTGGCTCCTAGGTGGAAGAGCGGTAAGGGTGGACAATGGGGGTCAAGTGACTTGTCCAGGGTCACACAGCTGGGAAGTGTCTGAGGCTGGATTTGAACCTAGGACCTCCCCTCTCTAGGCCTGTCTCTTAATCCACTGAGCTACCCAGCTGCACTCTCATTTATTTTTTAAACATTAATTAATATTTATTTTTTAGAACAGTTAACACGATTACATAATTCATGCTCTTACCTTCCCCTTCACCCCCCCCCGAAGCTCCCTCTCCCATGACTGATGAGTATTTTCACTTGTTTTAACATGTGTCATTGATCAAGACCTATTTTCAAATTGTTGATAGTTGCATTGGTGTGGTATTTTCGAGTCTACATCCCCACCTCTCATTTATTTTTAAACACTGTGAAATTTTGCTTCCAACCTAATCATTCAACTGATACTACCCTATACAAAATTGCCAATGATCCTTTAATTTTCAAATCTGATGGTTTTTTAAATATTACTCTATCTTCACCTCTCTTCATCCTTTGACTTGGCTGATCACTATTTCCTTCCAAATACACTTTCCTCTGGATTTTTAGGATACTTTTCTCTTCTGATTCTCTGACCTTGTATATCACTCCTTCTCAGTATCTTTTGTGGCATTTTCATTCAAATCATGTGTATTTAACCATAGATGTCCCATACAACTCTGTCCTGGTACCTCTTCTTTTCTTCTTCTATGTTATCTCACTTGGTGATCATATCAGTTCTCATGGTCATTTATCTCATGTTCAATTATCATCCCTATGCATATTATTCCCAGATCTATATATCCAGTCCCAGTCTCTCTCCTGAATTCCTATGTTGCATGCCTTTTGGACATCTCAAAATGAATATCCTATAAGTATCTCAAACTCATCATGTCCAAAATAAATTAATTATTTTTCACTCCAACCACTGCCCCTTTTCTCAATTTTCTTTTTATTATTGAAAGCACTACTCTCCTCCTGCTCAGCCAGGTTTACAAACTGGATGTAAACTCCACTCCTCGTCCTCTTTCCTATGCCATATGCAATCTGTTGCTAAGTTCTGTCCATTCTTTCTTTACAATATCCCATCTTCATGTACGCTTCCTTCTTTCCACTCACACAGCCACCACCCTAGTAGAGTACCTCATCACCTCTAGACTATTGAAATATCCTAATGGTCTCCATGCCTTAAGTCCTTCCTTCCTCCAATCCATCTTCCACTCAGTTGCCAGAGTAAGTTTTCTGAAGCATATCTATGACCATATCTCCCCTATTCAATAATTATGGCACCGTATGATCTCCAAGATCATATAGAAACTCCTCTGTTTGGTATTTAAAGTCCTTCACAACCTGACCCTTTCCTACCTGTCTAGTCTCCCTCTTTAATCTCTTTCACATACTCTATGTTCCTCACATACAACTTTTAATCCCCCTTTTCCACGTATTTGCAATAGCTATCCTCAATAGCTGAAATGCTCTGCACCTTCTCTTCTGCCCCTTATATTTTCACTGCCTCATTAGGATTTGGGTTCCAAATGAGAGACTTGCTTTTAATTTGTATCCCAGGGCTAGCACATTGTTTTACACATAATAAATGTTTAAAAATTGCTTCAATCATTCATTCATCCTTAACTTACCTGGCTTCCTTTAAGACTCATCTCAAATACCACCTTCTGTAGGAGGTCTTTCCCAGTCCTGCCTGCTACTTCTACATTCCCATCAAGATTATCTTTCATCCACTAAGAACCTTGTATGTACATAGTTATTGAGATTGTTTTTCCCATTTAAATGGTGTTCCTTGAGAATAAGGACAGTGTTTATATTTTTTATTTTAATCTCCCATGCTTAGGAAAGTATTTGGCATTTTGGTATTTTATAACTGCTGGTTGAATAATTGATTGACTGACAGGGTCCGAGTCCCTTTCCACCCCAAATTTACAATCCTATAATACCTCTCTGGGTCTCAATTTCTTCATCAAAAAAATGAAAGGATTAAACTAAATGACTAAAAAGTTCCCTTGTATTTTTTAAATAATAATTTATTTTCCCAAATTACATATAAAAACAATTTTTAACACTTGTTTTTAAAATTTTTTTGAATTCCAAATTCTCTTTCCTTCATATCCTTCAATCCTCTGGTCGTATATTTCTTTCTAGATTCATTTGAATCTCCACATTTGAAAAGTTTGGTAGGTTTTGTTTTGTTTTGTATTGCTCAAGCGAAAAAAAAAATTAAATAAAATAAAGACTCTTCTCCCTGCATGCATTTAAACCTCCACAATAAAAACCATAAACCCTCCCTGCTGCTCCAATCTGTGGACTTTCATTGAGCTCCTCAGTGAAATACTTCAGTTCCAAAGTAACAATTTCCATTGTTCCAAGTTGCCACTATTCCGTTTTTATTGATGTCATAAAGGAGGTATTTATGAGATGAGGTTATTAAGATCAATAGCATAAATGGAACACCTAATTCTGCCTTTTTCAGAGGGGCACAAAGCATTCTTCTCCGGGAATCTCTGAGAATAAAAAGGTGACTGGATACTGTCAGTTAACCCTAATCCAAATGCAAAGAGCTCACCCTATTAACAATGAGTCGTTTTGTACATGTTTCTTAGATCTGAGACTAGCTTGGCCCTAAGTAGCCTTTATAAAAACGTACAGATTGGAATTCATTGTGTGCCTGGATTTACCACATTTATAACCAGACCTGCAGGCTTGAGTTCTTATTTCATTTTTTTTTTTAAATCACAGGGAGGAAAGAAGTTCCCTTTTTTAAACCCACTGGGGGAAGTATAGCTAGTTTACCTAATTCCTCTTTTCAGGGAAAATATTTCCAGCCAGCAGAAAAAATAGATCGGGAAATATGCTGGTGATGGCTTAGGGCAGCTGTGAGTCTCTGCTATGTATCCTCAGCTCCTTAGAGGCAAAATCTGGGGATGAGGCCTGCCTGGAAGCAGCAGAGGTGGGGAGCTATTTTCCAATTCTTCCAATGGAAAAGAGAGATTTGGCCATTTATCTATGTTAGGACCAGGACAAATGCATCATGTAGTAATTATCAGATGTCTATATTTAGACCAATCATGCCGGTACTTAGATAATAGCCCAAGCTCATATTTATCAAGTGTGTTTTCTAAGAAAGAAATTCAGCCGTCATTACTAGGACTGTTTGTTCATATGAAAGCAAAATGGATAAATATGGACTCTTTTTTTCCTATTGCAATTTTGCAAAACTAAATTTGTCTCCCCACCAGGGCTCCTTTGAGATGTTTCAGAAGAAATCATGTGTCATTCATGAATCACAGTATAAGAGGTGAAGGGGGAAAGAAATTGAATTCTTGATTAGTCTTACTGTCTACAATGGAAAGCATTTTCCTGTTTTTATTGTGTTGTCCGAGAACTCGTAGATTTAAAAAAAAAAATCAGTTTTCAGGAGACTTTAGATGAGATTATAGGAATAATTCTGGTCCAAGTCAGGAGATCTAAATTTGAATCTCAATTCTAATACTCCCTAGCTTTGTGACTCTCTGTAAGTTACCTCTCCTCTCAAATGATAATGATAAAAATAGTCCAACTTTATATAGTGCTTTAAAGTAAACACGTGTGTTACATATATAATCACATCTGATCCACAACTCCATGAAATCAATTATATTATGATAATATACATTTTAGATATGAGCAAAGTGAAGCCAAGAAACATGAAGGGAATTGCCCATGGTCACATAACTAGGAAGTGCCCGAGGTAAGGTTCAAATTCAAATCTTATGGATTCTAAATCCATCATTCCATGCACTAGGACACCTAGCAACTTCTTCAAAGTTATTGTTTCCTCATCCATAAAACTGGGATAACAATATTGCACTATCTCTCTCATAGGCATTCTTATAGAAAAAATACTTTTCAAACCTTTAATTGCCAAAGAAGCATAAATTATTGTTATTGAACTAGAGATCAAATCCATTATAAGGTAATGATAAAAATAATGGCATTTGGGGAAGCTAGGTAATTCAGTTGATAGAGAACAGACCTAGAGATGAGAGGTCCTAGGTTCAAATCTGGCTTCAGACACTTCCTAGCTGTGTGACCCTGGGCAAGTCACTTAACTCCCATTGCCTAGCCCTTACGCTCTTCTGTCTTAGAACCAATATACAGTATTGACTCTAAGACAGAAGATAAGGATTTAAAATAATAATAATAGTATTTATGTAGATAGCACTTGAAGATATGATAAAATACTTTACATACATTATTTCTTTTAATCATCAAAGCAATCCTATGAAAGGCTAAATATTATTATTATCTCTTTCTTGAAGGTGAGGATATTGAGAGATTTAACTTTAAGACTTGCCAAGATTCTCAGCTAATAATTGTCTGAGACGGAATTTGAACACTGAGCCAGGATTTTGAATATATGACTCCAAATCCAAATGGCACATCATGCTACTGCATAGTTAATACTCAGTTTGTGAAGATCTCATGCAATCCTCCACTCGTACTTTATTAAAGTTAGTTTATTTTCAGAAATACATTCTTTGTCCCACATTCTTTCTTCCTCTATCAATTAAAAAAGAAAAAAAATGTAAAATCTCAAATATAAATGTGTAGAGTCAAGCAAAATGAACTCCCATACTAGCCATATGTCTCTTTCTATACTCTGGGTCTATCACCTCTCTGTCTACATCCATGGATAATATATTTCATCTTGAGTCCTCTGGAATTGTTGTTGATCATTGTGTTGATTGTAGTTCCTCAGACTTTTAAAGGTGTCATCATAATACTGCTATTTTCTGTAAAAGGGAAAAAGGGGTTTGGGGTTGGATATATTAATATTTAAAGGTGTGGTCATCAAGGAACTGAATAAATACTAATTCCTAAAATAATTTTAGTGATTTATTTACAAAATATAGGAGAGAGTAGAAGTAGAGAGATGAGAAGAGGGTAAAGTAAGAGATCTAACTTGAACTAAATTTGTATTCAAGGCTGGGTTTTTACTCTGGCAGGGCTCCAGATGCCCAGCCAGAGAGCCTAAAAGTCAATTAACAAGGGGTTTAGCCATGAGGGCTTCTCCCAATCAAGGGAGCCTCCCGGAGGCTAGTACCTCCAGGGAAGTTAAGGTAGTCAGTCAGCCTTTTCCACTCACCAAGGTCTCAGGGTCCCAGCTAGAGCTCCTTCAAGTCCAACCCATGAACAAGAAGAGCTCCTTTAGGTCCAAGATACTAATAAGAAGAAGCTGAACTCACTGAACTCTCTTTTAAAGGGGCTTCTTTTGCGTCACTTCCAGTGCCTCCCTCCTAGTTTACATGTCCAATCACAACAGAGGCTTTTTTTAGGACTGCCCAGGAGGCAGTCAGTAAATTTTGATTCATCACTCACTCTAGCACACCTGGGTTGCAGACTTCCCAACTTGTGAATTAAGTGGGGATGTTCTCATCTTTAGTGATTAGATTAAGGATGGGCAGGGCAGAGTTAATTTCATTATCACATTTCTAATAAATTGTTTTCCTGATTCTGCTCAGTTCACTTTGTATCAGCTCATTCAAATCTTCCTAGATTTCTCTGAAAATATCCCTTTCATCATTTCTTATAGTACTATGGTCTTTTCCAATTAATTCCATCTTCTCATTATGTGGCCAAAGTATTTAAGCTTTAGCTTCAGTATTTGACCTGTCAGTGAATAATATGAGTAACTTTCTTTAAGTATTATGTATTTTTATTGTAATTAAGTATTGTATTGTAATGTAATTAAATATTATGATTTGATCCTTGCTGTCCAAGAAATTCTCAAAAGTCTTCTCCTGCACAACAGTGCAAAAAGTATCAATTACATGGCACTCAGATTGTCCATCTCTCACAACCATACATTGCTACTGGAAGAAAAAATAGCTTTGACTTTTGTTAGCAAGGTAATGTCTCTACTTTTTAGTATGCTTTCCAGACTAGCCATTGTCTTCCTTCTAACTAGCAAGCAACACATTCATAGAATATAGCTTATTTAACCATTCTCCAATCCATCCCACACTTTCAGTTTCAAATTCTTTGCCACACAGAAAGCACTGTTATGAACCAATGCCTCTTAAATACCTACTTTGTAGATAGTTAAACATTGCTCTAGGTGGGAAGGAAAAGAAGAGTTTAGATAAAAATATCCTCTACTGAAGGAGCCATTTTAGAAAGGAAAAGAAGAGTATACAGATAACTATAATACTTAAGAAATGGTTTAGAGAAGAAAAACAAAGCAAAACCAAGTATTATGTGAAATAATTAAAAAATAGATAGTAATTTATTGGGTAAAGAAGGGAAACTATTAAATTATATGTAAAGACAGTATAAGCAAAGGTATGGATATAAGAAAATAAAGATATTACTCAGGGAATAGAAAGTTTGGGTATAATTTTTAAAAAATGGAGGAAAATAATAGATGAAAAGATTGAAAGGGGAAGATTACACCAGATTACAAGAGACCTTAAACATCAAGCAAATTAAATTATACCTAATAGATAATTGGTAGCCAAGAAGTTCCTTGAAGAGAAGAGAGGCATGGCCAGATCAGTGTATTAGAAATGTTACTCTGTGTAACAGTCACTCTCAAATGTTTAATGTGTATGAGTCTAGGATGAGAACAGGTTTTTATTTTATTTTTAGTTAAGTACATAACATAGGACTCTAATCCTAGGTGTAATTATAGAGAGTTTAATACAGATCTATCTGTGGCAGGAACAATTTTATAACTGTTATGCAGCCTGAAACTAGATTTGGGAGTCAGGATATGTGGTTTCCATGAGACGCATATACACCTCAGGATTTAGTGTTTTGTCAGCTCAGTAAGTCAAAAGTGTGACAAGCCAGCACAAATTGTTCAATGCTATAATAAATTGGATTAGCAGAACTACACTGTCAAGAAGGAGGTGATACTCTTAATGAAGACTCTTTCCTTGTTAAATTCCATCTGGAATATTGTGTTTATTTCTGAACACAACAGTTTAAGGAATGGTGTTAACACATTTAGAGAAAGAACTGTGGGAGTAGAAACACAGAAGAAAAACAACTGCCTGATCACATGAGAGGATAGGGATATAATTAGGGATATTGACTCAAAATGAGCACCCTTGCACAAATATCAATAATATGGAAATAAATCTTGATCAATGACACATGTAAAACCCAGTGGAATTGTGCATCGGCTATGGGAGGGGATGAGAGGAGGGAAGGGATAGAACATGAATCCTATAACCATGGAAAAATGCTCTAAATTAATTAAATAAATAAAAAGTTTTGGGGAATAAATAAATAAAAATTTAAAAAGATTCTAAGAAGGAATGGTGTTAACAAATGGTGATATTTATGGAGCATAGTTAAGAGTCTATAGTGAAAGAAAGATAATGATGTTTGGGGTCAGCCCCCAGGATTAAAGACAGGTTTTCTGAGTCCTGAGTCCTTTGTATCTCTGGACCACAAATCACACATACATTATTTCATTTGATCCTCAAATGTATTCTTTGGAGTTGTAATCTGCCCATGATCACAGATATTAAGTAAAAGTGCCTGAGGTAAGATTTGAATTCAGGCTTTTCCTAACCTTCTCTCTTTCAGTGGAGATTTAGGTCATCTATCACATATTCCTTTGCTTCCCTTCTTCCACCTATCAGAATTTCTCTGAGTTCTCACTGATTATTCCTTTTCCTACCGCCTCAGAGGAAGAGGTTGATCTCATCCTTCCCAAAGTTAAGCCTTCTACCTCAACTCTCACTCTCATCCCCTACTTCCTCTCCTCAGTGATTCCCCCAATCACTCATCTCTTGAGCACCTTTATTCTCTCTCTCTCTCTCTCTCTAATGGCTCCTTCTTCTGACTTAAAAGCAGGTTCAGGTCTCCTCAGTTCAAAATGAATCTTTCTTTCACACTACCACCTTTTCAATAGATTGATCCCTCTATTAAATTACCATTTATTTCTCCTCAGCTCCTTGAAATCAGTCTTCAGTCTCCAAAATTCCACTGAAACCTTTATAACCACTCTAGTTCAGACCTTCACCTCCCCTGGCCTAAACTGTTGTCATTGCCTCTTAATTGGGTTTCCTTTGTCCGGGCACTCAATCTCTCTTTGAATTATTTTCCTTATTATTGATGAACCAGAAAAAGAAACTGAGTGATAGTCAACAGGTAAGGTAGGTGAGAAAGGGGAGAGGCTGGATGCAGAGATCAGTTAAGAGGGTACTAGAGTAATCTGAAGACAGGTGATGAAGACATGAATTAAGGTGTTAATGATGTAAGTGGAAAAAAGGAGATGGATGTGAGAAATCTTACAGAAGTAGAATTGACAACTTTGCAACTGATTAGATGTGAGGGTGAGTAACAGAGAAAGAAGAATTGAGGCAGATGTCTGAATTGCAAACCTGAATGATTAAATGTTTTTTTCCCAACACACAGTAGTTAGGAATGATGGATTTCAAGGAGAATTTAATGAGTTTTGTTTTTAAAATATTGAATATAAGGTGCCTGTAGAATATCTGGGGGAAGATATGCCAGCAAGAAGTTGATCATGTGGAATGGGAACTTAGGAACGAAATGAGGAGTAGATATGTAAATATATGTGTATACATTTATATATATATATATATATATATATACATACATATATGGAGACAGAGACAGAGAGAGAAGAGAGAATCCAGGATAAAGGTAAAGTCCTGGGGTTCACTGGGGTTCTATCCATTCTTTAAAATCAGGACATTGATGATGATACAGCAAAAGAGACTGAGAAGGAATGGCCAGACTTTTAGGAAGAGGACCAGATAAAGCAAGTAGCAAGAAAAGAATACTGTTATAAAAAGTCAGAGAAGAGAGAATTCAAGAGCAAGAGAAGGGCAGTCATGGCAAATGCAGCAGAGAGCTACAGGAGTAGGATGAAGGAAAGTCTATTGGATTTAGCAATTAAAAATCATTGGTAATCTTGGAGCCAGTAATGTCAGTTGAGTTGAAAACCATACTGAAACATGAATGGCTAAGAGAATGTAGAATCAAAAAGTGTAGAAAATGTGTTCCCAGGGTTTGTCTAGAAAGAGGAGAGTAATACAAGTAATACAACTTTGAGTCATAGCAGGATCAAGTAGTGGGTTTTGAAAAATGAAGTATGTTAGAAGGCATCATGAGAGAAGCTGGTGGATTGAGACTTATGAAAAAGAGAGAGAGCATAATGGAAGTGACAGGCTCCTAGAGGTGATAGGAAGTAGTGGGAGTGAAGGCACAAGTCAAAGGGCTGGTTCAGCATCTTTCTCTATAAAACTAGGGGGTTCAACTAGATGATCTCTGAAGTTACTCCTAGTTCTAATTTTCTATGCTTTATTATACTAAAACCACTTAGAATCCCTACTCAGACCACCCTCCCCAATAGTAAAATCAAAGTCCTTAGATCATTATCTAAACTTCATTTCCTTTTCCCCCACAGTGTTTAAGCCAACAATACCACTCAAGAGGAAAAAAAAAAAACCAACTTGCATGTTTTCCAAATCTCCCCAAATCCAATTTTTTTAAGGTAGCATAGCATCTTTCATCAGTGAAAATTAACTGATAAAATACTGGTCAGTCTGGTCAAAGGCTTTTTGGATAGCAACCCCATTAGGATCTCAAAGGCATACTGTGGATAAACCTTTACCTGGGCACTCTGCCTTCTCACCTTCTTATTTCTGTCACTTCAAGAGTTTCCTGGCAAAATAGCTGAGAGTTCTAGGGGTGTGGGCTTCCTTTTATGAAAGGAGAGTTCTTCTGTGCCCTGAATGGAAAAGAATTATTATGTGCAGGAGGCAAAGTGCCATTAAATGAAACAATACAGGAAGGGAACTGCTATCAATTGTCATTAATACATCTTTTATCAGAGGTACTTTAGAGATCAGCAATGTGAACCTGGAAATGGCATTCTCATTTCAATCTTGTAAATGTCTTGAATGATCGGTCATTCCTTTATGACCTCCCCTGACCAAATGTTCCTCTTAAATACCCTCTGGATAAATTGCTTATGGTTGCTTATATCTCACTTGGTTAGAGTAGAAGAGACCACAGAAGCATAGAATTGCAGAGCTGGTCAGTACCTGAGGAAAAATAAATCAAGCCATTTGAAACTATCTTTGATTATCTTTTGGGGCTGTCTCCTGTACCACTTCTTGCCCTATTAGTTTCCCAATTCTATAAAAACTACCTACAGAACATTTCTGGCAGCCATTCCTGGAATTCTATTCCCTCTGCCACATAGTCCAGGCCCTCATATCCACTCACTTGCACCACTGCAATAGTCTTCTAATGATTCTTCTCACATATATACTCCACCCTTCCCAATCTTCTCCTCACTCTAAGACAATGAGAAAACCAATCTTGCTTTGGAATAAATCTTGTCATATTCTCATTCATTCAAGAGTCTTTAGTGGTTATATATTGCCACAACAACCTTGGGCCAGTGTAACTTTTGAGTCTAATTACTTGCTGTATTTGTCCACATAGGTGGACACCAGAGGTGGATGAGCAGCCCTTTGGTGTCCACCTCTTACCTATGACTCCAAGAAGTTGTAGCATGTATAATAGCCAAACCACAAAAAAAAACTGTCTCAGCAGATGGACTAAAACCAGGTTGAGGGTAACCAACAGTTCTCAAACCTGTCAGAGACTTAGGGAGATATCTACTTCAAGCATGTAAAGATTTACCCTGCAAGAATGGGTGGATGACAACAATTTGTTCCAATGGCCATGAAGACAGTTGAAGCAAGAACTGTGGGACAGATTTTTAGAGCTTGGTCAGACATTGAAGATGCCACAGTCATCCACTGCATCCCAGGTCATCACCAGTCATCTTGACTTTTTTCCTGCCACTGGATTTCAATGACTCTGGAAGAAAGAGTGAAATCACTGACTGCAATTCTGCCTCACTTAAATACAGCTCATATACTAGCCAAAACATCACCCCATGATGTGTTCTTCTTCAAAAATGAATGATAAACAACACTAACATCCCTCCACATACTCTATATTCCAGTTAAACTAGACTAGTCACCATCCCCTATATAAACCTTTTGCCCTTCTTTCTCTCTGGTAACCTTGATCATAGTATACACTCTAGACCTTACTCCTTTACCTTTGCTTATTGAATTATTTCCTAATATTTAAAATATAATCAAATATCATTTTTTCTAGAGATTCCCCCCAACCAATAACCTCTTCTCCACCCTGGAACTCACAAAGCATTTTGCTTATAACTTCTATATAGTCAGCATTATCATTGAGTGTAACAGCTATTTGGGTATGGTCATAATCACCATACATGAATGTAAGCTCCATTTATTCAGGTGGCATGTCTTATTTATCCTAGGTACCTCCTTCAGTCCTGAATACTCCATTTTTCATACAATAAAAGATGCTTAACATTTTTTATTTAAATGAACACCGCTTCATAGCATTCCTAATAAAGAGCCACCCAGCATCCTTTTGATAAATGCTAATTTTGATAAATATTAGAACCAGAGAAAGCCTTAGTCAGGTCTACATCTCATTTTATAGTCAGGGAAACTACCATGATAGGGGCTGAGCATCATACTCATGGTCACATAACAATATCAATAATTTGAAATTGGTACTTTAAAATTTCAAAACATATTGTTTGCTGTTCAGTCATTTCTGTCATGTGCAACTCTTCATGACCTCATTTTCTTGGCAGAGGTACTAGAGGGCTTTGTCATTTCCTTCTTCAGCTCATTTTTAAATATGAGGAAACAAAGGCAAACAGAGTTAAGTGACTTAACCAAGGTCATACACCTCATAAGTATCTGAGGTCATATTTGAATTCAGGTCTTCCTGACTCCAGGTCCTATCCACTGCCCCATCTAGCTGCCTCAAAACATATTACACAGGAAGATCGCTAGGTAGTTCAATGGATTAAGAGGCAGGCCTAGACATGAGAGAACCTTGGTTTCAAATCTGGACTCGGACACTTCCTAGCTGTCACAGTCCCTATTGCCTAACACCTACCACTCTTCTCTGCCTTAGGACCAATACACAGTATTGATTTAAAGATGGAAGATGGACTTTAAAAAATAAAAGTAATAATAAAAAATATGCAATTTTATTTGAGTTTCATAATAGTCCAAATAATAATCAGTATTCATATTGTACTTTATATATGAAAATAGTTTTATGGTATTTCAAAAATATTATCTCATTTTATACTCACAATGACCTTGAAAAGTAGATACTGTTGTTGACTATTTTACAGATGAGGAAACTGAGACAGATAGAAATTAAATCAAAGGCCAGATTTGAACTCAGGCCTTTCTGACCCCAAGCTCCAGTGCTGCATCACTGTGCCACCTTGTCTTGTTCTACAAATGAAAATAAAAATCCAAGAGGCGATGAACCTTGCAAAAAGTCCAAGAGGAAATGATGGAAAGATCAAAGAGGAAAGATGTAAAGCCCATTGCTTTCCCCTTCACCCCAGGCTATCTTGCACAGATAATAGGAAATCTGAAAATCAGTACCTGGAATCTTGACTCCTAGTCCCTCTTTGACACCTTTCAAATGCTTCATGACTAAACCCAGTTTTCATGAAATTATCATCTGAGAGCCTAGTTTGGGGATCAGGTACAGAGTATTAACTAGAAATTCAGTCATCATTTTCTCCCTTGAGGTTGGCTTCAAAAAGAGATATCACTCATTACCCTGTGTAGATATTTCTGTTACTCTAATTCCTTTGTAATCCTGATTGTATAGTTTTGTTCTGTTTTATAACAACTGTCATTAAAGAAGCATTCAAAAAATGGCAGCATTAGAAAGTACTTTCCTTACCTAGGCTTCTTGGAAGGTACCAATTTGTAGTTCCCTGCATTAATTGAGCTTGACATCTCAGTTCCTCTATGCAGGAACATCCTTTGAAACCCAAACACTTACCCAACTTTTTTGCTCAAAGATTTTCCTTCAGGAAGTCCATAAGACTCAGATCCATGTGTCCTTCAACATATTCAACATACAAAATTGAAAGTAATTTGTACTTAAGTATATGACAATTTTTAGGTTTGGACACTCAGGACTCAGAAGAACTGGAATCAAGCCCTAGCTACACTAGTCATTAACAACCATCATCATCATTGTCATCGTCATCATCATTAGCATTTGTGTAGCATTTTAAGATTTGCAAAGCATTTTACAAATATTATCTCATATTATCTCACTCAGTTGTCACAAGACCATGAGTCAGACAATTTTCTTCTCTGGGCCTCAATTGTCTTATGTCAAGTGAATGGAAAACTTTGCCTTGGTTATAACTTATAAAATTCAAATGAGGAAATAAATCTGAAACTGCTCTGAGATCCTATAAAGCATTAGAAAATTTCTGAGACAGAATCTGAGAGATACAAGGCAATTCAGAGACCAAGTATTACAATTTGTAATTGAAAAAAAGTCTAAATAGCTGAGCCAAAAGAAGTCATTTAGCTTTGCTTGAAGATCTTAAAGAAGGGGAAATCTGCCACTTCTCAAGGCTGTGAAGTCTACTTTGGGACAGACAACTTTTAGGAATAATTCTTTCCAGACCTCAAGACACTTTTATCTTCTTTGAGACTTAAAGCATCATCATGATGCTAGAAGGGGTTTTAGACACTGTCTAGTCTAACCCCCTGATTTTAGAAAAAATGAAACTAAGGTTTGGTTTCCTAAACTTAATTCAGTCACTAAGTTAAGTGACTGACCCAAGGTCAAAGAGTTAGAAAATATTACAGGCAAAATATAAACCAAAGTCTTTCTGATTCCAAGTCTAACAGTCTACTAGGCCACTCGTTGCTTCATGTCCTGCTCTCAGGACCCAAATAGGAAAACCTATATGTATGAATATATAAATCCCCTTCTCCTACCCACCTACTGTAGCCAATGAGCAGTTCCACTGGGTTTTACATATGTCATTGATAAAGACCTATTTCCATATTATTAATATTTGCACTAGGGTGATCATTTAAAACTCTACATCCCCAATCATATCCCCATCGAACCATGTGTTCAAGCAGTTGTTTTTCTTCTGTGTTTCTGCTCCTACAGTTCTTTCTCTGGATGAGTGTTCTTTCTCATAAGTCCCTCAGAACTGTCCTGGGTGATTGCATTGCTGCTAGTAGAGAGGTCCATCACATTTGATTGTACCACAGTGTATCAGTCTCTGTGTACAATGTTCTCCTGGTTCTGCTCCTTTCACTCTTCATCAATTCCCGGAGGTCTTTCCAGTTCACATGGAACTCCTCCAGTTCATTATTCCTTTTAGCACAAATAGTATTCCATCACCAACAGATACCACAATTTGTTCAGCCATTTCTCAATCAATGAGCATCCCCTCATTTTCCAATTTTTTGCCACCACAGAGAGCTATAAATATTTTTACAATCTTTTTCTCTATGATCTCTTTGGGGTATAAACCCAGCAGTTGTATGGCTGGATCAAAAGGCAGATAGTCTTTTAACACCCTTTGGATACAAACTCAGGTAGTCTTAACCCCAAGTCTTGGGTTTTATTCACTGAACTACCTGAAGGGAGAGTCCCAGGCTACTATAACTAGAAGTTATAGCCAAGGGTGCAATAGCTTTATAGGTCAATGAAGTCAAATCAGTAGAAATGAAGGCCTCTAATCTACATATAAAGATCCCTTTGGTTATATGTTAACTTAGCTTTTTAAAATATAATATTATCTTAAAATGTAATGTTACCTATGTGCTATTTTATTCGATCTATTTTGTTAAATATTTACCTTTACAAAAAGGCTTTATCTTCTGTCTTAGAATTCATATTAAGTATCAGTTCCAAGGCAGAAAAGTGTCTGAGGCCTGATTTGAACCCAGGTCCTCTTGATTCCAGGCCTACCACTCTATACTTTGAGCCATCTGCTGCTCCTACAATTATATTTTAATCTAGTTACTCTTTAGGTAGTTGGGGTTAGGGTTTGACATCTCTTTCTTATGTTAGTATATCACACTGCAAACTCTTATGAAGTTTTCAGTCTACTAAAACCCATAGGTCACTGCTTAACCCTGCTGTTTGAAGTTGATTTTTTTGTACCAAAATGTAAGACTGTACATTTATTCCTTTTTTTAAAAACCCTTACCTTCTGCCTTTGAATCAATACTATGTGTTAGTTCCAAGGCAAAAGAATGGTAAGAGCTAGGCAATGGGGATTAAGTGACTTGCCCAGGGTCACACAGCAAGGAAGTGTCTGGGGCCAGGTTTGAAGCCAGGAACTCCCATCTCTAGCCCTGGCTCTCAATCCACTGAGCTAACCTGCTGCCCCCTTTACAGTTATTCCAAAAGAATTTAATCTCATTTGATTCAATTCAGTTCTTCAGCCTATTAAGTTCCTTTTGGATCCTGACTAGTGTAGCAATTATCCCTTCTATCCAAGTCACTGATAAAAATGGCCAAACATTAATGTCTGGAATATTCCACTGGTGCCCTCCTTTTACATTATGTTGAATTAGCAACTACTCTTTGAATCTGTGCATATAACTAGTTCTCATTACTTCTGATTATATTATCATCTATTCTATATTGCTCCTTCTTCTCCACAAGAATAGTATGTGATATTTGATCAAAAGTTTTGCTAAAATTTAGGTAAGCCATATCCACAGCATTTTTTAATCTACTAATTTATTAATCTTGTCCAAAAAAAAGGAAATGAAGTTAGGTCGACAGGACCCATTGTTGATAAAGCCATACCAGTCCTTCGTAACCACTACTTCATTGTCCAACTGTTCACCTACCATCTCTTTAGTGACCATTTCTAGAATTTTCGTAGAAATCCAAGTTAAACTCATTGCTATGTAGCTTTCAGACTCTCTCCTCTCCCCCCCCCCTCTTTTTTAAAAATTGTGACATTTTCCCTTCTTCAAACCATAGAAATTTGTCCATTTTCTATGCTTTCAAACACTGAAAGGCAGCTCAGCACTCGAATCCACCAGTTTTCAGATGCCTTGAATTCATCAAGGGCAGCTAGGTATTTTCTTACTATCTTATTTATCTTGGCTATCAACTTCCTGTAATATATTTTTGGTTCTGCATTTCCAGTACAGAGGCCATCTTGGTTATCTGTAAGATGTTATTATTATACACACCATCCCCCTCATAGAAATCTTTATTTCAAAAGAGGACAGGAAAAATCAATGCTTAATATACAGCAGTAACTCTCCCAATAACTCATCATGGAACTTCAGATGTTCTTGTACCTGAATAGGGGAAATCAAATCAAAGATATATGTTCAATTATTGAGATTTCCTTAGAATGGATACGCTAACAACAGTCATTTCAGTCATATCTGACTTCATGACCTCATTTGAGGCTTTTCAGGGCAATTACTAGAGTGGTTTGCCATTTCCTTCTCCAGCTCATTTTTACAGATGAAGAAACTGAGGCAAACATGGTTAAGTGACTTGCAAAGTCACAGAGCTACATTTGAGGCCAGATTTGAAATCTTCCTCACTCCAAAACTGGTACTTTATCTACTATGCCACTTTGCTGCCCCAAGGTAGATAATAGGATCCCATCAAGGATAATAAGATGACATCACAGCATTTAATTTACCACCTACTACTGTCTACCAACTATTACCAACTTCTCTTTTGGTGTACAAGACCAGATCAGCTCTTTACTTTCAATCATTTCATAAATGTTAGACCTATAAGAGATCTTAGAAATATTATTGTCTAAATCATAATTCCTTTTACACATAAGGAAAGTGAGCATTTTTGGTGACAGGAAAATCATCCTGATAAGTATAGTGATTTCAAGGCCAAAATTTGAACCTAGATCCTCTGAATCCGAGTTCAGTGGCTCTTTTTACTATACCATATTAGAAAGAATCCCAGGAACAGAATTTATGAAAATACTCCCAGTGGCAGGAAACTATTTTAGGAGGCAGCCCATTCCACTTTGTGGGGATCTTTATTAGAAATGTGTTTCTAATTGACTGAAATCTGATCCCCTATAACTTCCACTCATTATTCTTAATTTTACCCTCTGGAGTCACAAGAAATCAATTTAAACCTTCTTCTACATGATAGCCCTTTAGATAGCTAAAGACAGTAATCACCTTTTCCCCTAAATCTTCTTAGGATTACTAAACTTTCTCCTTTTGCAAATTCTTGGACAACCTGATTTCTCATCACTTCACTGTTCTGGTCACCCTCTCTTGGATATATTTGCCAATGGCCTTCTTAAAATGAAGTGCCTACAATGGAGCACAACTCAATATGTAGTCTGTTTGGAACAAAAAACATAGGATTACTTCTTGTAATCTTGACTACTAATGCAGCCTAATATCACATTGACTTTTTTTTTTAGCCATCACCTCAAATTATTGTATGAATCTGTGTTTTTGGTCAATCCAAATCTCAAATTCTGTTTCATATCTATTGTTATTCAGCCAGGTATCTCATTCAGTTCTTGTGCAATTGATTTTTTTAACCTAAAAGCACAACATTATACTTAACTCAATTGACTTTGTTTCATTTATTTCAGTTGATTCTTCTAAGACCATATTGAATTTTGAATGTTCCAACAATTATAACATTTAACCCTCATGGGTTTATGTCATTCCTATGTCTACTTACCTCTTCATTCAAGTGATAAACATGTTGGATAGGATCAAGTAAAAAATTCCAAAGCCAGAACATTGCAGATTTTCCCCCTAGACAATTTTGACTAATTTTGACCCAATGGATCAAAAACAAAAAAGAAAAAAACAACTTTATCTTTAAGCTGATGAATATGCATTATTTTGATGAAAGAAAAATGTTACCATTTCCAGGACAATCATAGCTTTTAAACTTTTACGCATGTCATTATAACAAAACTGTTTGTTTCCAAAATGATGCCTTAAACTCTTGAGATCCCAGTTCTAACCAATCCTTGTCTGTGTGCCAGATTATGAGGTTTATTCAAGAAGAGGAAATTGGCAAATTTGCATGTGCTGAATTGACTTTTCAGGTCATCAGGGTTTGTCATTATTGCCAAACAAAGATAAGAATCATAAAATATGAGATATTAGAGTTGGAAGTGACCTTTCAATCATAGAAGATTGTTGTGAGGATCAAATGAGCTAATATATGTGTAAAGTGCTTTGTAAACCTTAAAGCAATATACAAATATCAGCTAATGTCACTGCTGGAAGGAACCTTAGAATCACAGTAAACACTATATTTAGAGCTCGAAGTTTTAGAACTACAAAATACAGAATGTCAAAAGTGGACTTGACCTTAAATATCAGAAAAATTAAATATTCAAGCTAAAGGGGCCCTTATTCTATGTTATAGAATACTGAAAGAGACATGAGGGATTTCATTCTAACCTTCTCATTTCACCCATAAAATGTATCCAGGCTAAATGACTTAACCAAGATCACACAGCAATTTAGCAATTTCCAATGAAATCCAAATTAACACTTATTAAGGACCTATTACTATGTACTAGGCACTGAGAATACAGAGATAAAAATTAAGAGGGGGAAAGGGTAGAATCAACAAAGACCTCTTGGAGGGAGTGAGGACTTTCAAAAAGCAGAGGGAAGGAGGAAGAGTATTCCAATCATGGGGAGAGTTTAGAAAAAATCATGGCAATAAGAAATGGAGTGGCCTATAGAAGGAACCAACATTTTGTCTAGAAAATAGAAAGTATGTGGGGAAGGAGGACAAGTTATATGAAGTTAGTCTAGATAGGTTTGAGTCAGATAACTAAGGGTATTAAATGACAAATAGAATAATTCTATTTTATCATGGGGACAAAAGGAAATCACAGAATCTTCTTCATCAGAAGAGTGATATGATCAAGCCTGTGCTTAAGAATATCTTGTTGACAGTTGTATGGAACAATGATTTCAAACTCAAATAGAAACAGAGGATGTATAAGGATCCCTACAGGCCATATATTGACTTAGAAAACCACACGTGTTTATCTATTTCTTTCCTTATTAAAACATCAACACATTAAAATCAGATAGGAACCATATTTTATTCTAGTTTGATCCATACTCAGGAGTGTCATGGGCCGCTTGAAGCCTGCTAGCTATGTGTTTGACACCACTGGGGTGGAAGGTGTCGTAGAAAAGAGAGAAATCTAAAGGCAGGGAGATCATTTTAGCACAATGTTTAAGAGTCTAGGAGAGGGACGGCTAGGTGGCTAGGTGGCTTCCAGATGGGAAATCTTGAGTTCAGATCTGGCCTCAGACATTTCCTGGCTGTGTGATCCTGGGCAAATTACTTAATTCTCATTGGCTAACCCTTACCTCTCTTCTACTTTGGAACCAATATTTAATATTAATTCTAAGACAGAAGATAAGAATTTTTTAAGAATTTAGGAGAGAGTTGAAATGCAAAGGAAAAACATATGACTTATCACTTATCACTTGTATATATGGGTATGTGATTTGGCATTTTGGCTTTTAAAAAAATACTTTATAGCAAAAATGAATAACAAGGAAATAGGTGTCAAGTGATAACATTTGTACAACCCAGTGGAATAGCTTGTTGGCTCTGGGAAGTGGGAGGGAAGAGGAGAGGGAAAGAAAATGAATTATGGAAACATAGAAAAATATTTTAAAATAAAAAAAATTTTTAAGAATTTAGGATAGATATTGTAAGCATCTGAACTGAAGTTGGATCTGTGAGTAGAAATAAAGAGGGGGAGGGAAGGCAATAAGTGTTTATTAAGTACCTGCTGTGTTTCAGATCTGTGCTAAGTGTTTTACAAAAAGGTATGACAGAAAACTTAATAACTGGTTAGATGTGAAGAGTGGGGAAAAGCGAAGAGTTGGAGAAGATTCCTGGGTTGTGATTCTGAGTGACCGAAAAGATATTGGTGTCCTCAATCAAAAAGAAAAAGGAAATTAGTGAAAAGGGTATATATTTCATAGTGAAGTTAAAATTTAGTTGTAGAAATATTGAGTTTAAGCTGCTTGTGCGTCTTCCAGATGGAATCACCTAAAAAGCATTGGGCCTTGTGATATTGGAGCTCAGTTTTGAAATGAGGGTTCATTGTTGATCTGCAAGATGATAACTGGAACCCATGGGGGCTGATGCAGTCACCAAGAAAGAGGAGACAGAGAGAGAGACAAAGAGGGAGAAAGACAAGAAGGAGATAGAGACAGAGACAGAAAGAGATGAAAAAAAAAGAAACAGAGACAAAAGTGGAGAAAGGGGAGGAAAGAGAGGAGAGGGCAGGGGGTGGCAAAGAGGTAGAGTCCTGACTGATATCTGTTGATGAACAGGGGAGAGAGACATGAATAATGATCTAGCAAAGTATAGTGAGAAAGAGTGATCAGATAGGGAAGCAGAGAACCAGGAAAAAATCAGTACTGCAAAAACCCAGGAAGGAAAAATTATCCTGGAGGAGACAGCCTCTGACCTTCTGGTTGAATTATTTTTCTATTATATTTGACAGCTATTTAGATTCCACTTTGTTTTTATTCACCACCAGAGTATGTGGAAACCTAGCCACAGGCCTTCTCACAATGAATTCAGAGACTGACTTGTACCTCCCTCATCTGGCTTTGGAGTTTGTTGCTTTATCATCCTTACATTCATATTTATATGAATGTGCCACCTGACTTGGGTGTCTATGCCAATGACATCATTCTCCCAAACTCCTGGGCTTGCAATTTTGGAGTCCTCTTGAATGCTCCCTCTTCCATGTTCCTGAAATCCAGTCAATCATCACTTCCTCTTGATTCTTCCTTCAGTGATATTTCTTTTGTCACCTCCTTTTTATTCCCACTGCCACCACCCTGGAACAAGCCCTAATTACTTCTAATCTGTTCTATTACAACAGCATCTTAACCGTTTTCCCTGCCTCCACTCTCTTCCCTTCTCCCAAGGTATTCTGCACATGTTCACAAATGAATCCTCCCAAGGCAAAGATTTGGCTCTTCATGCCTCATCTTTGCCAGCCAGATAAAGTTCAAACTCCTTAACCTGGCATTCAAGCCCTTCCAGAGTATGGCACAGCTACCTCTAAAATTTTATCTCCCATAACACACACACACACACACACACACACACACACACACACACACATACACCAACTCTTCAAATAGTCCAAGCTAGCTTAAACACAGACTTTTGAATATACTTTGGGTTTTCCCTCTTCTTTACTGCATATACTCCAGTTAGTTCCCCTACCTTAAATGCCCTCCTTTCAACTAATCCTGATCCTGTGCATCCTTCAGATGTGACTTCATCCCTGCCTCTCCCTGCCACAATAATCTCTGGCTTCTCTGAACTCTGATACAATTTATTTGTGCTAAATCGACACATTCATTCATTCAACATTTACTAAGTACCTACTAAGTACTATGCATTGTTCTAGGCATTAAGAGAGATACAAAAGTAATTTGAATACCGTCCCTACCTATAACAACCTTAAAGTCTATCTAATAAGGCTATTAAAAATGTGTAAAGATAATTTTAGAACAAAATAGAACATGACAAATATATAAAGAAGGTGTGAAGGGTGGTGAAAGTTTCATAAGGGGAAAGGCCAGGTCCAGCTGGGTCCTGATGGGTAGAAATAATGAATCCCCTGCAGTGGGGCATGTTTTCAAATTGCACTATTCAAAGTTATAATTATGTAAAATATGGTAACAGATCCCAGTCCAATGGAAATATGTTGTATGAATTTGAATAATGTATCTACTTCAGGGGAATCATTATTCACATTAATCAAGACCTAGCTCTAGTAGAGTTTTGAATTTAAAGTCAAGATGCCTGGATTCATATTTCAGTTCTATCATTTACTTTCATGTCACTGCACAACTATGAGATTCAGTTTCCTCAACTATAAAATGGGAATAATCACAATATTTACCGTTTCTTTCCTCACATTGTATTGTGAGGAAAGTACTTTATAATTCCTAAAACATTATGAAAATGTTTTAGGAAGGGGAGTAAAATGATATCAGGGAAATTTTCATTAAGGAGGTATCATTTGAATTTCACCTCATACTTCAATAAGAAAATAGAGACCATTATGCTCGCTCTCTCTCTCTCTCTCTCTCTCTCTCTCTCTCTCTCTCTCTCTCTTTCCTTCCCTTCCTCCCTCCCTCCCCCACCCACTTGGTCTCTTTATATCTCCATCTGTCTGTCTCTATCTCTGTCTGTCTCTGTCTATTTGGCTGGCTGGCTGGCTGCCTCTCTATCTTTCCCTATCTCTTCATTATTCATCCCTTAACCACTCTCTTTCTTCCAAGCCCTAATACTGAGGTATAATTTCTCTTTGTCAATGCCAATCCCTCTATGTTTCCTGGGTCCCATTCTCTCCTATTTCCTTTAGCAAATTGTTTCCCTATTATCCATCTCTCTCTAATTTTCAACCTCTTGCCTATTGATTCCTTCTCTAATGCCTACGAATATACCCAAGTATCTCCCAATCAAAAAAATAAACTTTTCCTCTATAGTACCATCCCCTCAAACTATCATCCTATATCTTTCCTTTCCTTTTCACTCAAAACTCCAAGAAAAAGGTGTTGCTTTTTTAGTTGCCTCTACTTTTTCACCTTTTACTTCTTAACCCTTTGCAATCCGATTTATCACCTCATCACTCATCTGAAACTGCTGTCTTTAAAGTTACCAAAGGCTTCTTAGGAGCTAAACCTCTTTTCTTAATCCTCATCCTTCTTGACCTCCCTAAAATATGTGAGGCCATTGATGACTCTTTTCTCCCAGTTATTCTCACTTCTTTGAGTTTTCTCTCTCCTGTTTCTCCTCTTTCTCCTTGGCTAGCTCATTGTCTATATCATGCCCTCTAATTGTGGGTAATTCTCAATGCTCTATCCTGGAGCCTCTTTCACTTTTTACACCCATTTACTTGGTGACTCCACTAGTTCTCATAGATTTAATGACATATTTAAGCAGATGATTCATAGAGCTAGCTATTTATCAAGTTTCAATATCTCTCTTTGTCTCCACATCATCACCTCTCTACTTAACATTTCAAATTGGATATCCCATAAACATCTTGAAACATGACTCATTATCTTTTCCCCAAACCCACTATGAACTTTCCTCTTTCTATATTACATATATATATATTCAATATTTTGACAATTCTACAGATATCTTAAATTTAAAACCTTCTCACAATGTACATGGTCACACTATGGATAGCCACCTGGTGTCAAGAAGGCCTGAGCTCAAATCCGGCCTTAGATGTGTGACCCTGGGCAAGTCACTTACCCCTGTTTGCCTCAGCTTCCTTATCTGTAAAATGAGTTGGAGAGAACAATGCAAACTACCCCAGTATCTTTACCAAAAAAAAAAAAAATCCAAATGGAGTCACAGTTAGACACAACTGAAATGACTGAACAATACATAGTCACTACCTTAGTTAAATCCTTCATTACTTCTCACTTGAATGATTGCAATGGGTCTCTCTGCTCCAACTCTTTCCTGTTCCAATTTGCCCTCCAGACATCTCCCAATAAAATCCAGAGGCTCTCTGTTGCCTTCAGAGAAAAATATAAACTCTTCTGTTTATTTTTTAATTTCCTTGACAACTTGGCCCTAACCCACTTTTCCACTGTCATTATATATCACTTTTGTTCTGCTCCTCATACAACATTCTATCTCCTGTCTTTGTCGTGGCAATGACTATCTCTAATGCTTGGAATTCACTTCCTTCTCTCTACCCTCATAAAATCCTCCACTTCCTACAAAATTGGACTAAAATCCCACCTTCTTCATGACACCTTTCATAATGTTCCTAGATACTAATGGCCTCTCTTGCCAAAGAACCATAAATTTCCAGGTATCCCTTCCACATCACAATGGTTTGGAGTGTAATGTCCCCATGATCTGGAAAATCCATGTAAATTTTTTTGGCCCTCTCTTTTCACCAGAAAAAAAATATGATTTTTTTTTTTTATGGAATGCTTATACTACCCTATTTTAAAATTTGGGTTAAGTATTTGATCATAGGCTATATAATTTCCAAACCTTTTCTGTGTCATCTGCTGGCATTTATGTATTGTCTTCAGCTTTCACAAAACTCCCCAAAATTTCCCATCTAATTTTTTATGTTGACCTGCAATATATGAGAACCACAACATGGAAGGGATACCTCTATTTTGTATTTGTTCTGTAAATACCTATGTAGCTACACATTTTCACTCCTAGTAGAATGTAAGTTCCTTGAGAACAGGGACAATTATATTTTTGTCTTTTTAACCTCAGCTTCTCGCTTTTTTCAGTAAGATAACAGAATCATATAAGTGGGTTTATCTTCCATTATATGGATGACAATTATCAGACTTAATAAGTCCTTGTATTGCATACACCTGGCAAGGCTTTTAGAGTTAAAGAGCTTTTTAAGTTTCCATTACATACTCTGCCTTTTTTTTTCCTAATTAATGATTCTGAAGCCTTGAAGTTGTTACTTGGGTTGAAACTTGGCATCCAGGTTATCAACCTCGCAGCAAATATCTGTCATAGAATTTGTTAGGAATCATTTGGCTGTTGCTCAGCTCAAGATGGGCAAAACAAAACAAGGGCAAAAAGGAAAAAAAGAAGGCTTGAAGAAATTTGGCTAATTGGAAAATCCTGGAATTTCTCCAGTCACAGGCACAGCAGTCCTCAGTGCATGAAATTCTTTAAACTCCTGGAAAGACTACCTAGGTGAGTAATCTTGGCAAGAGAGAATGTCCTAGGGTACAGAAAAATCTAGGAGTTCTTGTTGTTTCCAAGGATGTTATACAAATATTCCTTGATTTGGGTTAGACTTTGTGTAATTACATAAATGTCAGCTATTATTATTATTATTATTATATTATCACTAAATTATTTCCATCACAGGGAATACATGGGGGGAGGGGTGTCTGTTGCAAAGGAAACTTTCAGATCATGCAATCATAGGTTTCCTAGTCAAATCAGACAATCATAGATCTGAAATTTGAGGGGAACTTAGAGATTTTATACACCAGCTTCCTCATTTTACAGATAAACTGAATCCCAGAGAGGGAAAGTAATTTGCCAAAAATTATACAAGTAGTAAGTATCAGAGCCAGGGTTCAAACCTAGTCAAAATACCTTAGAATTAGATCTCTAATTCCAAGTCCACCAGTTTTTCTAATTCAGGATACCTGATAAGGAAAAGGCAAATTTTTGTTCAGACATGGAAGGCTCTCTGACTCTGCACATGGTCACTGGGGATTTGATCAAATGTTTAAGTGGAGACTCCACTAATTCAGAAGTTTCATATGAGAGTTTTGCCAGGAGCAGAGAGTTAATGGTTCTGAATAGCATGGGTGGAGGAAATACTAGAGTGGAATCTCAATGCAGATTGAAGCAAACCACTTTTCACCTAATTCCTTCATTAGTTGTGTGTGTGTGTGCACGCGCGCGTGTGCATGCATGTGTATATATGTGTGATATTGCATGAGAGCACATGTAGAAAGTATATCATATTACCTACCATTTCAGGGAGGGAGTAGGAGAAGGAGAGAGGGAGAAAACATGTATCAAAAAATGTCAGAAAATAATTATTGAAAATTACATCTACATGTAATTGTGGAAAATATAATTTAAAAATCTAAAAAGAGAAAAGAGAAAACATTTGAATGAAATGGCCCCCTCATGTTGCAAGTGATTGAGCTAAGAATGACCTAAATATGGAAATTGAAGCTGACTGAAAAAAAAAGTTTGTTATTTATATATATTAGGCAAAAAAAAAAAAAAAAAAAAAAAAAGAGGACAAAAGAAGGAATGGGATTGTTGCTTAGTGTAGTTATGACAGCAACAACCAGCAAAAAAGTAAAGGAAGAACTGTTAAAGTCTTGTTATCCTTTCTTTGCCATGGAGAGTAACCTTTGGACTGGAAAAGAAAGAATAAAAAAGGGCAAATGGAAAGTTGATATGAAAGACAAATGTAGAAAGAGGAAGATAGATCACCTCATCACTCTTGAATTCAAGTCCCCTTGTTTAGATGAATCACATCCTCAGCTACTTTAAAGGTGATTTTTGAGGTGCACAGAGATAGTAAAAAAATTATGGAAACCAGGAGAGGTAATGCAAGATCATGAGAGCAAATCTCTCAACTTTCTAAAAAAGGCAAAAGAACCTGCAACTATTGACCAGTGAGATTAATCTTTATTTTGGGGAAAATTCTACAATGGATCATGGAAGAGAAGCAGTAATCACTAAAAGGCAGCATGGCTTCAAGGAAAGGCCATGACAGACCTCATTTTCTTTATTGACAAGGTTACTAAACTGGTACATTAAAGGCATATCATCACTTTACTAGATTTCTGAAAGTAAAGTAGTTGATAAAATAAATCATACTAATTTTATGGGGAAGATGGAGCCTTGTCCACTAGCTGATAGCATATTTAGATGATTTTGGAATTGGCTGAATGGTCACTCTCAAAGAGTAGTCAATAATGGTTTGGTCAATGATGTCAGCATGATGTCAGCTTTCCCCAATGGAGAAAATTGGGAATTTTTGCTTATCTTGGTAGAACCATTTAACATTTTTTCCAAATCATGTAGACCTGTTCGTTTGATTTTTAGAAAACACAATGCTGGGAAGGATAACTATCATACTATACTGGCCAAAAGTCAGGTTCCAAAATGATGCTGACAAGGTAAACGTCTCACCCAATCTAATGCAATGAAATTAATTAGGAACAACTATAAAGTATTACATTTGGATTCAAAAGGCCAGTTTCATAAGTATGGTATGGTGGAGATAGCTTAACAGCACTTTGTGAGGAGAAGACCAATGTGATTTCATGATTATAAGCTAAGTATAATTCAGCAGTGTGATGATGTGCCAACCAAAAAGCCAATATTATCTTGGATTTCATTGAGAGAAATAGGTTACAGAAATATAGAGATGATAGTTCCCCTGCATTCTGTCCTGATTAGACTACATGAGAGTATTTGTGTTCCATTCTGGGTCCTGGAGTTTAAGAACAATGATAACTTAAAAGGAATCCAAAACTGTACAAGCCAGATGGTAGAGGACCTTGAATCTATGATTTATCAGTGTTGGTCAAAGGAACTAGGAAATTTAGTATGGCTAAGAGAAGATTCAGAGGTTACATGATAGTTGTCTTCAAATATTTGAAGGCAGATCAAATATTTGAAGGACTAGCAGGTTCATAAGATTAGACTTGTTTGGTTTGGCCTCAGAGATTGAGCCAAGAACAATGAGTAAGATTGTACAGTCAAATCATGTCTTGCCAGGGAAAAAATGAAGTTCCTATTAAGTAAAACTGCCCCCAAACTATAACAGGTGGTCTTGGGAAGTAGTGGATTCTCAATTAGTGGAATTTTTCAAGCACTCAGGACTTGGCAAAACATCAAAGATACCAAGGCCATCCACTGCATCCTGGGCTATCACCAGTCATCCTAACTTTTGTCTTACCACTGGACTTGGATGATTCTGAGAGAGTGAGGCTGACAATTCTGTACAACTCTGCCTCACTAAAATCCAATTCACATGGAAATCAAGACATTGGTTTGAAAAATAAGACTGAACAACAGCTATGTTCCTAGCTCTGTGCTAAGCACAAGGACAAAAAAGAAAAGAAAAAAAAAATAGAAGAAAATTCCCTGTTGTCAAGGGACTCGGTAGTTTTTTTTCAATTCTAGCTTAGCAACATCTCTCACATCTCTCCTTTCTTTTCTATTGCCAATACCATCCTTTTAGTTCAGATTACCTTTTCTACCAACCTAGCCTATTACACATGAATTCTAACAGCTCTTCTCTATTCTTTTATCCATTCATCCTTTACTCACTTCTAGATTAATCTTTATGCATTCAGTGGTCTCCAAATGACCACTTGAGCAATCTTCAAACTCCTTATTCTATTGGTCAAGAACCTTCAGAATCTCACACTACTTTACATTTGTGGATTTGTCTATCTTATATGTCCATGAACTACATGGTCTATCCAAACTGGTCTGCTCACTGTTCCCTGAACATTACCAATGATTTCCTGCCTAGGTGTTTTGGCTAACTTCTCTGTACCTTCCCCCCTCCATCTATAAAATTCCTATCCATATTTTAAAGTCCACCTCAAATGTCAACTCCTCCAGAAAGTCTTCCCTAGTCTCCCTACTCATGAATGATCTTCCCCATTCAGACCTAACAGAGCACTTTTATCTTTTGCGTTTATATTATCCTGAGTTCAAGTATCCATAAAAGTACTGAATAGTAGTTATCAGCACAAATGCTATACTAGCTTTTTGAAAGCAGGGATCATATCATCTACATTTTGTGTCTTTCTGAGTCACTGGCATAGTGTTCTGCATGCTTGGTTTCCATACATCTTTTAAGCACCTCCTACATGCTTGGTTTCCATAATTGGGTACAGACTTTCCAATTCAATCCAACTTTATTTTTCATATCCTTTGTTCTCTTTCAGTCCTTTCTCTTCACTGTTCCTCCCACATCAAATTATATTCAATTCAACAAATATTTATTGAGCATATCTTGGCTCTTTGATGCTCATAATTTATTTTATTTTAATTAAATTCATCCCTTAGGTAGGAGACTTACCAAGTCAAAGAACAGGAGAAAAGGAATTTCCCTCTCATTAGAGATTCCCCAAGAATGAACTTGGTCCAATCCTATGTCTAGATGCAGGACAGAGATGGGCAAATGCTCTAAAGCCCTTTTGGGCTCAACCTAACAGTTTATCAGTGGGAGACACTATTACATGATAATTAAATCAGAGGTGTACAAAGCAAAGTGCTACCTTATATCAGGAGAATGAAGGAGAGAACATTGACTCAAAAATCAAGAGCTGGACTTTAAAGGTGGCTAGGAGTTCAACAAGGAAAACAGAAAGGAAAGGAGAACATTCTAGGACTAAGGAAAAGCCTGGGGGGAAAAAAAGCTCATCAATTCAACAAGTAAAAGAGTTCCACAGTTATGTATCCAGACAGGAAAGCCTGGGGTCATGTTTGAGGTGGATGGACTATGCTCATTCTTGCCTTGTGTGCCCCACCCTATCTCCAGGAATGCCCTCCTTCTGCTCTCCAAATCCCATTCACTTCAAGTCCCACCTCCTCTGGGTAGTCTTCCACAGCTAGGCTACCTCTCACTCATCCTCATCTTCTTCAGGGTCACTGGTATATCTGTCCACATTTTTGTTGTTGTTGTTTTAATATTGTCCTAGTGGAAGACATTCAGGGCTCATCTGGAAGTATCTCGACTCCTTTTCCCTTCCAACCTCCTCTGGTTTATGCCTCCCAGAACTATTTCTGGGGCCCTGTTAGAATAAAATCTCTACAGATGGCCTTTGATTCCCCAGAACTCCTTCAGCAATTACAGGCTGAATCACCACATTAAGCCCTTAATCATATTCTTTCTTGTATTATTCACAGTTGTGAGTAACATTCCCTGGTGTGAATGTGTCTTAGCATTGCCTCCCCAACTCAACAGTGATGGGGGGGGGGGGGTCCATGCCCCAACCTTCCTTTCTATCTACCACTGTGTCTAGCACAGTGCAGAGTATAATGAATAGCCACTTGATAAGTGGAAGGCAGTAAAGACCTCCCTCTTACCTCACCTTCTCTGATTCCATTTTATTCCATTCCAGAAACATCTATTAAACATTAGATAATCTCAGTGTTTCAGAGTGGGAAGAGACCTTGCATATATCTTCTAGTCCAACCCATAGCTTACTGGGTGCAGATGACTAAATTGATACCCCACGGAGAGAAATCATAGCTTTATCATTGGAAATTTGCTGGTTAAGGGGTCAGCAATTGCGGGGGGGGGGGGGGGGGGTGGAGCTTGACTTTCTTATTCTCTGGAGGCTTGTTTTCTGACTGAGATGGTGGGGATCTGGAAATACATTTGTTTATTGAATTTACAAAATCTCATAACAATAAGTGATCATGGAGATCATGTAGTGAAAAACCTCATTTTCTAGATAGGGACACTGAGGATGAGAGAGGGACAATGACTTGTTCTGGATCACACAGTAAATTAGTGGCAGAAATTAAAATAGAATCCAGAGCTCCTGACATCCAAGCCAGCACTTATCAGCTTCATAGGGAAACTTTGTGAATAAACATTTGTGGGATTTGGTTGGTGTTCTCAGATGGAGATAAAAGTACAAAGTTGCAAGGCAATAATTACACTGCGGAGCACTGTAATTGGAATCCAGAGACTTCTTAAATTCTAACTCATACATTTACTTGAGTATGACCTAAAGCAAGTCATTTCATAGAATTATAAACTTAGAGCTGGAATCCTACCTTCTCACTTTACACTCGGGAAACTGAGGTTCAGAGATGTCATTCAGATGGAATGTTGCAATCCTGGCATTTTAGCTCTGATCTTCTGACCCCTGATCTGATACCCTTTCCATTAGCACTGTTCCATGGCATTAAAAAAATCTCTCTTGTTCTCAGCTTCCTTACCTCTAAAATGAAAGATTTGGACTAGATGATCAGCAAAGTTCCTTCCAGGATAGAACAGTATGCTACCTAGTCCCTTCCAGTATGTAAATTCTCTGTAACAATTTATGTAAATCCCTTAATCTCTTTAAACTTGTTTCCTCATCTGTGAAATGGCAGAAACAATAAACTACTCTTTCTTTTCTCTCCTTTTCTTTCTCTCCTCTCTCTCTCACTTTTTTCTCTCTGTGTCTCTTTCTCTTTCTCTCCCTCTCCCTTCCTCTCTCTCTTTCTATTTCTTTCCTTCTCTCTCTTTTTCTCTCCCTCCCTCTCCTTCCCTTCTCTCTCTCTCTCTTTCTCTCTCTCTCTCTCATCTTTTCCTCTCTCTCTCTCCCTTCCCCTCTCTCACATATTTCTTGTAAACCTGAAAATGCTTTCAAAAAGGTATAAGAAGGGCAAGAGGAGCAAAGAAACTAGAATGTCTTTGATTTCACAGGTAAAGAAAGTTCAACAGTTAAATATCCAAGGTAATACAGGTAAATCCACATGGCATATGGTGTTGGTTTTTGAAATCCTATACATTTTTTCTAAAATCTATAATTATGTGGCATGCACCTAATTAAAATGTACCATAATTGTTGAAATATTTTATTGAAGTCATTTTTTTTCCAGGCGACAGGTTTACCAGATGATAAAACTTGTCTTGTGGTTTTCTGGGGCCTGCCAAGAAGCTGGGAGCTAAGTAGAGTGGGTGGGGTCAGTGGCGGACATTAAACTCCTCCATGAGAGCCAGCATTCTTTACTAAGCACTTCTTCTGAAGGCTTAAGTCCGGCTCTTTGCCAAACACTCCAGTCCAAAACAAATAGCCCATGTTGGTGTTTTGTGCACAAAGATGATTGAAGTTCATTTTAGCTCAATAGATAAATCTTTTGAAATCAAGCTTGTTCGGGACTTCTAACAGATAGGATAGACCAAGGGCAGTTGTTTATTTAAAAGATCCAGAGGAGAAATGTTAATTATGCCCTCTGATTCTGGGGGTCCCTGAAGGACAGTTGACCCAGGTCTTCAAAAGAAAGAAAAGCTTGGTAGGGAATGTACTCTTTCCTCCGGCACCTGACTGCTGATAAGGGACCAGTCATGGCAGAAGTCTGGGAGAGGAGAAGATAATACCAAGAGGAAATGGAAGTGAAATTGCCATGAGGAAGAAGCATTTATTAGGCTCTAGCTAGGCACCAGCCACCCTGCTAAGTATGTCACAAATTCATATATATTATATATTGATATGATTATCATCTCATCCTCACAACAATTCAGTTTTGCTGGAACACAGATTATAGGAGGAGAAATTAAATTAAAAATTGATAAATTTGGATGGAAAAGAAAGCACATTCCTCAAAAGAGCTTCATGAAATAGGTCATGTAATCAATTAATCAGCTAGCATTAAGCACCTACTATGTGTCCCATGAACTATTGCTAAGGGCTGGGGTTAAAAAAATGAAAAGTGAGACTCTGCCCTTGGGAAGCTTATATTCTGCTGCAGGAACATAACATGCTTTGTTATTTTCAGTCATTTTTTAGTCGTGTCCAGCCTTTCGTGATAGACAAAAACTGATTTTATATATTTTTGTTTGTTTGTCTATCCCAGATCAATACATTGACAGAAAAATGATCTCATCCATGTGGTACTTTCTTCTGCCAGTACAAATAACAATTCATCTCTACTTTGTGATCCTATGCAATTCCTGTCTATACCCTTCCATAAGCCTCACCATCTCCATTATGTACATGAGGTGGTTAAGGCTAAAAACAATGGTGTGACTTGCCCAGTCATACAATTTAGAGGAAATATTTTGTTTAAACCCTTTTTAATATTGTTGAAGATTTGAACCCCTTTAATATTAGAGCTGGAAGAGATTGTCTAACCCAACCCCACAGTTTAGCACAGTTTGACAGACGGTGCATAATAAATTGAATTTTTTTTTTCATTTTACAGATTGGTAAGTCAAGATACTAAGAAAAATGGTTTGCCTAAAATCACACTAGTGAAAGAGTCAGGACTTGAACCCAGGCCTTCTGGCTGATTACATGCAAATCAGTCTGCATTTGCCTCTAATACCAATGTTCTAAAATGACTATGTCCTCCTTCAAAAACAGGTCTAATTCTTTTTTTAAAAAACTCTTACCTTCCTTCTTGGAGTCAATACTGTGTATTGGCTCCAAGGCAGAAGAGTGGTAAGGGTAGGCAATGGGGGTCAAGTGACTTGCCCAGGGTCACACAGCTGGGAAGTATCTGAGGCCAGATTTGAACCTAGGACCTCCCGTCTCTAGGCCTGGTTCTCAATCCACTGAGCTACCCAGCTGCCCCCTAATTCTTGATTCAATGCCTTTTCACTGTACCAAACTGCTCTAGTTACAACCTCTCCTATTTTTCAAATAAGCCAGAGGTGAGACAGGAAATGTGCAAAACCTAAAGCACAGAAGTTCACTTTGCTGTTTGGGGACATTATTCCTTTTCAATTGTGGCTTAACTATCCTTCAATAGGAGAAAGAAAGACCTTCTCAGCCCAGGTTAAATGGACTGAGCTGGGGGCAGCTAGGTGACTCAATGGATGGAGAGCCAAGCCTAGAGATGGGAGGTCCTAGGTTCAAATCTGGCCTCAGACACTTCCCAGCTGTGTGACCCTGGGCAAGTCACTTGACCCCCATTGCCTACCCTTACCACTCTTCTGCCTTGGAGCCAGTACACTGCATTGACTCCAAGATAGAAGGTAAGGGTTTCAAATAAACAAATAAACAAACGAATGAATGAATGAATGAATGAATGAATGAATGAATGAATGGGCTGAGCTAAACAAACTTGCCTTCTTTAGATTTATTCCCTTACTGAATACCCTTCATTTTTTTTCCCCTCTCCCCATCTTCCCCCACCACCTCACCATAAACTATCACATGTGTGTGAAAAAGACTGGTTTCTAATTCTCAGCTAAATAACTTCAGAGAGTCATTTCCCTTTTCAGCCTCAGTTGCCTCAATTGTAAAAATTGGGATGTTATTAGTTGCACCACTACAACCAGTATTCTGTTTATAGAAGCATCTATTATGTGCCAGGCTCTGTGTGCTGGGGTTACAAAGAAAGAGGTAAAAGGGCACCTGCCCGCAATGAGCTTATGTTTTACTGGGAAGAAAACAAGAACACATAGAAACACACACTATTGACTGAATACGGACAAAGCAGTCCCAGAGGTCAGAAGGCACAAAGCACTGGGGCATCAGGAAAGCCTTCCCTGCCTGGGGAGCACCTGAGCTGTGCTCTAAGGGAAGCCACAAATGATTTTCTGAGGGAGAGGTGAAGAAGAAGAGCCCTTCAGGCTTGGAGAGCTTAGACCACAGCCCAGAAGCCAGGGACAGAATGTGATGAAGAGACAACAGCAAACAGGCCAACTTTGCCAGAACACAGAGTACACGAGAAGAGGTTAAACTAAAAACTGATAAATTTAGAAAAGAAAGATTATAAAGGGCTTCCCTTATACAACCATGGGCAGGTCACCTTCTTTGAGCCTCAGATTCATTTGTGAATTAGGGATAATATTTATACTATCTGCCTTACAGAGTCAAAGTTAGGAAAATAATGATATTAAATCATTAGAGTATGACTGAAGGCTCAGGACCCCAAAGAACTCTAGATTCACTGGGACCAAGTTCAGTCCTGGAGGCTTGAACCCTAAAAGGTTCCTTTTCTCTTTGTGGCTCTTGTTTCTAACCCCAGAAACTCCTTGAAGGTCTAATATGTAAAACTTGAGTATGGCTCATTCTCAAGGCAGCTAGTTGGCTCAGTGGATAGAGAATTGGTCCTGGTGTCAGGAAGCCCTAAGTTCATATCCAGACTCAGACATTAACTAGCTATGCCATCCTGGGCAAGTCTCTTAAACTCTGTTTAACTATTCCACTGGAGAGGAAAATTGCAATCCATTCCAGTTTCTTTGCCAAGAAAATTCTATCACAAAATAAAAAGTCACAAAAAAATAGGGCATGATTGAATGACTCAACAACAAATAGCGTACTTATGTCCAAAAGGATACAAGTACCCCCCAAATAAGTAACAACTAAGATGGATATTTCTGGCTCAAGATGTAACATCATGAGCATGACAGGTCAGGAGCAGATTGGGGACCTCAACTGGTAACAATACCACATCAGGAAGTACTTCCTGAAGGTTCTACAGCTTTCCTCCCAGGAGAAGATGACAAACAAAAAGAGGAAGAGCCCAGTTAATCTCATTTGTCAGAACACATAAACCTAGAGGGAGCCATGTTAAAGAAAATCCCATTTCAATAGTTCCATGGTTTGTTTTTTTAAGATATAAAACATTTGTTAAGCACTTACTATATACCGAGCAATGCAATAAGTACTGAGCAAAAAAAAAAAAAAAAAGAAGAAAGGTACTCCCCGCCCTCAGGATGCTTACATTCTAATAAAGGAAGACAATACATAAAAGGGAGCTAGAGGACTAGGGATGAAGGTCAGGGAGGATAAGAGGTATCTGGAATGGAGAAATGGTGACAAAAGTCCTTAGAATCAGAAGTGTAGTCCGGACGGGAATGAAGCATGGTTAGCTTGGGCCCATCCCCAAAATAGAGACTCAAAGAAAGTCACCAAAGGGAAGAGGGGGGGCTGACATGTCAGAAGGCTGCTGAATCATATAAAAGAATTTTTATTCCATTTACTCTCAGAAGAACATTGCTTTCTTTTTTAAAATTTATTTAATTTTTTCAGTTACATGAAGAAACACTTTTTGATGATTTTTTTTTATTTAAGCTAAAAGGAGAGGTAGTATACTGTAGAAGAAAAAGAAAGGAACAAAGGAATGAAGTAGGAGAGTAAGGAAGGAATGAACAAATGATCTAGTGAACAAATGAAGGAAGGAAGGAAGGAAAGAAAGAAGGAAGGAAGGAAGGCTTGGAGAGCTTAGACATACCTACATAGACATAGACAATGTATGGATTATATGTTTACACAGTACATGTACATGTACATATATTTTTATACAACATAAATATGCTATATATCTATGCACGTGTGTGTCTATATTACCCATACACATTTTAGTCAAAATAAATCATAAAGTTATTCAAAATAAATTATAAAGTGAATCATGAAAGGGCTACAATTGATGAAGGGAAGACTCACCCAAAGAAATACATGCCAAGTATTTTCCAGGGATGAGTCGCCCTCACTTCCAGCTGAGGGTAACCATGGAAGACTGTCTGGAAGAATGAAGCCTTGAAGGAAAAGAAGGATTCCAGTGAATTTGGAGGGTGGGAGGGGGTGGGGGAGGGAAGAGAAAGTTTTGAGGAAGACATAGGGATGATCAGAGAAGAGGAAGAAATGGTTTCTTCAACACTGACTGATAATAAGTGACATTCCCAAATTGTAAGATACTAGAAGTCGTTAATGGAGCATTTTTTAAAAAATCCCGAGTTGTCAATGGTTGCCATAGCAGCATGTTATTCATTTTGTATGGAATCAAAAAAGTAAATATTTTTATAGAATCAACAACAAAAATATTAAGGCACATGCTGTTTGTTACCTTTGTGAAAGATTAGCTACTCAAGTCTTTTTCATTATTTTCTGCTTCAGTAAAATTGGTTATAATTGCTGATAATATTGACGTGTTTCTGCAATGTTTTAAAGTTTGCAAAGCCCTTTCTTTGCAAGTAGGTAACACAGATGGGGTTCTCTTATTTTGGGGTGGGAAAATTGAGGCTAAGAGAGGGATGGTGACATGTCTACCTACCAACTGTCAGTACCAGGAATTATATCAAAAACTCGGGACTTTAGACTAGAATCCTTTCTTCTACACTTTTTCAGCAGTTATCTCTTCCCAAAGACTGATCTAGCTTTTTCTGAGACAGGAGTAACAGTGGCTACATGCTTGTCCCCAAAGGGCAGAACTAGGAGCAATAAGTGGAAGTTAGAAAAGCAAATATGGGTTTGAAGTAAGAAAATATTCTCTAACAAATAGAGCTTTCCAAAAGCAGAATGAACTGCTTTGGGTAGCCTCCTATCTCTGAAAATTGTCTAGTGAAAGGGTGAATGACCAGCATTAAGGATATCATAGAGGTGATTTCCATTCATCTGTAGGTGGAACATAAGGTCTTTTCTAATTTTGAGTTTTCCCATAAATATAATGTTAATAATAATATCCCACATTTCTCTCTCTTTAAAATTTTTAAAGGGTTATCTCCACAACAATTATTGAAACATGCATCTTTTGTTCACTCTAGAGTAACTACACCCTGAGAAAGAAGAGTACTATGGAATGAGAATGGAACTATGTGATATCATATTCCCCAAATATTCTTCGTAGCATAAGGGCTAAAAGAGAACATAAAGATTACTTGGTTCCTCCCCTCATCCTAAAATGAGGGAACTAAGGTCCTGATTGGTGAAGGAATTTTTATCAGAGTTACACAGTTAAGTCACAAATATTTGAATCCAGCCTCTTACCCAAAGTCAATGTTCTTTATATTGCATCTGTATTAGGGTGGTGTTCTTTTTAAACTTCTTGGTCCACAGTATTTCTTTAAATTACTTTTAAATGAGCTTTTAATTAAGTCCAGTCTTCTTGAGAATCCAGTTGGCCTACTGGTCAATAATGTGTTTCATAATAACTTCCATGGTTCCAGCTCTGGTAGTACCTAGAAAAAGATTTTTCCATCAGAACCTCCTTCTGAGGGATGTTTAATTAAATGTTACATAAGAATAACTGTATTTATCACCACTCACGTATATATAGAGGGCCTTTCAGTTTATAAGGAATAGTTCTTGCCAATTCTATCAAATAATGTAAGAATTACATTCTCCACCTTATAAATGTAGCATTAGCAGGAGAAGCTTTTGTCATACAAATAAGGAAACTGAGGCTCAAGAGAGGGGGAGTGTCACTAAGTAAATTATTATTGCCAGGTGAGGAATGCCAGAGCTGGGAGCATAATCCAAGCCTTTGAGTTAAAAATCCATAGCACTCTCCAATATGAAACACTGTCAGCAAAGTAAGAGCAATTGCATGATTGCTTATAATTAATTTGCTTTTCCCTCTTCACAATATGAGACCTATTTGGCAAACTCTCAGCAGCTGTTTCTATCATTTTTTTTTTCTAATCTGAACATACAGACATCATGGTGTATTAGGAAGAATATGGAATGATAAGCCATAACTACAGAATCATAAAATCTAAGAATGGGAAGAAGTCTTGAGAGCCATCGAGTTCTACACAAACCTAACTATGAATCCCCTTTACAATACTGCCAACAAGTTATCGTCTTTCCACTACTTGAAGACCTCTTTTCAAGAATAGCCCATTGATTCCCAAATCAGCCTGTTCCACTTTGGAATAGCTCTTGTGGTCAGGAAGTTTGTTTTTTCAGTCTTTAAGCCTAAAATTTTCTGCAGCTTCTACTCATCGCTCCTAGTTCCACCTTCCTAATCTCTCTTCTATGTGAAAGGCTTTCAAATAGTTGAAAACATCAATCGTGTGTCTTATCTACTGTCTTAAATTTATCATTACTGTCTTAAAATTAAAATTATTATTACCATCTTAAATCTTATCTACTCAATCTAAACATCCCCACATCACTCAAATGATGTTCAGATACTATGATCTCAAGATCCTTTACCCTTCAGATCTCATCTCTTTGTGTGAGTGTGTGTGTGTGTGTGTGTATTAACATTCTAGTTCTACTACCCTTTATTGGTCAAGTTCTCTAGGATTTATTTTTCAAATTTTTTCTTTAATTATTTTGACCTTGATATACTAGTTTACCAATATTCTTCCTAAAAGTGGTACTCCAAACTGGACATAGTATTACAGATGTGCTGGGACTGTCATGGAGTATAGAAAAATATTACCTCCAGCATGATATAACTAAAAAACTCAATCTTTGAGTTTCTAAAGGCCTTATGACCACTATGACAGATGAAAACAATCAGAGCTTAACATCTCCTCTCAACTAGCAGGCTAATTTACAACTATAACCCAGGTTAGGTCTGACATTCACCTCTGGTCACATAGGATCATAGAATTAGAGCTGAAAGGGACATTACAGGCCTCTGAATCCAGACAACTCATTATAAGGGAAAGGAAAATGAAGCTCATAAAATGATCTGTCCAAGGTCACCCAGTTAATATGTCTCAGGTGCCATTTGAATCGAGGTCTTCCTTACTCCACATCTAGCTATCTGTTCATTATGCCATATTCTCTCTTCCAATATTAGAACTCAGATCTCCTGACTGAGTCCTGCAGTCCTTCTAATCAGTCATAATAACTTCCATAATATGCCATCAAAATTATAGCTATCTACATATTTGTATTATTTTTTACAAATAATGTATATAGCATATATCTCCATTATTTTTCAGAGTTGTTACCAAAGTGTTTAACGGCAGAATTATCTCCTGAAGAAACAAAAACAGACTTAAAAAAGTCCTTATTACCACAGAAGATCTAATCATTATTGCATTGATTTTTACAAATGAAACTGAAATTGGAGAGGTGAATAGAAAAGCAGATTTTTTCTCTCTTTATCTTACTCTAGTTCCTAGGACTTCAGTGTAATGAAGTCTACTCAATGTTGATTCTTTGAGGAGCTCAAACCTATCAATCATGATCGACTACTATCTTGATTTTTTTAATTGAATAATTTTATTTAATTAATTTGAAATATTTTCCCATGGTAACATGATTCATGTTCTTTCCATCCCCTTCTTCCCTTCCCTCCACCCCCAGTAGCCAAAGAGTGATTCCACTGGGTTTTACATATGTCATTGTACTATCTCAGTCTTGATAGAATGACTTCTCTCACTATTTTCTCACTATCCATGCCAAACCACAAGACCAAAGTCTCTTAACCTATTTGTTCCTTTGGTAAAGAATGGCTCCTTAAGATAATGTGAGAGCAGGTATTAGAAATTCAATAAAGAAAAATTGTATTAAATTTAATTTAGTTACATATCAAAGCTATCCTATTTTGTCATGGGATCATAGGATCATATATCTAAAGATAGAAAGGACCTTGAAGGTTATGTTGTCAAGCCTCCTATTTTAGAGCTGAAGAAACTGAGGCATAGAGAAGTTAAATGACATTTTCTACTAGATTTGTTCTGGACAGTAAATTTCCATATGACTCTTAGGATAAAAAAGTAAAGGGTGTAGAGTCAAGATGGTGGACTGAAAGATCATGACTACCAACTGTTCCCAAAAACCTCTTCTACAGAATGGCCACAGGGGAAGCCTAGATGGCAAATGTAGGTCAAGAGCTAACTGAACTCTCTCATAATTCCTTTCAAAACATCTATAAAACAACACCTCAAATAATACTTTCGAGAGGCAAAACTAACAAAAGTTCAGAAGGAAACAATTCTCTAGCCAAGATAATTTACAAAATCCAGAGGAAAGATCTTTAACACTGGGGCAGGCACAGGTCTAGAACATGGCAGGAGCACCAGCAGTGGGTCAAAGAGGTGGCCACAATAGTGGCAACAGTGGCTTCAAGTGTCCTCTCAGCCTAGAGATGATAAGGGAGTCAGGCAACTGGTCAAAAACAGATTGCAGGAGACCTTTTACTAGCACTGGGTGCATCTGGTGCTGATGGGCAATTCTATTGTGCATAAACAGTTCTGGTCACAGTTCTAGGATGGAGATGAGTGTTGTGATTGGTCACAAGAGAGAAGAGGCCCTGGTCACAGTTCCCAGGCCAAGAGGAACACTAGTACTTGTGGCTGCAGGGGCCTTTGTTGGGTAAAGACTAGAATACAAATGTCTCCCAGGATGACACCACCCTGAAAGCATTGGAAATTTGCAGATCCCTAGAATTAGCTCTAAAAATGACAGCACAAAATAAACTGAAGCTTGGGACAGTGCCTCCATAATTCAGGTGAGCAGAGCCCAACTTTAACAAAAAATTCAGAGTGAAAAAAATAGGTTGGGAAAATAAGCAAACAACAACAAAAAAGAACTTGACCTTAAAAATCTACTATAATAGCAGAGAACACCAAGACATAAACTCAGAAGAACATATGAAAACAGCTATAAGCAAAGCCTCAAAGAAAAAACATTCCTTGGACCTAAGGTCAACAAGAATTCCTGGAAGAGTTAAACAAATAGACAAAAGTGATCAAGAAAAAAATTGGAAAGAAATGAAAGTGATGAAAATAGAATTAGTAGTTTGGTAAAAGAGATACAATAAATAATTGAAGAAAAAGAACTTCTTAAAAAGCAGATTTGTTCAAATGCAAAAAGAGGGACAAATGCTCACTGATGAAAATAATTCCTTAAAAATTATAATTGAGTAAATGGAAGCTAATGATTCCATGTAACTTTAAGAAATAGTAAAACTAAGTCAAAAGTATGAAAAAATAGAATAAAATGTGAAATATCTCATCAGAAAAACAAGTGAAAGGGCAGGTGGGTGGCTCAGTGGATTGAGAGCCAGGCCTAGAGACAGGGAGATGGGAGCTCCTAGGTTCAAATCTAGCTTCAGACACTTCCTAGTTATGTGCACCTGGGCAAGTCACTTAACCTCCATTGCCTAGTCCTTACAACTCTTCTGCGTGGAACCCATATACAGTACTGATTCTAAGGCAGAAGGTAAGGGGTTTTTTCCTTTGTTTTTGTTTTGTTTTGTTTTAACTAACCTGGAAAATATATCAAGGATAATTGATTTAAGAATTATTAGACTAAGGGTGTTTTAGGTGGCTCAGTGGATACAGTGAGCTGCCTGGTTTCAGGAGGATCTGAGTTCAATGTGGCCTCAGATACTTCTTAGCTATGTGATTGTGGACATTACTCAACCTTATTTGCCTAGCCCTTGCCCTTCTTTCTTAGATTTGTTATAAGTCAGAAAGTTAGTTTCAAAAAAGAAAACAAAAGAATTATTGGATTACCAGAAAGCTATGATTAAAAAGAGAGACTAAACATTATATTTCAAGAAATTATAAAGGAAAATTGCCTTGGTATCTTAGGTGTAGAGGGTAAAATAGAATTTGAAAGAATCTACCAAGCACCTCCTGAAAGGGATTCCCATATGAAAACTTCCAGAAATAATTTAGCCAAATTCCAGAGCTCCCAGGTCAAAGAGAAAAGCCGAATTTTTTTTTTTAGAAAGTAACTATTCAAACACCATGGAGCTGCAGTTAGGATCACACAAGATTTAGTGGGTTCCATATTAAATGAGCAGAAAGTTTAAAATAGTATGTTCAGGAGGACAAAGGGCTAGAATTACAAATAAGAATATTACCTCCCCAGCAAAACTGAGTACAGTCCTTCAGGAGAGAAAATGAATATTTAATGAAATAGGCGACTTATAGATCAGACTGAAACCAGAAGAGAGCAGTAACCTCATCTTTCCTCATAACACATTGGAAACACCAAAAATTTCCAGCCCCAAAATCAATCTATGAAAGCAAACAGAAAAGCACAAAAGAAAAATTCTCAGTCTACTCATAGCGACCAGAGGTATATAGGCCTCAGCTCTAACATAAAGTCCAAAGTTAAGAAATAGCCTGGAGAAAAGAGCAAACTATCAAAAAAGAACCTGACCTATAAAGATAAATTATAACAGGAGGGGACTTTGAGACATAAACTCAGAAAAAGACAATGACTTGAAAGCATCAACAACAAATCCTCAAAGAAAAATGTAGAGTAGACACAAATCCAACAAGAGTTCCTAGAAGAGCTAAAGAAAAAGATAAAAACAAAACAAAACAAAAATCTAAGTAAAATAAGAGTTATAGGGGGCAGCTGGGTAGCTCAGTGGATTGAGAGTCAGGCCTAGAGACAGGAGGTCTTAGGTTCAAATCCAGCCTCAGACATTTCCCAGCTGTGTGACCCTGGGCAAGTCACTTAACCTCCATTGCCCACTCTTACCACTCTTTCACCTATAAGTCAATACACAGAAATTAAGGGTTTAAAAAAATAAGAGTTATAAAAAAGGACTTTATGAAGAATTAATAAAATATCCAGCCATGGACTAAATACCACTGTATTTGGAATGAGAAGACCTAAAATTAAGTGTTTGTTGAGATCCTTATTGCCTATGCAAATATCTCTAGAACCCAGTTTTCCCATTTGTAAAATGAGGCAGTTGTAGTAGATGACATCTAAGGTTCCTCCCAACTATATGAAACTACCATTCTTTGTCTATTATAAATAATATAATCGATACTAATAATGTAACAATATCTCACATTTTATAATGATTTATATAATTTATGAAGTTCTTTGACATTAATTATTTAATTGGATCCTTATAAAAAGCCTTTGAGAGAGGTAACTCTGGGATTACTGTTACATTTTACAGATGAGGAAACTGGATTCCGTAAAGCTTAATTTCTTGGACAACGTCAGTGAGATAATAAGAGACAGAGCTTGACCAAAGTCTTTAAGACCACCACTTTATGTGAGAGAGAGAGAGAGAGAGAGAGAGAGAGAGAGAGAGAGAGAGAAAGAGAGAGAGAGAAGACAAAATAAAAAGATACAGGGAAGTAAGTCACCTTCCCATATTAGCTCCCAAGCCATAAGGTCTATGAGACCAGCTGGATCCCTTCAGGCTCTGTTACTGCCCTTTATCATCAGAGCCAATGTTTACGTGCCCCGGTAGCAGGGAAAGGCTTCATTTCTTCCTGGAACAGAGCAGGGTTTGCCCTCTGGCAAAGCTGGCCATGGAGGTGGAGCTTCCCACAGAGAAGGGAAGGAGGGGCTGGCTGGCACCTACTTGCCTTGCCCAATTACCCAATTCCAGCTGCCATCTCTATAGCTGGTAATGGGACAAGTAAAGACACACAGTAAGCTGGGCAGTCAGGCACTGAAACCGTGAGGAGAATGGGTGGGAGGCTCCTAGATAAAAGAGGCCGGGGTGCCATGCTAAATAAAAATAGCTGGCCCTAGAATCACTATTGCGTTGACCCCATGGAAGAGTGAAAAAAGCCTTGGTCCTGGAGTCAGGATAATTAAGTTTCCCATCAGAACCCCCCTCAAGGGCTGTTGAACTAAATGTTACGTAAGAAAAAATGATAGCTATCACAGCTCCTGAGGCAAATCAGAAAGGCAGCAAAATCTTGGATTTGAAATCAGAGGCTGAAGGTAGGAATCCTGTCCCTGGCATTTACTACCTGTCAGATATTTCCTTTCTTTGACTTTCAGCTTCTTCATATTTGACATTAGTTTTAGTGTTGATCATCTCTGTGGTCCATTCCAGCTTCCATTGCTGTGCCTTGCTAACTATATGACCCTGCACATACCAAACCTCAAATCAAACATGACAATCAATTCAGCACACATTTACCGGACACCCACTGTATGACTGTATTATATAATGAATCACTCAATCAAAAAAGAATTTATTGGGTGCCTACTTGTACTTCATTAGTTGTGTTAAATATGCTTAATAAATTATGTTAGATGATAGAGAGAAAAATGGAAAAGTGAGATGACATCAACATCAATAAGGTTATAATATACCAAGAGGCTACATACAACAGGCTCACAGATCGGTCAGTATATGATATTTTCAGAATGGAAAAAAAAAAAAAGAATTATGGAGAGGGGGAAACTAACCAATGTGTAAATAAGGAAAAGTTTCCCAAATGGAATATTAAAAAATATATGTATATATACACACAGAGAGAAAGAGAGACAAAGAGAGAGAGACAGAGAGATAGCTAGGGTCAGAGAGACAGAGAAAGAGAGACAGAAAGACAGAAAGTATATAAATGTTCACCAAGCACTTCACAGGGTTGCTTTGTTGAAAACACATTCTTAAATAAATCAGACCCTTTAACAGCATTAAGGCTTGCACTGAAATCACAGCCAAAAATAAAGGGACTTTGGAGGGAGGAAGGAAAAGGGGGGGGAAAAGAAGGGAGAGTTTGAGAAGGGTGGAGTCCTGGCTAACTGCCACAATATTTTAATTCTATTTCACTATCTAAACTGTCTCTTTAGCTTGCAGGGACAGTGCTTCCCACCTGCAGCTCCTAGAGGTGCTGAAGGCCTGGGAGTGGGTCTCCTAAGAGGATGCCCCTCCCTGGGCCTGGCTGCCTGACAGTGGAAGAGGATGAAACTCGCCACATACTTCTGGGCTGTTATCTGATCACCCTCTTCAAATATCTGAAGGGCTGTCTTTGAAGAAAGGAGATGAGACTTGTTCTGGTTGGCCCTGGAGGGCAGAAGGAAGACCAACTTGAAAAAATTACAGGAAGGCAGATGGATTTCAACTCAATATATGGAAAATCTTTCTAACAATCAGAGCTGTCCCATCATGGAACTAGATGTCTCAACAGATACTTCAGAGAATTCCCACTTAAGAGAGGTGTTAGAATTTAGGTGAGAGAGAGAGAGAGAGAGAGAGAGAGAGAGAGAGAGAGAGAGAGAGAGAGAGAGA
>NC_058131.1:413221109-413264341 GCF_016433145.1 Gracilinanus agilis
GAGAGAGAGAGAGAGAGAGAGAGAGAGAGAGAGAGAGAGAGAGAGAGAGAGAGAGAACTGCATTGGATGTAAATTTGGATTAATGATCTCTGAGGTCCCTACTAGCTGTGAGATTTTATGATCTTATCATTTGGCTAGAGTTCCTTAACCAAGCCTAATTCCCTAAGCTACCACAAAGGATAAGAGTTGAAAACTGACAAACAGGATGGCAATAGTTAGCATAATTTTTATTGAGCAGCTAGAGAGTACAGCCCTGGTGCAGTATCAGTAGGGAGTTTGATATTAGAATTTCTCCCCACTTTAATGATGAGTAAAATCTGTTCAAAGAAAAAATCTCAAATGTGAAAAAAAAAAATTATCAGCTCAAGTTTTGGCTCCCCTCCTCTAACCTAATAAGCAATGAAGATGAAAGGGTCTATCCTGAGAGAGAATCACAAAATTTCAGACTTAGAAAAGACCACTCAAGCTATCTAATCCAACCCATAGCTGATTAAGAACCAGCTCAACAATAACTCCAGAAAGTGGTCATCAATCTCCAACTGCAAACCTCTGATGAAAAGGAGATCTAATACCTATAGAGGTGAACCATCCCATTTTAGGCTATTTCCAATTGCTAGAAGCTCTTCTATACATGTTGAATAGATCTGCCTCTTTGCAATTTCCATGCATAACTAATTTTGCTTTCTTGAGTCAAGCAGAAAAAGAACCAGCCCTCTCATACATGATAGACCTTCAAATAATGAGAAAGGTAATGTTGCCTCTCTGTTCTCTTCTCCTGGCTAAATATACCCAGTTGTTTCAAGCAATCCAAATGATTCTCAAATGCTTTCAACAGAATGACCCTTCTGGATATTCCCCAAGTTTTCTTTTCTTTTTTTTTATTGTGAAGTTAAGACCTGAATACAACATTCTAAACAAAGTCATTATGACTCTCATTTTTCTGCTATTCAACTATACTATGCTTAGTTTATAATAACATCACATAATTGACTCATAATGAACTTATTGCCCATTAAAACTCACAAATTATTTCTCCTCCAATCCATTTTTAGATGAATTACTATGTAGCCTCTAATCTCATATTTACATATTGATTTTTTAACCCAAATATAAGACCTTATATTTATCCAAATTAAATTTCACTTAACAAATTTGGCCCAATATGTATCCTGCTAAGATCTTTGGGGACCTTCAATCTATTATTCAATACATTGGCTATGCTTTCTAACTTTATGCCATCTATGCCTTCACCCATATTGGTACTAAAACTGTTGAACCATACCAAGTCAATGACTGTCCCCTGGAGCACTTCACTTGAGGACTTCTTCTAAGTTAATAGTGAAAAGATTTTTGACCTGGTTATTTTTTAATACACCTAATTGTTCTCTTGTCTAATCCATATCTCTCAGTCCTACCCACAAGGAGATCATGATAAATTTAGTCAGATGTTTGCTGAAATTGAGGTAAAGTGATTCTCCATCATTTCCTGGATCTTCCAGTCTATTAATTGTCCTAAAAGGCTCAAACTTTGTTTGGCTTGACTTGTTCTTAGTGAAGCCTTTTGCTAGATCTTTGTGATTATTGCTTTATTCTCAAAAGATTCACAAATTATCCCTTAATAATGCATTCTAGAATTTTTCCAGAAATTTAAATTAAACTCACCAGCCTATAGTTTACAAAATATTCTCTTTTATCTCTTAAAAAATATTAGTATAGCATCAATCTCTCTTCCTTCATGCAGCACCTTTATCATCCTCCATAACCTTTAAAAGATCACGAATAACTCAATAATAATATCATCTTTAGGTTCATTAAATACCTCGAGATATAGTTCTAGTAGATCTGGTGATTCAAAGGCCCCAAAGGTAATTAAGGACTTTATTGTATCCTTCTTTAACTTAAGTTTCAATAACCTGTTAATCTTTTTTTGTTCTATCCTTTGTTCTATTCAAAGACCATTAAACATGGCATAGGAGAGGAAAGAAAAATATGAACTGAATAATTCTGTCCTGCATCATTGTGTATTATTGTTGTAGTGTCGCACCTTCTTTGAACTTTCTCTTGCCCATAATACCATTTTTAATGCTATTTTGTATGAATTCTGGTAAGATGTTGAAGGGAGAGACAACTTATAGTGTAGTTTCCCTTATACAAACCAAGGGTTGTTGGGAGGTGGGGCTTATAAAACATCCTTTTAAAATAAAAGAAAAATTAAATAATGACAAAAAAATCAAAAGAACCCAGCACAAGGTAATTAATGTTTTTTAATTAAGACTAAATCATCAGTACATTATTCCTAGCATTCTCACTTCCAACTCTCCCATATCTACAACATATAAATATATCCATGGACTCATTGGCCCAGGATATCCTTCTGGTCTTTTTTGTGGCTGTTTTAAACAAAAATTTTTGGAATTATTCCCAAGATCAGCCAAGGCCATGAATCAAGTCATTTAAATGCAAGGTAATTTAGGAGAGAGGGCCTTAGTAGTTAGAGATAGGAAGAGATCAGAAAAGGATTCATGAAGAACATAGTGCCTAAGATGCATCTTCCAAGAAGAAAGGGACTCTATGAAGTGGATGCAAGCAGTAAATATATTCCAGGTATGTGGAATTCCAGGTCAATGAAAAGCAGCAGACATGGGAGATGAAATGTCATATATAAGGAATGGAGAAAAGGCTAGTTTAGCTGGATCATTGTGTACAAATTGGAAGTCATCCTCAGAGAGAAATGTGAAACAACCCAAGAGTAGGATTATAAGCCTCAGTAGTACAGTGTCTTCTTGTAGTTCCCTTATGGTAACATCCCAAAAGGTTACCTTCATGACTTGAGGGCCACAGATCTTATCCCATCCCAAAGGTCTGATAGAACAAAGAATAGATAGTCAATTTTGGGGGAGGAGCAGAACAATTGAAGTCTTACAGAAAGGAAAAAATTTATGGCAAGAAGCTCATTTACAACAAGGACACCATGGAAAAATGAGTAGAGCACCTAGAAAATATATATAGAAGCTGACTGAGGAAGACAACTCAATGGACATTTGAAAAAAAGAGAGATTTTAATGAAGAAGTAATTTGACACAAAGAAAAGTGATGAGGAAGGTGATGATATTACAGCAAATTTAGCAAGATCTCCTGAAGTGACAGTGGAGTAACTGCCGAAATTCCTATAATGATTCAGAAAAAAATAAAGCAGTAAGATATCAAAGAAATAAGGAGAAATTAGAGCTTTAAAAGAAGTCAGCAATAGGAGAGAGTATAGACTGAACATCAGAAGCAATCTCCAAAATGGCAAATAGTATGAAAAAGAGAATGACAGGATTAGAATTTAAAAAATTGAAAGGCAGAAGGAAAATTAATTGAAAAGGAAGAACACAAGTGAACTCTACAAAATAAGAATGCTGAACTATTATGTCTTCCCAAAAACCATCATGAAAAGAAAACTTTAATATTATATTTCAATAAATCTTATAGGAAGTACAAAAATTATGGAAACAGAATGTAACGTGCATCCAAAGATATCATAGAATAAAGGAATTCCATATCCAACTCACCAGTACATGTTATACCAAAACGTTTGAATTATAATATCAAACAAACGTTTCAGGAAGCAAAGAAGAAGCCATCAGAATATTACAAGATTATTCTTTGTTTATAAAAAAATAAAAAGAAAAAAAACAGAATGATATTCCTAACAACATAAAAGATCAATTGTGATTCCCAAAATATCATATCAAACAAAAATGAGCCTATCAAGTATCAAATAAAGTTCTTGGAGATTCAGCAAAAGGACAAGGTATCTACCATTCTTTTAAAAGAATTCAGAGTTGATCAGAATATTCAATATGCAAGCTGAAGAAGTTTAAATGCTTAATTTTTTTTTTTTGTAAAGCAGTAAAAGACTGAGAAATCCAATGAGTATACTCAGATAGGTAGGACTGACCAAGACTGGCAATGTGGGGTAAAAATAATCTTTTTGTTTGATGTTGATTTTCTTCAAGGGGAAAAAATAAACTCCACAAACTGAGAGAAATGAAATAGCAAAGTGCATCTAGAGATTAATGAATCTAAAGAACAAAAGGAAAAATTAAGAGGATAGAGGAAGAAAATAAATATTTTAAAGAGGAAAAATATCATTCCCTCATTAGTAAATTTAAAAGTAGGTGGTGTAACAATAAAGAGGAGCTCTTCCAGATAGGGGAAAAGAGAATGTGGAATATGGATCCAGAAGACTCAATAAAACTTAAGGGGAGAGATAATCAAGTCTTTCAATTTCTTTCTTTCCTCTTGGACTGGTGGGATATTGAGGATAGAATACTTGGAGCAGATTATAGAGTGACGACAGGTATTTACCAGGAAATAGGAAATGGTCTGATTGCATAATGAAATAATCCTATATAAATGAGAGGAAGTAAGATGTGAGCCATGAAACAAACTCTTCTGAGAAGAGCAGGTTGGACACCTTAAGACATAATCTTCTCCAACATGAGGCTGCACATCTTGGTATTAACTCATTACAGGGAGAAGAAAGTAATTTGGTCCCCAGAGATGCATGAGTCAGAGTTGAGTGGATATCCAAAGGGAGAACTGAATGACATCAAAAGATGAAGAAAAAGCTAAGAATAGGATCTAATTTCAAGAACACAGGTTGTGCTGTACCCTACTTCCTCTGTTAAGAATATTCCTGAGAATAAATTTATTTTCAGTGTTACTTGTTCTTCCCAAGCCTTTGGACTGACTAAAGCCTCATGATGTTAATGATTTAGAATATTTTCATAGCCATATGTCAGAGACTCAGAGTGGACAAAGCCCACTTAGATGAATCCTTTATCAAACAGTAGGGAGAAGATATAGCTCTTCAGACCTGACAGACTTTTTTTTTTTTAATTTTATTTTCTAGAAAAATTTTCCATGGTTACATGATTCTAATAGACTTTTTTTCCATCAGAGTAATTGGTTTTTGTTTTTTGTTTTTTATCAACTATAGTATGTTCTTGAAGACTGGGATCCAGAGAGCTCTCTTAATGTGTATACTTAATAAGTATTTATATTTAGTAACAGTTTTGATTTGTTATAAGTATTTATATTTAGTAACAGTTTTGATTTGTGTGCTTGTTTTCCACCATATATTTCATGATCTCGTATGACTATGTACATTGGTCATTTGGCATGGCTAGTAAAATTTGGTGAGACTGATGCTGGGCCTATCATTTGCTAGGAGGAAGGACAGAAGTGAGGAGAGTGGCAGACTTAGACGAGGTGGCCTGATGCTGGTTCTTCTCACTCAAAAGAGCAGAAATTGTGAGCTATGTGAGATAAATTCCATAAACAAGAGAGTTATAGCCACTAAAAAGTCATAATGTTGGGCAATTAAGTTTGTCAACAGAGAAAGCAGGGGACAAAATATGATTTCCTTCACTATTCTTCCATTGTTTCCAGTTGATATTGAGAAGCTGGCTGATGAATTGATTAGAGAGAAGATAAGCAAAGCCTCAATAGCTTTGACTAGGCAGAGTGGAGGGTTTATTGGTGGACTTTGTTATTGCATAATTAAAGGTGGAAGGAAGTCCTGAGACATGTTGCGGGAAAAGATTGATCATTTGTGCACCCTAATTTGATTTTATTGCCCCAGAAAATTAAAACTTTTGGAGATGAGGTTCAGGAAGAGAATAGGAACTAGAGAAAGGATACCTACACCAGCTACTCTCATTTATCTTACCCCAGCTCCAAATCTCCACCTATAGCAGTGGTTCCCAAACGTTTTTGGCCTACCACCCCCTTTCCAGAAAAAATATTACTTAGCCCCCAGAAATTAATTTTTTTAAATTTTAATAGCAATTAATAGGAAAGATAAATGCACCTGTGGCCATCACCGCCTTCCTAGATCGCTACAGCACCCACCAGGGGGCAGTAGCGCCCACTTTGGGAATCACTGATAGGGACCTAGAGGGTATAGTCATGTAGGGCCAGCCTTCTTAATATTAAACAGAGCCCAGTAATTTGCCCTAAAAGGAAAATTAAGCAGGAGGTTTTATATAGACAGAAATTATTTATCTCACTTCTAAAACATAGGATTGAGAAGAAGCATACTGAAAGCAATTCCATAAGCACTCTGGTTAGAAAATACTATACTAGGAAAAGAAGAAGGATGGAGTGGTGAGGCTTTCAGTCCTGGTACTTCCATTAATCCCCCTTTTTCAGAGATGAGGAAACATTCAGTTTTTACTTTTGGAACAATAAAGAACTGGGGACCTTATGCCCAGGGAACAGCTTATTTGACAGGAAATTGAGTTTATATCTTTAGGGATCTCTTATAGATAGAGGCTGAGTCTTATTTCTGAAGACCCCACCTGGGTGAGACATGGAACTCCTGTGGATTTGGAAAGTTTTAGGAGAACCACAACAAGAGGAACAAAGACTATCATCTAAATAATAGTGGGAAAATATACAGGAAAATGTGCCCCTAACTTGTTCAAAGATCAGCCTATAAGGGTTGGATGTATGTGGATTTGTTGTATTTATGATGACTAGTTCTAGTTCAAAGTACTTCTTGGTCATCCTGCCCCACTATAGTGGGGAGAGTTTATAGGAGGCTCTTTATTCATCTAGCCCATCCCACACAGTTAACATCAAGGCTGGTAATATCCCTAAGAGTGTGGTTGTGATTTCCAACATCATAGTAGACACTTTAATATGATGAGCAGGGCTCAGGATAAGTGGTCAGCTCAGACCCACCAAAGCTTTGATGAAATGCTCTTTGATTTCCCAGAGCTTCTTCCAACACCATTTTGTCAGCCTGGTCACTTGAATGCCCCATTTTTCAGGATTTGGACACTTTAGAAGACCTTAGTGTCTGGTTTGTCAACAATTCCCTCCATTGTGGGCATGGCATCTACTACTGGTTTCCACCACACTCAATCAATGGATCTTTGGAGGTAAAGGGAACGAAGTGGTCTTCTTGGTAGCCTGGCTATTAAGCTACTTTGTATGAAGGTAGAGAATGGGTTATTATTATACGAACTCTTGGGCTAGGCCTGTGGGTTGCCAGGTTATTGGAAGCTAGAGACTCAATGACTAAAACACTAGTGAGGTGGTTTCCCTCTGTGGGGAAATGATCACCAAACTAACCTTGCTGATGTAGGCCACCCCTACAGTATTCCTTATGAGTTGTGTGATTACTCACCAATGTCTATACTTCTTAAACTGAAGAAAATGATATTGTAGAAAAACTTCCTTATGTCCATCTTCTCTTCAATTTCTTTGATCAAGGAAACTGTCTATCTCTCTAGCACTTTGTAGGATTGAGTTAAATCTCCTAATATGACCTGATGGCTTTATTTGGCTTATAATAATCAGGAAACAGACCTCATTGAGTGCTAGAATGAACTTTTAAAATTCAAGGTTTGTTTGTTGAGTTCTGCCTTCAAGAAATGGAGTAAGTACCTTCTTTTCAAAAATGGTATCCATCCTTAATCATGGCCAGATTCCTAAAAAAAAGAAGAGGAGAGAAGGGGAAATGTAGTGAGGTATTTTTTTGTCCTATCATCTCTTTGTTGCTTGGTCATAGAGATAAAGGGTTAGATGATGAGGTTGGGTAGTACAGCCCACTGCAATCAGAGTATTATTTTAGGAATATTTTCCCCCGTCCCAGCATTGTTTGGAATGACTGGCCTAATACTTAAAACCCCAGATTTGGAATCTAATCCCCAGGAAAAATACAGAATGTTCCTCTCAACTTTTGCCCCTCGGTAGTTTGAGCAAATTGTCTTCTTGAAAGCCAAAGAAGGCTTTGCAGTTGTGAGGGATAACAGGTTGTGATGATATGGAAGGATATGTGACCCCACACAATCTGCAAAAGGAATAAGTTAGGTGAGAGGGAGAGGAAGATATAAGCACCTTCTGGTGTTTTACTTACTGGTACCTAGAATCAAAGTCTGTTATTTACACCAGACATAAACTCTGATCTTGGATACCTGGACCAAGACCTAGGGGGAAGAACGTCTAAGGTAATGTCTAAGTTCTGCCTGGAACTTAGAAAGACAGAGACAGAAATAGACAAAGAAAGAATAAGACAGACTAAAACAGGGACGCAGAAAGAATAATAAAAAGAACCTCAAGGAATTTGGAAATTGGCGGGGTAACAGGAGGGAGGGGAGTTAAGAAGGAGACCTTGCCTATTTTGGTATATGCAAAACAAACCACAGAGTAGTCTAATGTGCTCATGTAAAACAAAAACAAAAGTGCAAACAATGATTATAACCCTAAATATGAATGGCTAAAAATCCCTAATTTAACGGAAAAAAGAATAAAGAAATAATTTAAAATAGTAAAATCCAATGATGTGCTAAGTAAGATAAGGGTGATTATAGACCACTGGTATATAGAATTCTAAGGTGAAAAAAAATTCCTTTTACCAACACATCTTTGCAAATGTCTTTGTCTTTAGAGGTGCCTATGATACTAGGTAGGCAGCTAGGTGGTACAGTGGACAAAGGTAAGACTTGGAGACAGAAAGACTCATGTTTCTGAGTTCAAATCTGGCCTAAAACACTTATATCTATGTGACCTTTTACCCCATTTGCCTCATTTTCTGCAACTGCAAAATAAGCTGGAGAGGGAAATGGTAAACCACTCCAATATCTTTGCCAAGAAAATCTCAAATAACTTGCCCAGGGTAACAGCCAATAACATTCAGAGGTAGTTATTTTTTGGTTTTTTTTTTAAACCCAGGACTTCCTACTCCTGTATCCATTATGCCATATTGCTTTCAAGTTGTGTGAAAGAATTTAACATTCCACTTGATAAAGATGGAAGATAGCACATGTATAGTTATAGTATTGCCATCTTCTCTGAGACATTTAATCATGCATGCAAGAAACATACTTAAAACACATAGTGGTTTTTTTTAAAGGGAAATGAACAGAATGTATTCTTTTACAGGAACCCCTAGCAAAGCAGGAGTTACAATCATTATCTCAGCAAAGGCAACAATAAAAAGTTATATAGAGAGGAAAAGAAATTACATTATGGCACCATCAACACGTATATGTGCACCAAACAGCATGTCATCTTTCTTAAAAGAAAAGCTAGGAAAACTGCAAAAAGCCATTAATAAAAAAATCACAATAATGGATTTGAGTAGTCTTCTCTCACAGCTAAATAAATTCAACAGAAAAGTAAACAAAAAAGAAAATGTAGAGCTGAATAGATTGTTGGAAATTTTTATTTGGCTTTATTACTTTGACTTCTAAATAAGAATATTTGAGAATACATGTATGTCTCAGCATTCAACAAAACCTTTGCAAAAGTACGTTATGGCATAAAAATATCACACAGATGAATAGAGAAACAACACATTTATTATAAATAACAATGCAATAAAACAGTAATTAATATAGGATTGAGAGAAAGGCATAGGTGAGATAAAAACTAAGTGAGGACATCCTGATTAATGATTAAATCAAAGAAAAAAATCACAGGGGCAGCTGGGTAGCTCAGTGGAGTGAGAGTCAGGCCTAGAGACAGGAGGTCCTAGGTTCAAACCCGGCCTCAGCCACTTCCCAGCTGTGTGACCCTGGGCAAGTCACTTGACCCCCATTGCCCACCCTTACCAATCTTCCATCTATGAGACAATACACCGAAGTACAAGAGTTTAAAAAAAATCACAAAAGCATTTCTCATGCTGAAGATATTAAAACAATGGAAATATATAACAATATTTATTGGATGCAGTTAAATGGATCATGGGGAAATTTATATCTCTCAAGTGTTATTTTAATAAAAGGGAAAGGAAAAAGATCAGTGAACTGAGCATACAATTTAAAAGATATGAAAATAAACAAAACAATTATAATAAAACAAATTTCAAGTGAAATCTTGAATATTAGGGAAGAAATAGAAAAATGACAAAAAGGTCAACAAAATCAATAAAGTATTCACTAATTTGATCAAGAAAAAGGGAGAAAAAATCATATTACCAAAATTCATAAGATAAATAAGGTGAATTCATAACAGTAGAAAAGAATTATCAGAAACTACACAAGTATTTGGTAGTAAAACAGAATTTGAAGGAAATGGATAATGATATACACAAATTTAAAATTCACAAACTGAGACAAAAAAAAAGGAAAGAAATAGTTATCTTGAACAATCCAATCTCAAAAAATAAGAAATTGAATAAGCCAAGAAGTAAGCTAAGACAGAGACAGAGACAGAGACAGAGAGATAGAGAGAACAACAACAACAAAAGGCAGGGAAGCAGAGGAGCAACTTGGTAACTCAGTGGATTGAGAGCCAGGCTTAGAGACAAAATGTCCTGGATTCAAATTTGACTTTAGACACTTCCTAGTCCTTTGACCCTGAGCCAGTCACTTAACTCCCATTATCTCTCTTCTGCCTTAAAACCAATAAACAGCATTGATTATAAGACAAAAGATAAATTTAAACAAAAAGAGCCAGAAGACTGTCCCTGAACCTGATTGGCCCAGAAAGCTAAGGCTTGAATTTCTAAGTGCCTTCCCAGTCACTTAGGACATAAAGATAAGCCATGAAGACACAAGAAAGGTTCTGTCCCTTTTTGAAAAAAAGAATGTTTTGTGTGTCTAGACCCCTGGAAATAGAAGAAACTGAATTTGCTGAATTGGTCTCACTTGGTTTCTCCCAGTTGGGCCCCTTTGGGAGTTGAGTTGTGGTTTATGAGCATTTTGAGGAAAAAAAATTTAACCATTTGAAACATTAAATAACATTTATATTCATCTCTTAAAAAAACAAAAAAGCATTGCCAAAGGAGTTACCACATCTATCTGCCTTTCTGCCCTATCTGACCCGACAATTTTCACTTGGGAAAGCAGGAGGAGGGGAGAGAGGAGACATCTATCTGAATCAGGGCCATATCTTTGCTAAGTATCCTTTCCACACCTTTAAATAAGCTTTGGCATGGGAGTGGGGGAAGGAGTTGTGTTAGATAGTCATCATGTTGTTTTAATCCACCTGACCAACCTGAGGCTGGCTTACTTCTGGCTCAACACCATGAAAGAAAAATTGAAGAAAAAATTCTTGGACCAGATGAAGTTAAAGAAAATTGTACCAAGCATTTAAAGTACAATTAATATCTATGCTACAAAAATTTGTTCTCAAAAACAGAGACAAACATAAGCAAAGAATGATGTCTAAAATGATTTCATTGTTATACATTAATGAAAAAAATTCTTGCAAGGAAAAAACCAGCAATATTTCCAGAAAACTATTTCCTATGACTAAAAATTTTTAAAAAATAAAAAGGGATAAAACACTCCTTAATTTGATCAAAAATGCATTTATAAAGTATATAATTTGCTATTATTTGTAGGTAAAATAGGAGGAAAGCAAATAGGTTCCCTCTTCCTACTATTTTATACATAGTTCTATCTATGTTAAAAATAACAGGATGAGAGAACAAAATTTAAACTATTTGGCAAAGAGAAGATAAAATTATCAGATGCATATGAAATGATGATGCATAGCACTTAGAAAACCCCAGAGAATCAGTGAAGAAGCAAAATGAGATGTGCAATAACTTCAGTAAAATATCTATATACAAACTAAATCAATAAAAATCACTAACTTGTCTATATGATATTAAGAAAAAACAGAAATAAAAATAGATATTCCATTAAAATAGCTATAAAATTCAAAATATGTCTGGAAACTAAGTTATCAAGATTCATATAATTATTTTAAAATTGCCAATATTCTTTACAGCAATAAAGGAAGATTTAAATAAATTGAAACATTAAGCAATCATAGCAGGTTCCTGCAAAACTAATAAAAATAACAGTATTAGCCCAATTTAAAGATCTTGTTAGTGATGGTGGTATTTAGTTGTTTTTCAGTTGTGTCCTACTCTTCATGACCCCTTTTGGAGTTTTATTGACAAATATACTGAAGTGGTTAGTCATTTCCTTTTCAAAATCATTTAAGAGATGAGAAACTGAGACAAATAGTCACAAAGCAAGCGAATGTCTAAAGCCAGACACGTACTCAGTTCTTCCTGATTCCAGGCCTGGCAATCTAGCCATCATACCACATAGCTACTCTGATTTACAGATCCAGTATTATATTAATCAAATAACCAGTGGAAAACTTTATTCAACTATATAAACAATAACAAAATTCATTTTCAGGAAGTAAGATCTAGAATCTCCAGGAAATTATTAAGAAAAAGTATAAGTGAAGGAGATATAGCATTCCCAGATATCTACTATTTTTAAATGATTAGTCATCAAAAATAATTGGCAATTTAAAAAAGCTGAATAGAAAATACTACAAGATGTAAAATGAATGATTTTGATTATTTTAAATTAAAAAGATTTTATACAAATAAAACCAATGCAACAAAGACTGGAAGTGAAGCAACAAACTGGGGAAAAATTTATAACAAATTTCTCTGATAAAGGTCTCATTTCTCAAGCATATAAAGAACTAAGTCAAATTTATAAGAACTCAAGTCATTCCCTAATTGATAAATGGTCAAAGGATGTGAATTAACATTTTTCAGATGAAGAAATCAAAATTATCAATAATCATATGAAAATATCATCTAAATACCTCTTGATTAGAGAAATGCAAATTAAAACAACTCTGAGGTACCATTTTATACTTATCAGATTGGCCAATATGACAGTAAAGGAAAATAAAATAGATGTTTGAGGGAATATGGCAAAACTGGGACACTAATGCATTGCTGGTGGATTTGTGAATTGATTTGACCATTCTGGAGGTCAATTTGGAATTATGCTCCAAGGGCTATAAAAGAATACATACCTTTTAATCCAGCAATAATACCACTACTAGTTCTGTTTCCCAAAAAGATTAAAAAATGGGAAAGGAACTATTTGTACACAAACATTTATAGCTATTCTTTTTATGGTGGCAAAGAATTGGAAACTAAAGGGATGTCCCTCAACTGGGGAATGACTGAACAAATTATGGTATATGATGGTGATGGAATGCTATTGTGCTATAAGGAATGATGAATAAAATGATTTCAGAAAGAACTGGAAAGATCTACGTGAACTGAGGCAGAGCGAAATAAGCAGAACCAGGGGACCATTACATCCAGGAATTGAAATGTTGTGGGACTTTGCTACTAACAGCAATATAATGATTCAAGACAATTCTGAGGGACTTATGAAAAAGAATACTATCCAACTCCAGAGAAAGAACTGGTGGAGTTGGACTACAGATGAAAGCATATGATTTATCACTTGTTTATTTGGATATATGATTTGGGATTTTGGTTTTATAAGATTATTCACTTATAAAAATGAATTATATGGAAATATGTTTTGAGTGATAATACATGTACAACCCAGATTGAACTCTTGTCAACTCTGAGAGTGGGGAGAGAAGAAAGGAGGGAAGACAACATGAATTATATATCTTTGAGAAACTTATGTGTAAATTTACTATTAAAATAAAATAAAGATAAAAACAGAAAAGTGATATATGCACTGTTGGAATAACCCTCAAGTTTTCCATCCAATTGCATAACATAGTCTGGACATTCTTTATTTCACTTTGTTATTGTTGTTGTTTTGGATGAATACCCAGGCCATAATCTTTCCAATGATATTGGATACCATTCTGTAGTTTTCTGGGGCTTAACACAATCAGTGAACCCTCCACAGAGAGGAAGATCTACCAGACTTCACAATCTCTAGAGAATCCATTTCAATACTGTATTAGTTCTCTCCATGACAGTAGTAAAAACCTTTGGCAAAAGTAATTCATTGGTTTTGTGCCTCTCTTGATATTAATAGTCAAAGTCATCAAAAAAATTATCCTGGGTAGCTCAGTGGATTGAGAGCCAGGCCTAGAGACGGGAGGTCCTAGGTTCAAATCCGGCCTCAGACACTTCCCAGTTGTGTGACCCTGGGCAAGTCACTTGACCCCCATTGCCTACCCTTACCACTCTTCCACCTATAAGTCAATACACAGAAGTTAAGGGTTTAAAATTAGATTAAAAAAAAAATTATCCTGCCTGTTGTTTCATCTTTAAAACAGTATTATATGATTTTAAAATACACATGTGACACTCCTTGTTGGAGGACAACCTTTTAGGGTGGCATTTTACTCTAAGAAATAAAATATTTTGGAATTTTTGTTTTGATTTTTTTCTTCTAGTCATTGAACTACATACGTCAAGATCTCATAGCTACCCCTATTATTCAGACCATTGTGTAACTGAAGATATTTTGCCAAAAAAATATATTGTCTGCAAAAGTCTGCCTATACCCTTCATCAAGGATACCTTCAATATATGTGTAGATTATTCATTATTTAATCTTTCGAAATTGGTTAATTAAAAACCTAATCTTGAGTGCCAATAAAATGAATTAAACTAATTAGTATGTATTTGCATTTAAATTAAATTAAGCATAATGTGAGGGGCAACCTGGCCTGGTAGATAGGGTAACCACCCTCAGAATCAGGAAGATCTGAATGTAAGTCCTGCCTTAGACACACGCTGGCTATGTAATCCTGGGCAAATCACTTAACCTATCAGTACCCAAGGAAACAATCTAAAACTATTATTTGCAAAATAATACCAGTCAATCAATAAAGCCATCAAAATGCATTTATGAAGTCTTTCCTATATGCTAATCATTTTAATATGTCCTAGATCCCTTCTCAAAATATGCACTTAAATTTTAATTGAGAAGATAACAAGCACATATATTAGAATATACAGTAAAAAATGAAGTGCATAAATACAAAATAGATAAATACAAAATAGCTAGAGAGGGCTACAGCAATTGAAGAGATCTTAAAAAAGCTTCACACAAAGACTAGTGCTTGAGTTGTGTTTTAAAGGAAACCAGGGACTAGATATAAGGAAGGACTGTATTCCATACCTGTAGGATTGCCAGCACAGAAGCACAAAGATGGAATATGGAGTGTGAAATATATGTATAAGGGTGAGGAAGAGAAATTAAGTGTCTAAAAATTAAGTTAACCAAATATAGCAACATTTTAATCTCTCCCTTTGCATTTCTATGAGGATGGTATTCATTCACTTCCATTTACTTTTCCTCTCCTATAATCATATAAGAACACAGGATGAGAAAGTATAAGTAATCTATAATCAAAAATGATGAAAAAACAAAAAATAAAATAAAATAAAATGATGGAAGGGCAGCTAGGTGGCTCTGTAGATTGAGAGCTAGGGCTAAAAATGGAAGGTCCTGGGTTCAAATCTGGACTCAAGCATTTCCTAACTATGTGACCCTGAGCAAGTCACTTAAGTCCCATTGCCTAGCCCTTACCATTCTTCTTCCTTAGAACCAATACAACAGTATTGATTCTAAGACAGAAGGTAAGTGTTTTTAAAGATAAATAAAATAAAAACAAAATTATGGATGAAATATCCAGCTTCAATGAGATCTCAGTTCTAATAAAATATTGAAGTATGTTTAAGGTTCAAGGAAAGAGGTTAGAATAATTTTAAAAAAAAGTTGTCACTGACTAGTATTGTTGGGAAAACTTTCTAGTGGAAGTGGTATTGATATTAGGTTCTGAATGAAGATTCAGCAGGCCTGGAGATTAGAGAGGATATTCCATATATAATAAATAGTAGGAGTGAAAATACAGAAGTGAGTATGACCTAAAATTTGGCAGGATTCAAGAATATATATCAGAAAGACAAGTTAAACCGATTCTTCCCAAGAGAAGGTTTAATGGTGGATAGAGCGATCTTCTGATGAGATCGAGTTGGTTATTGCTTTGATTTCTCCACTTTGAATATTTCCAACTTCATGGTGTAAATATATTTCAGACTAAGAAAAACAGGCCTCGGGGACAGAAAGAAAAATTGTGCATTGAGCCTGTGCCCTTATAGATCATTCTGCATTTTTCTCTAATTGTCCCACATGTGTTAGTATTGTCTCTGCAGCAAGATTCCCTGAGAGCAGGAACTGTGTCACTGTCTTGCATTCTGCATGAGAACTAATACCTATGCTGGACACACGGGCAGGTTCTCATTAAATATTGATTCTGTTGACTTTAAATCTAAGTGTTCATTGTTTCAAAAGTGAATAGCTTTGCCAGCCATTATAGGAAGCACCATGGGCATCTTTGGCCTATTTTGGCAGCAGGAAAGGAAACATGCCACAGTGGAAAGGGGATTAAGCTTAGATTCAGGAGACCTGGATTCAAATTCTGCCTCTGGTATTATCCTGTGACCCTGAGTACTTATTTAATACTTTAAAGTCTCTTTTCCTCCTCTGTGAGACGGGGATAACAAAAGAAGATTAATATAATTCACTAAGATATGTCAGATTACCAAGTTCAGTGCCCTAAGAACTTCATTAAGAACTTCTCTTCTGTAAAGTGGCTTACAAACTTTAGAACACTATATAAATGTCAGTGGTCATTATCATTAGTCGGTAAGTGAGTGGTACCAAATTAAAATGTTTAAAATAATAATAGCTGATACTTATTCTTTATGGTTTAAAAAGCATTTGTGTGTATTATCTCATTTGATCCTCATAATAATCCTAGTGAAAGAGGTACTAGAGTTATTAGTACATATATTTTACTAATGAGGAAATTAAGGCTTAGAGAATTTAAGCTGATTTGCCCATAAATATGCAGCTGTGAAGGAACTGGAATCTTAACACCTACCTTTCCCACAAAAAAGTGCAGACCTTTCTGTTCTGTTCTATATGCCTTCCGTAGACAAGTTAGGTCAGTTCTCCCCTCCCTCAAGCACTCTTCTTGTATTCAGGAAACACACGTATATGCATCTATTTCCTACCAAATTCCAACCCTAATAGTCACTTGTGATTCCCCAAAAGTTTTATTTCACTCTGGCATAGTTCACCAATTTCTTGGGTAGGACATCTGTAGACCTTCATTTGGCTCTATTGATGCATTTCAATTCCCAGCCTCATAAAGTAACTTCATCATCACAAAATCATAGCATATAAGAATTGGAGTGAACTTTAGAGAACACCTAGGACAATCCTTTCATTTTGCGAAGGAGAAAAATGAGAACCAGAGGGAGCAAATAGCTGGTAAAGGGCAGAGCCAAATCTTAATCATTGGTCTTTCTCATAATAAATTTGAAGCTCTTTCCATTACTCCCTCCAAATGCTATCCACATTTTTGGTAGTTGTGGAAGTTGTGGTCCCAACTTTCTTCAAAGAGCATCAATGGCATCCTGGGGTGATATCTTGACTTGTGAGTGAGACTTGGATTTAAGTGAGGCAGAGATGGACAGTCATCAGCTTCACTCTCTCATCCAGAGTCATTGAAGTCTGGTGGCAAAACAAAAGTCAAGATGACTGGCAATGGCCCAGGATGCAGTGGATGACCTTGGCATCTTGAAGCTACTCTCTACTACGCCTGCTTCATGGCTATTGTAATAAATTGTACACTTCCTTTTCCCCAGGAATAGTTTTTTGATGGCTGGGGTGTACATCCCCCCAAGTCACTGATGGGTTTGAGATCTGTTGGTTAGCCTCAAACCTGGTTTAGCCTCCTGCCAAGAAGGTTTTACTGGGGTGTGGCTTCTAGGAATACTACAGCTTCTTGAGCCCAAGGTGAGATTCGAGTGAAAGGTGAATGCCAAAGGTAGATGAGCAGCCCTGAAAGTGTTCAACTAGCCTTCATAACAGAGGTGCTAGTCCTCCCTGAATACTACATACATCCCAGCTACAAAGCAAGAGGTTATTAAAAAATCATACTCTCAGATTTTGATGGACAAGTTGCACCATTTGTGAAAATGAACATAAGAAAGTTTATTTTTTTAATCATGGAAAACATTATTGTAAATGGAATATTCTAGCTGGACATTGCTTAGCAATATTCTTGGCAACATCATAGCACAAAGCAAATCATGCCTTCTTCATCAGGCTAGATTAGGGTGTTGATACTGACCCTCTAGATTTCATACATCCCCAACAGCCGGCTCGATCTGATTTTTGTTGGCCTTTATCTACAATGAATATCAAGTGGTTGTTGCATTCAATCTTCTTCATAGTGGACTCAGCCATTATGAGAAAGTTGATGATGGCATAGCTTATTAATCCTCATATTGCTTTTCTAAGGTTAATTAGCCTGCCTGTGAAAGCTGAATGGGTGGGGAGAAAGAGAAAAGAGTCTTGAATTTTCTTCTTTTTATGACTATGGCAGGGATATGGTGGGGCCAGCTCAAACCAGCTTTCTGAAGTCAATTATTACATTTTTATTGTGACCATTTATACCTCAGAAATCAGCAAAAATTACAAACCAGGGTTTGATGAATTGTTTTATTGGTTGGCTAGAGTCAGAAGACCTAGGATCAAATCACTTGCTGTTTCTGAGCCCGTTTCCTCATCTATAAAATGGAGATCATATAATTTCGAAACCCATATTAATGATGTCACAGGCTGTTTTGAGGATCAAATAAGAGAATGTATATAAACAAAAGTAAAGTCAGAATGACCTGAGTTTGAATCCAGCCTCAGACACTTCTTAGTTGTGTGATTCTGGGCAAGTCTGTCTGCCTTAGTTTCCTTATATGTAAAACAGGAATAATTATATCTTTATCCTGTGATTGTTATGAGGATAAGATGACAGAATATTTGGAAAGTACTTTGCAACCCTAAAAAGAGCCATATGAATACTAACTATATAGAGTGCCTTAAAAGTCTTAAAGTATTTTTAAGTTTTAATAGACTTTTGGAATATTCTGAATATGTAAATTTTGTGCTTTGTAAAATATAAATTCCAGCAATCATATGCCATGGAAATCAAGATGGAATGCTAGGGGGTGGGGTAGGTGGGGTGGAGGGGGAGTGGAGTTAGATTTAGAAACAAGGAACTTTAGTTTCCAGTCCTGTCTCTAGAAATTAGAGTGGTTTGCCACTTGCTTCTCCAGTAGAGAAGGGGTACTTCAAGGGGTACCTGTGGGTAAAGTCCTTTGTAACTGTAAAGCACTCTAGAAGTGTGAGTTGATGTTGTAATTTGAGAACATTTTCCTGGTACTGGTGAACTTGTACTCTCTGAATGTCACGTTCAAATGCTCAGCTGGCTAATACAAATGATTACAATTGACAGCCCATTGTCAATCTGGAGCCTAGCTGCTCTAATTAAGAATGCCAAGGGGCATCATTTGGGGCCAGTTAGCTGAGCCATGAGGAGTTTTGATCTCCACCTCTCCCTCTAGTCCCCATCCACACTTGGCACCAAAAGCTGGGAGGCAGAAGAACAAAGGGAATTTTCTGTGTCTGAATTCAAATTCGTTCCCTTTGAAATGAAGCATCCAGGATGGGCAATAAAACTGTGAAAATGGATTTCTGTTACCATTTGATGTTAAGCCTTTAGTGTCAAGATATAGTTCTTTTTTTCCCCTAGTATTTTTTTTCCCATTCGCTGAATTGTCTTGTGGGAAATTTGTCCTATAAATAATTTCTTAGAGTTTGCATGCAGATAGCTGGGCCCCTTTTCTACTTTGAAACGCAAAGGAGAAAAAAATTAAGTGCGTTTTTTAAAAATCCATTAACTTGTATCTTGGGTAAAACAGCAATAGAACCTGTAGCATTTAAATAGATTAATGCCTGAGGAGGTTCTTGCTTCTACCTTAAACTTACTATTTATTAAGGTGTCATTAAGAGAAACCATCTCTCTCATCTTTTCTCTCCTTCCACTTTTAGATCAAGGAGTCATAATCCTGGGTGACATCTCTTCTGTTCCAAGCAAAAGCTGCCATGAAGCACTGAGGGAAATCAAGGATTACAGTGTCTCACCATGATCATCCTAGGAATTGAGGAGAATAATGAGTGCAACCATTTATCTTTGGAGGTCGACTACTGACAAAAGGAGAAGAAGGCATCTCTGCTGAAGTCTCTTAGCAGTTTGTGATGATTAGACCTTAGGTTTACCAAGTAGATGGAAAATGAGCCTCAAAATTGTCACAGCCAAATGAGTTTGGGGAATCTCAGTTAAATTGGCATTCAGAGTTACCAGTCCATTCAGCACAGAGGAGAAAGAGCACTAGATTTGAAACCAGATTAAAGTCTAGTCTCCACTGACAATTCCTACCTATGTGACACTAGTCAGATCATTTAGATTCCTTGACTTTCCACTGTAAAAGGTAATTAAAAGAGTATAATAAAGTCACCTTTATATAGCAGTCTTTGAGTTTACAAAGCACTTTTAAAAAGTTAATTCATTTTACAAGCATTTATTATTTCTCCTTCCTACTTTCTCCCTCCCCAGCTGATCCATAAAAGAAAAAGAAAAAAACCTCATAAAAATATGTGAAACAAGCAAAACAAATTTTGACATTGGTCATATCCAAAAAATGAACTTTTCATTCTGCATTTAAGTCTAGATAACTCTCTGGCAGGTGGCAGGTAGCATATTCTCTCTTAGATCCTCTGTTCTCAGGATCTATTACAACATTTATCAAAGTTGTATAGTCTCTCAAAGTTGTTTTCCATCATGTTACTTGTATAATTGTTTATTTTTTTCTCCTGGTTTTGCTCACTTTACCCTGCATCAGTTCATTAAAGTCTTCCCAGTACAAAACATTTCATAGGCATTATCTCATTTGAACCTTACATTCACACTGTGAAGTAGGTATTATAATTGTTATCCTCATTTTGCAGATCAAGAAATTGTGACTTAGAGATTTAGCTCCTTGAGAGAATAGGGCCTGTATTGTTTCTGCTTTTTGTTTGTTTTTCTTTTTACCTTTCTTTGCATCACCAGTGATGGTCAACTTTAGAAGCAAGAAAACTAGAGGCGCAGAAAAAAGGGAATATCAAGATACAAAGTAACTCAATGGCAGAACGGAGACTATAACCTAGATCTCCTGAGTCTCAGGCCAGTGCCCTAGCCACTATACCAAATTGACGATATGGATATCTGTTTCTTCTGCCAAAAAAATCTGGATTAGAGTAAGAATCTCTATGATCCCTTCCAGCTCTGACAATCCAAGTTCTAAATTCAATTATTCAGACGTCCGTCTAGTTTTGGCATTATGTGTTCTATGATTCCAGTCTCTTCCAGCTCTGCTATTCTATGTTCAATGGTTCTATGTCCTGTATGGTTTGACCATTCTACCTTCTGTTCTAAGGCTCCTTCCAACTCAGAGACTTTACTGTTGGTCATAACCTGAAAAGTTCAGTTCGTTTTTGAGTTGTGTAGTTCATTTCAACACTAGTTCAGGGAAAAGTTGAATGAAATTGTTGTCATTTCTTGGATTATCCCACTTGTCAGTGTGGATTCTAGGACTACTAAAAACAAATAGTCAATTGTTTTCAGTAATCCATAAAATTCTCTAATTTAAACTCCATATCTATTCTCCCTGACCTATTCCCTGGGGTGGGGGAATATATATATATGTACATATATAAACTTTGACTAAAAAATGTCTTTTGGAGGAAATTGTCTCTTTAATAATCCTTTATTGGGAAATGACACAGACATTTCTGCCTTCTGTTTATTCCACACCCTATTTTCTTTCTTTTTGTTACACTGTTTGTATATTCTAACCACATCCATTTTCCTTCCATCTTTCCTAAACTTTCTCTCTTCCCCTTCATAAAGATCCAAGAGAATTCCTGAAGCAGGACAATATTATAATATGGGAGGATGGGTGAAAAGGACAAGTTGGAGCAGGCAGATAGAGAGAGGTGAATGATTTGCTTATGTCAAATCAAGGGCTAGCAATGAGGGGAAGTGACCTCTGTGGTCTCAAAAAGAGAAGCACTTGTAGGAGAATGGGTGAGGAGAAAGGAGGAAGGAAGAAGACCTTTCTTTGGAGGTGGGAAGGGATTCTACTGATGAAGGGAGATGAGGTCTTTACACTGGATGGGTCTGACAGATTTAGTGCCTGAAAAGTATATTGATCCTGAAGGAGAGGATTTGGAACCCTGAGAGTAACTGGCACCTGGGACAGTATTGACATAGGAAAATTTCCTGGAAGATTTGGGGGGAAAAGGCTCACACAAGACTGACTATAAATCAATGAGGATACTGGGCAGGGGAGGTGCTCTATTATGGAGCAAGGTCCTCTCTGACATCTGCAATAAAAGCCATTTTTCTGAGAATGAGACACATTGGAAAAGAGGAATCCATGGATTAATCCCTTCAAGGCAGTGACTGAAGGCACTTAAAGGGTAGAGCCTTGATTGGATATCTTGGAAGTTTTGATTGAATAATGAATTCAGAGATTAGGGAGAAACAAAATGATTTTATAAGGGTCATAAATCAGTGAATAAAAGCCTCGAGTAAACAGAAAGCAAAGATGGATAATGAAAAGCGTGAGCAAATTCTTTTTTCAGAAAGGGGTGCAAAAATATTAAATTAAATAATCTAATGAATGGGACTAACTGATGGGGAGGAGAAAAAGGGGAAATCTACTTAGCCAAATGAGAGTGAAAAAAGAGGACAAAAAAATATATGCCAGAAAAAAGTAGGAGAGAAAAACTAATAAAATCATAAAAAAAAAGGGATAACAAATGAAAAGTGGGTAAAGAAAAGAGGACCAGTGGGAAGAAGGTTACCTTAAAAAAATATCAAAATGAACTAACTAAAGGAAAATAACCAAAAAAGGAGGGAAATCAAAACCAAAAAATTTAAATTAAAAAAAAATACTGAGTTTTAGAGATGGAGGAAAATATAAACCTAACTCACAATTTTAAAATGTGAATGAATTAAACAATCCAAATAAAACAAAAAAGAATGAGATTGGATTTTCAAAATCCTACACTCCATTGCTTATTTTTAAAAAAAAGTCTCAAAAAAAAAGACAAATAAAAAATAACATCAAGGGAAAAGGAGGGAAACTTACTATGTATCAAGTAAATTTTAAAAAGTAAGGATTTCCATCCTGCTATCAGACAAAGCAAAAATAAACATTTAAAAACTAAAAAGAAATAAATGAGGAAATGCTTATTTATGCTTAAAGGAACTACAGACAACAAACTAACATCAGCAATAAATTTATACACTTCAGGTACCTTAGTATCCAAATTCAAAAAGAAAACATCTGAGCTCCAAGAAGACACGTTATCATTATAGTGATAGGAGACTTCAATATCCCATTATAAGTTTTGGATGAATCTAACATAAAGATAAACAAAAGGAAAAATATGAAACAGAACAAATTTCTGGAGAAACAAAAGTTAAAAAGAATTATGACAGCTCCTAAATGGCACAGCAAAGAATATATATATTTCTCCACATGACTTATAACTTTTACAAAAATTGACTTTGTGCAAGGTCACATATAAATATATAAAGGAAGAAAGTCAATACATCCTTTAAAGATCATAATGCAATAAGAATAGAAATTTTCCCAGAATCCTGTCAGATCCTTCATGTAGCTCATTCACAGGAAACTACTGGAAAGAGAGACAATACCAACATGATAAGGAGAAAGGAAAAAATATAATTAAAAGCCAACCAATATTCTGCTATTCCAGAACCATTATTGGTATCCAGATCCCATGAATATAAGCAGAAAGGAAACAGGTAGAATATTAACAAGTAGCCTAGTGGAATTTAGTCAATTTTTTTTTTTTTAGGGGGAGCTAGGTGGTTCAATGTATTGATAGCCAGACCTAGAGATGAGAGGTCCTAGGTTCAAATCTGGATTCAGACACTTCCTAACTGTATGACCCTGGGCAAGTCACTTTACCCCCATTGTCTAACTCTTACTGCTCTTCTGCCTTAGAAGATTCTAGGATGGAAGGTAATGGTTTAAAAAAAGGGGGAGGTTAAGTCTTCCCATTAACTGAATCCTAAAATCTTTAGTTATACACTCAAGTCCCTCTATAATCTAGATCTAACCAACCTTTCCCAACCTCAACTTAGAAGTCAAAAGCCTGGACTGATATCTTGATTCTGAAATTAATTAACCTTGAGAAGTAACGTTCCCTCTCTGGGCCCCAGTGTTCTCACCTATGAAATGCAAATAATATTCCCCATAATGCCTCCATCATAGGAATATTATAAAAAGAAATTATGGCTGTAAGTGGTATTTATAGAAATATGGTGTCTAGACTGAGGGAGGTAATATTCCTGTTGTACTCTTCCCTGGTTACAGTACATTTGCAGAATTGTCTTCAGTTCAGAGCACCATATTTTAGGAAAAACACTGACAAACTGGTGCCAATCGAGAGAGGAAGATGCCATATGGGAATCAGCTGAGGAAAATGGGCATGTTGAATCTAGAGAAGAGAAGACTCTGGAGACTATATTTAATGATTTGAAGGGTTATCCTTTGTGGGGATAAGGGAAGACATCTTGGTTTATAAAGTACCTCTAATCCAAAGTGACCCATCATAGTACTGGTCTTTGCCAGGCAGCAACTACTTGGCAAATTTGTTTCTTTTCCATCTCTTAAGCATCTTTGAATTCAAAACCCAAGGTCAACCCAGAGAGGAAAGAGAGTATATTAGAAAGAGCAGAGATCTGGGGGTCAAAAGACCTAGATTCAGGTCCTAGCTCTAACGGTGTGATCATGATCAAGTTACTAATCTTCTCAAAGCCCCAGCTTCCCAGTCTCTAAGCTGATAATGATACCAGTATTACCTATTTCACCAGGAAACAAATGAGATAATGGAGGAGAAATCTTGTTACCATAATACACCAAGTAAATAAAAGTTATGATTTTGATTATATTATTATGAGACAGTGGCAAACCATTTGTATTACCTCTATACTGATTCCTCAGTCTGTCAACTAGTAACTAGAGTGACTCTGGAGAAATATAAAAAGTTGGCCAAGTTTGTCATAGCATCCTAGAGACACCGATTTTAGAAATCAGCTACACCAATCCTTTCCTAATGCAAAAATCTCCAATACAACTCTCCTTTTAAAAAAATTTGTTTTTTCAAATTTCATGTCAATACAATTTTTAACAATCATCTGGCATTTTACTATCCATGTTCTCTCTCTCCCTCCCTCCCATGCACCCCTGCCCCTTCCCCAAAAGGCAAGTAATATGTGTACATGTTTATGATGTTGGGAAACAAGACACATATTGCTTTCCCTAGAGAAAAATTCATGGAATAAATAAAGTGAAGAATAGAGTGCTTCAATCTGTATTCAGACTCTGTCAGTCCCTTTTCATCAATGAATCCCTTGGAGTTGTCCTGTATCCTTGCATTGCTGATAATAGTTAAGTCATTCACATCATACACGATTGTTACTTTGTACAACGTTCTTCTGGTTCTGCTCACTTCATCTCTACAACTCTCCTTTCATCCTCTCTCTGTTAGAATATGAACCATAAAGAGAACACAGAACTTGCTATCTCCCCTAGTCTTTATTCATCCTACCTCTCCTTCCAAAGTCTCCTATCCTCATTTGTGATTCCCTCACTTCTTCAGGTATTACTGTAACCTCCCATTCCTAGAGGAAATGACTCTCCATTGGCTATCACAGCTGGAGAGTGATCTGACAAATTAATACCCAAGAGAGCATTAACTGCCAAAGGCTTAACCCTGTTACACTTCTTGGGACTTTTTGCATTTTAATAGAATCACTAATATGTCTCCAAAGCTAAAAACCCAAGGAAACTAATCTCTAATGGTAGAATTTCAGGTACTAAGACTAGTAGTGAGAAAGGTATTTGGGAAACAAAAAGACTTTGCTGGCATCCCTCAAAACACAGAACACAGACAATACTACACACTCTGCCAACAGGTGTGGCCATCACTGACACATATTGTGCACCTCTGAGTACTGAAAGGAATTTTTTAGCCACTGGATTCAGATAGAATTGAAGAAATGCTGAGTAGTGCAACCTTCCAGATGAGCAGTCTCTGATTTTTAAATTATCTCCATTTGAAAATGTCGAATTGAATACAGAATTACACAATCAACAGTTGCCATCTGTTGCATAGGGCCTCAAACATTTCTGTGAGCAATGTTCTTTCCTTTGTTATCTTCTGAAAGCTACTATTAAAAACAAAGTAAATTAAGCCATAGACAACTAGAATCAAGGAGCACCATGGTTGCAAATACTAACGATGTTTAGCCTGGGGAATAGAAGATGGGGGGACTGGGGAGGGAACATGATAGCTGTCTTCAAGTGCATAAAAGGTTGTAATAGAGAAGATAAATGAAATTTATTTGGAGGGGGCCCAGAAAACAAAATGGGGGGGCAGTGGGTGAGGATGACCCCATTTGGAGTCTTCTTGACAAGGATATCAGACTTGTTTGCCATTTCCTTTTCCAGCTAGTATTACAGATAAAGAAACTGAGGCAAACAGAGTTAAGTGACATCCCCAGGGCGCCCAGTTGGTTTGTATCTGAGGCCAGATTTGAACTCAGAAAGATGAATCTTCCAGATTCCAGGCCCAGGTACATTACCTACTCTACCATCTACCTAATTGCCCATGGGTAGAGATCATAGGGAAGCTGATTTCACTCTGAAACAAAAAAGGATTTCCTGAAACAGAGGTAAACAGAAAAAGATCAGAGGAAGTGAGCTCCATACCAATGAAGTGGTCCAAGAAGAGGCCAGATGATGACTTGTCAGGCATGCCTGATAGCAGATTCTTTATCCAAGGAGAACAGATTAAATGACCTTGTTTATCATTTGATATTCTGTGATAATGACTCATGTTTCTGAACTACTTTAAGCTTGGCAGAGTGCTTTTCTCACAGCAGCACAAATATTATTAACCACATTTTGCAGATGAGGAAACTGAGTTTCTAAGAAGTTAAAAAACAGATGTCAGCTTTTTCAGTTAGTATTTGATCCCAGATCTCCTGACTCCAAACCTAGCCACAATCTACTTTGTCATGCCTCCGTGAGTCTATGAATAGTTTTCTTCTGAATGAATCTAGCCCCACCATAAACCATGCATTCATTCAAGGCTGCTTTGACCAGAGAATCTAGAAGTATTTCCTAGAAACAGAGACACAAGAATTCATGATTACAAAGTGTTTTCTCTCCATCGTTTCTAGGATCCTTCCAAAGCCTGTCTGATGCAGAAATCTCAGATGCCTTTGCCCCCATTTTACAAATGATAAAACTAAAGCCTAAAGTTACAGTTCTTCTCTCCCATAAGTACATGAGGATAAGGAGAAAGCATTTTCCTGAACTCTTGTACCAGCCCTCTCCTAGTCAGTGAGACAAATAACCCTGCTACTGTTAGAACACACCCTCAATTTTCAACAAAGCTATTTAGACCATATCAATACATCTACTCCTAGCACAGCATGTTTAATTAAGAAGCCAATTAAACACACATCAGCCACTGTGATTAGCAGAGGGATATCCATTTAATTTGTGCAGCGCAAATATACAGTGCCCAATGCCAGTCTGCACTTTGGCCCCGGTGTTTGGTTATCTCTCATGAACTCGAACTCTTGCATTCTCTGTTTTCCCAACAGATCAGACTATACCAGCACAATGCAGGACAAACCAAAAGCAAAAAAAAAAAAGTCATGGGGAAATTCTAAAGAATGTCAAAACCACCCTCATTTTCTACCAGGTACAACCTTCTAGGACCAATAATAATGATGATTTCTTGCATATGGAAACATGGAAACCCTTTTACAAGTTTTGAAATGTTTTCACATTCTATATCTCTATTCTCTAAACAGCTGATGTCTTTAGTAACCCTGAGCAGAATCTATCTTGGAAATAGTATTGACCATGAAGGTCACCTAGTCCACCCTCTTTCTCAATGCAGGAATCTCCTTCACAGGGCCCGTGACATTTTTCTGGTCTCTGCTTCAACATCTCCACCGATGGGGAGCTCACTACCTTGAAACAGGCACTGGAGAGCTCTAGATTTTAGGAAATTCTTCTCTATAGTTATACTTTAGTACATCAGTGAAACCATGATTTCCTCAAAGTAAGTATTTCTCCTAGCAGCGCAGGTCACAACTTATCTCTAGCATCTCATCCATTCTCATTCATCTTGCCCTTGTCCTCATATATATCCTCCAGAGAGAATCCACTCAAAATGATAGAGGTCTTCCATAAAGCCTTTTAAATTGCTGCAGATATCAATATAGTTCTCAGGCTGACTGACTTTGGCACCCCTCCCCTGTAGTTTCCTTATACTGAATCAAAATTTATCCTTCATAGTAAAAAAGCCAAGTCTATTCCTTCAGCCTGTCACAATGGAAGAAAAATTGGACTTGGAATAATAAAGTTAATATCTTAGTCCTGGCTTGGAAGCCATAGGCAAGCTACTTAGCTTCCCTGAAACCTCAGTTTCCCCAAACCTCAAGGAGATGTTATAAAAAATACATTTTTGCCAACTATGAAAAAAATGAAATTGTTAAGGACCTCGTGTATAATAGTAGATCAATAAGTATTATTAAGTTCCTACTCTGTGCCAAGGATGATATAAGAACTGCCTAAATAAAGGCAAAAACAAAATTACTCCCAGCCCTCCCAGGACCTTACAGTCTAAAGGAGAGACATTTACATATAAAGGTGCATACATTATATGGGCAAAATAAGTACAAGGGACTTTGGAGAGGGAGTGAACTGGTTGAAGGGATCAGGAAAAGTTTCTTATAGGTGTTGCTTAAGCTGAGTCTTGAAGGAAACCAAGGATGACCATTCTAATCACCCATAAGCTCTACAAAGCTGGGTTCCATCTGCTTTCTACTTATTAGTTTTGAGAGTTTTCTTTTGGCTTCATTCATAAAGCAAGACTGAAACAATCAGAGGGTCAGAAGACATCAAAGAGTTAGTTATCACAAAGCAACAAAGTCAGAAGACATTCCCAGGTCCAAAAATGTGGGCTAGCCACATGGGAACATTGGGATCCAAAGGAAAAAACAGGCACACATGGTCAAAGGTCAGGCAGAAGTCCAAGGTACATGGTATACAGATGGATCTGAGTTCACATAAATGGCATATTTCCCAATTTAACTAACTTGGAGCAAAGATAGTGATTCCTTTTTTTTTGAGCCCTAACATTTAAGGCTAAATCCATGACCCTTTAATATTTGGCATGAGTCACCGTTCAATTAGTTTTGCATATTGGAAACAGATGACTTTGCATCAGGGAAGACACAATATGCTTATACTTATTGAAATATTGATGGTTTCCCCATTTATGTATCATTTAATTATTTATATGTTTAAGATTATCAAGCATTTTTCTTCCTCCCACCACTGAGATTAACATTTTTGTTTTAAATACAAAAGTGTAGTAACAAATAATGACAGTGAAACAAAATGAACTCCAAATTGGTCCTATCCAAAAAAAAGTTTATCTCTTCCTGCATTAGTCCATCATCCCTCTGCCCTGAAGTTGGCATCATTCTTCAAAATCAATCTTCTAGAATAATGATTGATTATATTTTGATCTAAGTTCTTAAGTCTTTTAGAATTGTGTGTGTGTGTTTGCATGTATGACTTTATATATACACATATATATAGGCATAACTTGCTTTATTGCACATTTTTGGATTTCATTTTTTTGTGCTTCATGAATATTGTGGATTTTGGTTTTCTTTTACAAATTGAAGGTTTGTGGCAACCCTGGATCGAGCAAGTTGATAGCTAATAGGCTGATTACACCATTTTTATAACAGCATGTGCCCCCCAACATGTCTCTATGTCACATTTTGGTAATATTCACAAATTTCAAGCTTTTTCATTATTATTATATCTGTTACGGTGATCTGTGATCAGTGAGCTTTGTTGTTACTATTATAATTGTTTGTGTGTTCCACAATGAATTTAATTGGTAAATATTGTGTGTTCTGACTGCTCCACTGGACTTCCCATCTCCCTGCCCTTTTCTCTGAGATACAACAAAATTGAGATTAGGCCATTTAATAACCTTACAATGGCCTCTAAGTGTTCAAGTGAAAGGAAGAGTCAATCAATGCCACAAAGTGAATTATGGTCTTATTTTAAGAAATTGTCACAGTTACTCCAAAATCCAGCAACCACCCCCTGATCAGTCAGCAGCCATCAACATTAAAGCAACACCCTCCACCAGCAAAAGATTACAGCTCATTGAAGGGTCACATAATGGTTAACATTTTTTGTCAATAAAGTATTTTAATTAAGTTATGTGCATTTGTATTTTAGACATAATACTATTGTACACTTATAGTATAATATATAAACATAACTTTTATAAGCACTGTGAAATAAAAAAAATTTGTGACTCCCTTTATTGCAATATTCATTTTATTGCAGTAGTCTGGAACCAAATGCAAAATTTCTCCAAGGTGGCCTGGGTGTGCTCGTATATGGAAATGGGTATGTATATATTTCTCTATATATATCTCTACCTTTAAGACCCCAAATGCAATTTCTCTCCTACCATTAAGTAGCCTTTATTCCAAAGAGAATAGAGATTCAGGGACAGTAGATTCAGATCCGAAGAGGAAAGAAGGATAAACTTGGCAGGCAACAAGGATTTATTAAATATCTACCCTATGCTAAGGACTTTATAATATTATCTCATTTGATTCTCACAATTCTGGGAGGCAAGTGCAATTTTTATCCTCATTTTTCATCTGAGGAAACAGAGACAAAGGTTAAGTGACTTCCCAGCGTCATACAGCTAATAAGTGTCTGATGCTGAATTTGAACTCAGGTATTCCTGAACAAACAGTTTAAAAGGGGAGAAGGAAGGGAAGGGACAGAGGAAAGGAAGGGAGGGGGTAGGGAGAAGGGGCAGGGAAGAGGAGAGAGGAGGAGAGGAGGAGGAGGAGGAGAGGAGACAGAGGGAAGGGAAGAGGAAGAGGGGCAAAAAAGGAAAGGGAAGAGAAGAAGACAGGAGAGGATAGGAGGGGAGGCAAAGAGGGGAGAGGAGAAAAGACAGGAGAGGGGAGGGAAGAGGAGAAAAGAGAAAAGGAGAAAGGAGGCTTATTGAAACATGTTTTTAAATACACAGAAGAGAAACAAAAGGATGGCAAAAAAGAATTGCAGACAGGACAGCTTTGCAAGTAACATGTTGGATTTATTATATACTTTGAAAGAAAAGAAAACTATATATAATAGACATTTGTATTTTCATGTGCAACCCTCTCTTTCCATTCTACTGTATATATGGAAGTGCTCATTTTAGTTGTTGCTTGTTAAGTTCAGAATTTAAAAAAAAAACAATTTTAAAAAAAGAAAGAAAGCAGCCCACAAAGACAATACACTTAAAACCAGGACAAAGGCTGTTACAGTGCCTTGCTTCCCAGCTGCTCATTTGCATATGACCAACAGGAGAATGTTGAAGTTAATAACTGGGGAACCCTGAGCTCCAGAACTCTTTTGTTATTATTGTATACCTTGTCTAGTTATGACTTCGCCAAGGGAGATGAGGATTAGATAGGAAAAGACAGGGCTGGAATATTCGTGGAAGGAACTCCAGGGGGAAGAAATTCCTTCTACACAGACAAGGGCACCTGCTCTGCACCTTATCATCTTCCTGGGGTATGGAGAGGGGTTGGTTGACTTGCCCAGGGTCACACACCCAATATGGATCAGAAGTTGGGCTTGATTCTAGGGTTTCCTGGCTTTGTGGGAGCTCTCTATCTGCCGTACCGTTCGGCCAGAACATTTGGGCTATCAACACAGGCAAGACTAAAGTCTTTTTATACTGTGATCCTACATCTCAGAATCGAGGTGGACTTGATGGAAAGGGCTAACTGAGAAGGGAATGGCTAAGCAATTTAGGGTACGTGTGTGTTATGCCATATTACAATGCCATCAGAAATCATGTGTCAAAAATACAGAACATCAGAGGAAGATTCATATAAATCAGTTCTTTTGGCTTGACTGAAACCAGTTCCATAGTAGTTTGTGGTCATTATTGGAACAAAATGAGCCACTTACTGATCATCCAACAGTTTAAAAAAAGATTTATTTAAACTCTAGCAAATAAAATATATTCAGCAAGGATATCCATCGAGCTCCAAACAAAATTCTTCTGCCTCGGATTATGCTTTGCTGTCCTCCATTTAAGCATCAGACAGCACTCACATCTCATAACTCCTCATTCCCTAGTTCCATCATGTCTCAAGGATGGTTTAATTACATTTATTTTTTTAAACACTTATTTTTTTTCTCTTAGAATCAATACTAAGTATTGGTTCCAAGGCAGAAGAAGGGTAAGGGCTAAGCAACTGGGGTTAAGTAACTTGCTGATTTGCCCAGGGTCACACAGCTAGGATATCTGGTTTTTTTTAAAACATTTATTAATATTTATTTTTTAGAAAAGTTAACATGGTTACATAATTCATGCTCTTACTTTCCCCTTCACCGCCCCACCCCCGAACCTCCTCCCCAATGGCTGATGCGCATTTCCACTGGTTTTAACATGTGTCATTGATCAAGACCTATTTCCAAATTGTTGTTAGTTGCATTGGTGTGGTAGTTTCAAGTCTACATCCCCAATCATTTCCCCCTCAACCCATGCGTTCAAGCAGTTGTTTTTCTTCTGTGTTTCCACTCCTGTAGTTCTTCCTCTGAATGTGGGTAGTGTTCTTTTCCATAAGTCCCTCAGAATTGTCCTGGGTCATTGCATTGCTGCTGGTACAGAAGTCCATTACATTCAATTGTGCCACAGTGTATCAGTCTCTGTGTACACTGTTCTTTTGGCTCTGCTCCTTTCACTCTGCATCAATTCCTGGAGGTCATTCCAGTTCACATGGAATTCCTCCAGTTTATTATTCCTTTGAGCACAATAGTATTCCATCACCAGCAGATACCACAATTTGTTCAGCCATTCCCCAATTGAAGGACATACCCTCATTTTCCAGTTTTTTGCCACCACAAAGAGCCTCAGCTAGGATGTTTCTGAAGCTAGATTTGAACCCAGAGCCTCCTGCCTTCAGGCCTAGTTGCTCTGGTTTAAAATATATTTTTTAAGGGAAAACTAATCCAACCCACATGTGTAAGGATTTATTAAGCATCTACTATACTTTATAATATTTTCTCATTTAATTCTCACAACTCTGGGTCATCCAACTAGCATGTACAAGAATGGGGGTGGGATGAAATTCAAGATCTTGCTTCTACCACATTGATGTAGAATGAAGTAAAAACATCCAAGAAAGAGGGCAGCTATAGGGCTCAGTAGATTGAGAGTCAGGCCTAGAGCCTGGGAAGTCCTGGGCTCAAATCTAGTTTCAGATACTTCCTAGCTATTTGACAAGTCATTTAAGCCCTATTGCCTAGTGTATAATTAGGAAATCTTGTATGCTTGGACTTCATATCCCAGCATCCCTTTCCTCTTTCATCCCCAAGTTGTGTGCTTATGTTGTTTGTATGTAGTTTTGGGTAACTGTGCTTCTCTCTCTCTTCTTTTTCCCACATGCTTGGCTAGATGAGCTCCCTTTTACCCTAGTCTGCTTATTTTTCTTTAAGTTATTAATTAATAAATCCTTATAAAAATATAATACTTGAAGTATTTGTATATTAACTTTAATTCTCACATTAGCCCTTACTACTTTTCTACCTTGGAACCAATACACAGTATTGATTTTAAGATGGAAGGTAAGGGTTTTAAAAAAGAAAAAGAAAAAAGAGGAAAAATAGGTAGCCAAGTCTAGAAATGGAAGGTCCTGGCTTCAAATTTAACCTCATACACTTCATAGGTACATGACCCTAGACAATGTCACTTAACCTCAATTGTCTGACCCTTACCACTCTTACGCTTTCAGACCAGTACTTAGTGGAAAAAAAAAATTTTTTAAACCCTTACCTTCTGTCTTGATTGATTCCAAGACAGAAGAGTGGGTAAGGGTAGGCAATGAGGGTTAAGTGACTTGCCCAGGGTCACACATCTGGGAAGTGTCTGAGTTCAGATTTGAACCTAGGACCTCCCATCTCTAGGCCTGGTTCTCAATCCACTGAGCTACCCAGCTGCCCCCCTTAGCAAAAATTCTGAGAGAAGTTAAGAGTATTTTTTTAAAAAAGCTGAATAAATATTGTATAATTTTAATTTAATGATTGAGCTCATCACCAAAGAAGAAGTGTATAAATGTACATCTTCCCTTCTTTGCCAAGATAAAGAGTTCTAGTGACATAGAAAACTACTTATACTTTCAAAAAGAGTTGATGTATTCATAAATTTTGCTGAACTGCTTTTTTTGTTTCCTCTTTCTTCTTTATTATTATAAGAGGTGACTGTCTAGATGGAGGAAGAAGAACAGATCTATTTGGAAATAAAGGTGATATAAAAACAAAAGACATCAATAAAATATAACAATAACAATAATTATAATTATAAACATAAATAATAAATTAGGGGGTCTGGATTAAAATATAATTTTCACAGTCACTTCCATATCTGATCATTTAGGATTCTATGATTCTAGAGTGTCTTCTAGATCAACTACTTGCGACTTCAGCCCATTCAAGTCCATCAAATTTACATGTAATCAGTTGTGACATTATCTCCTATTCTTACTAGGTCTAGGAAAGTGCCAGAGCCTAGCTGAAACTGTTTGTGGATAGATTGTGGGTCCCTTCTCCCTAGTTTCCCCTCCTCTTCTTATACAAGCTTATCAGTAGAGATCTTCTCCCAGGCAGGTGCTTATCATCTGGTCTAGTCAGGGAGTGAGTATTCCTAACTTGTAGCTAGTGAGGCAATTTGGGCGTTGCCTGCCCGGCTATACCACCTCTGGCTAAAACTAGGTGTTGCCCTGATAAACAGCCTCACTAGCCCAGTGTCTGTGTGAAACAAAGAGAAACTAACTGAGAACAGGTCTGTGCAAACACCCCCAGTGGTGCCATCTGTTTGTAGGCCCAGTGCCCCGCTGCCTCAGAGATACAATCAGGACCCAGAATCCTCCAAGTATCTCAAAAGCTGGGACCAAGCCCACCACCTTGGGCTGCTCCTCGGCTCGTCTGAAAGCTAGGTCAGGCCACTGCTCAGTGGGTACTCCGAGCAGGCAAAAGGAGTGCCCTGTGAGTCAGGGAACCTGGGAAGGGACTGGTTCCCATCCTGGCTGCCTTAAGAAAATCTCGGAGTCTCAGCTGGACCTAGCTTTCTTCATCTGTGATGCTAAAAGCTTGGATTAGATTATTAATAATGTCTCTTCCTACTCCGAATTGCATGATCCTTCATCCATTAGATTATAAACTCCTTGAAGGTAGAGACCATTTTTGGCCACTTTCTGTATTTTTTAATGGTTAACAGTGCCTGGTATATAGAGCAGGTTCTTAATAAATGTTTTAGGAGGAAGCTAGGTGGCTTAGGGGCTTGTGTTGAGCCCAGAGTCAGGAAGAACTGAGTTCAAATCCAGCTTCAGGCACTTCCTGGATGTGAGACTCTGGGTAAGTTATTTTAACAACTATTTTGTCTTAATCTACTAAAGAAAGAAATGGGGAACAATTCCAATATCTGTGTGTGTGTGTGTGTGTGTGTGTGTGTGTGTTTTCTAAACAAGTCTAGGAAAGAACAAATATCTTTAAGATACAATACAAACATACACACGCGCGCGCGCGCGCACACACAAACATATATATTTGGTGGAAGGGAGCAGGGGGCAGAGGGACAGGGCATAGCTCAGGGGACAGTGTCAGGCTTGGAGCCTTCTCCTCTCATGAGCTGAAATCTGGCCTCAGACACACTTACTAGCCATGGAATCCTGGGCAAGTCACTTAACCATGTTGGCCTCAGTTCCTCAGCTATAAAATGAACTGAATGTGGAAATGGCAAACCACTCTAGTATCTTTGCCAAGAAAACCCCAAATGGGACACAAAGAGTCAGACATGACTGAAACCATTGAACAACAACAATAAATGTTTGTGGACCAATTGATCTTACCTAACAAATTTAACATATTCTTGAACCTACAATTGACCTAATACAATGGCAAATAATATAGTCACCCAAGCATAGAGATGGACAAATAATAACAAGATGGGTGAATAAGATGGACAAATGACAAGTAAACTTTACAGTCTATTTTTCTAGCACCTTTTTCACAACCTTATGAGATAAAAGTATAAGTAAGCTCCTTGAGAACAGGGATTGTCTTTTGCCTTTTTTTTTGAATCTCCAGCACTTAGTAGGGTGCTTGGCACATAGTAGGCACTTCATTTAAATATTTATCAATTGACTGAGATAGGAAAGTCATATATTATAAATTAATTAATTAAACCTTTAGCATGTGCCAAGCACTAGGAATACAAATAGATACTAAAATAGTCAGTCCCTCCTCTTGAGAATCTCACATTCTAATGGGGGAAGAGAATATATAGAGAAGGTTCTGGCTGTCAGTTAGGTGGAAAGGACAAGCTACTCCAGAATCTTTGTCAAGAAAACCCCAAAAGGTGTTACAAACAATTAAAGAAACAACACTACTCTTAGAGAATATCATTCATATTAATCCTCAATGGCCAGTCCTTGCTTCGTTTTTCTGTACACATCTTTTAAATCTGAGTTGGTTGATGAGTTTCCTTAGTCAACAAGTTAACAAATACTTATTAAGCACTTATTATATGCCAGACACTGTGTTAAACTCTTGGAATGCAAAGAAAGGCAAAAAATACAGTTCCTGACCTCAAGGAACTCACAATTGAATGAGAAAGACAATATGCGACACAACTGAACATAAAAAATGTACACAGAATAAAGAAGAAGTAATCTCAGAGGAAATATCTTTAGGGGCAGCTAGGTGGCTGCCTTGGAACTAATATTTTCTATTGATTCTAAATCAGACAAGATAAAAACTTAAAAAAAAAAGATACTATAGGGAGGCTATATTTCAACCAATATCTTTAGACAGCTTTCCCTCTTTCTTCCTCATTGGAATTGTTTCTGTTTGTACTTTTATCTTCTCATCCCTCTTGGACTGAATTCCTACCTAGGTTTTCAGGCCATGAAATTTTACCTACCTTTTCTCTGAACTCTACAAAATTTACTCTCCTAAAATCTTGGACTCAAATGAGATTATGTTCAACTTTTCCTTCCACATCAGGACAGAAAACAAAGATATTTACATCTTCAGGACAGAATGGTCACTCTCTCACAAAGTTCTTCTTTGACCATCATTTGCTTGCAGCTCTACAGTCAGAATCAGAAGAGGAGCAATCCTTGCTGCTGCTTCTACCCTTTAAAGAATGAAATTTTGATAAAAGTAATTCAAGAATTCATCAGCTTCCCTGCCTTCGCAGGTCACTTAAAAGAACTTCTGTCACAAAGCAACCCATTGTAACATTCAAATTTTGTCATCCAAATTATTACTAGATTTTAGAAGGACATAGAATGGGTCATTTTCACAAGTGATTGAGACACTCTGAACCTGACCATGGAATGTTGATCTGTTTTGTTTGTAGTAGTTTAAAATGATTGATTCCTCCCATTGTGAAAAAAAAAATCATTTGTCTGATGAAGGTCTCAGATCTAACTTTATATGTGAAGATCACCAGTATGTAGTCATTTGTGTACATCCAGAAAAATAGAAATGAGACCTTTGTTACAAAACTATAAGAGATGGCAATATTAGGGTGGCTTTGAAACATTTTTTTATTATATAAGCTTTAGTATTACCAAAAAAATCATTTTTATTGCTTCAAGAATACTCTGAAGTCCCACAAAAGGTTAAGCATAATATGTATTAACCTTGAAGACAGTGCATTTTGCCAACTTTTAAATCCCACCTAGAACATTGGACAGTTCTGCACTGTCCAGAAGGGAATCTAAGCTATTTTCATCTCTTTGCTTCTCAGAACAATACAAGCATGATGCACCAGGTCAAGGGAAAAATGCCATCTGCAAGAGTTTCTTGGACACTGAACAGAGTTTACAAAACAATATTCTGATGAGTTAAATGTAAATGAATCTGAAACAGACGGTATAAATGTCCCGTAAAGCACATGTGATTTGGAAATTAACAGGGGGCAGTGCTTTTCCAAACCATGCTTTAGGTTTTGCCAAACCTCAGACATTTGAAAAATGTTCAAATATGGTGGGGACTCTCAAATGCTGCTAAGTCTACTACATAGAGATCTTCCTAAATATTCAGCACCTTTGAGAAAGAAGCCTTGAAACAAAAAGATCCTGCCTCACTGACTCCATGGGATTTGACTTATTAATCATAATAACAACTGATATTTAAAGTTAAAGAGCATTTAACAGAAACCACCACTTTTTTTTAAACCCTTACCTTCTGGCATAGTATCAATTCTAAGACCAAAGAGCCATAAGGGGCAGGCAATTGGGATTAAGTGACTTCTTGCCCAGAGTCACACAACTAGGAAGTGTCTGAGATTCAGATTTGAACCCAGGTTCTCCCAGTTCCAGGCCTGACAATCTATCCACTGGGTTATCTTGCTGCTACTACATCATCTCTTTTAATCCCACCAACAGCTTTTATAATACGTGGAATATAAATAGTACTGAATAAAAAGTCAATCTCTGAGTTCGGAAGACTAGGGATCAAGGGTAATCTCTGACATATTAACCCTATGACCCTAGGTAAGTTATCTATCTTATTAAGACCCCTGGGTAGCTACTACTATAATTTGCAGAACACTTGCTGATTCAAATGATATGGGAAGTCTTCTCACCATAAGTTCCCTGGACATATAATATCACAGGTTTAGACCATCCCCACAATTTTCCTCCAAAATTTACAGATTAAGAAAATTAGAGTCAGGGAGTTAATGTGACTTGCCCAATGTTTTCTGGCTGTTACGTGGCAAATCCAAGACCTTAATCTAAGTCCAATGCTTTTTGCACTGGGATTAAGCTATTTCCAAACCAAGTGATGAAACAACTAAATTTTAAATAATTGTGTAGCATAATTCACAGACACATTCAATTCAAAAATTAGTGTCTTGATTTTACATCCTACCCTTGACATTTACTAGCTATGTTATCTAACCTTTCTTAGTATCGTTTTTCTTCCTTTGTAAAATGGAGATAATGTTGTTCATCCTTCTTTTTAGAAGAGGATCAATGGCAACATGATGTAATACCTTGACCTGTGAATGAATTGGATTTGAGTCCGAATTGCACAAAGTCATCAGCTTCACTCTCTCTTCCAGAGTCATTGAAGTCCAGTGGCAGAACAAAAGTTAGGTCAACTGACCATGGCCTGGGATGAAGTGGATGACTTGGGCATCTTCCATGTCTTACCATGTCTAAGCCCTCCACAGTGCCTGCTTTAGCCACCTTCATGGCTGCTGGAACAAATTATTCCCATCTGCCCATTATTCCTGCAGAAGTCTTCACATATTTGGGATAGACATTTCCCTAACTGATCAATGAGTTTGAGGTCCATCAGTTACCCTTAATCTGGTCTAGCCTGTCTGCTGAGGTGGTTTTATCAGGATGTAGCTTGTGTCACACTCTACAACTTCTTGGAGCCACAGGTGAGAGTTGAATGAAAGGTTGACACCAAAAATGGATAAGCAACTCTGTAAAAGGTTCAGCAAGCCCTCATAATGGAGGTTCTGATCCTCCCTAAACATCCCATATGCCCCAAAGTTAGGATAATAACATTTATAGGACTTAATCACATAGGGTTGTTGTGAAAAGCAAATGAGATAATCAATATAAATGCTTTGCAAGTTTTGGGGCGAAATATCCTTGTCATCACCATCACTGTTATCACCATCATCATAATTATTCTCACTTTTCTTATATTTGCTGGTTTACTCTTTTGGTTCTTTTATATTTAATGTTTGAATGATCATTATGCTGTTGAATACAATAATTACTTTTTTTACAATTGAATAAAATCTTTGAGGTTTAAGGTCATCTTTTGTAGAATTACTGAAAGTGTTTTCAAGATACCTCCAATGGGAGACAGGATGATGAGGATGATACATATTTTAATCTGTTGCCATATAATTTTTGGTTTGTTTTGAGGGTTATTTTTGAGCCCTTAGTTTCTGTCCTAGAATGGATACTTAATATTAATTCCAAGGCAGAAGAGTAAGGGCTAGGGATTAAGTGATTTGCCCAGGGTCACAGAACTAGGAAGTATCTGAGGCCAGATCTGAACCCAGAATTTCTCATCTCTGGACCTGGAGCTCTGTCCACTGAGCCACCTAAGCTGTCCCTGTCATATACTTTTCATTTTTTCCTTTAAGGTTCTGTATTTTGAAAACTTTTTCCTTGTCAAGGCAGTATGACATGGTGGATGGTTTTCTTTGAAGTCAAGATGACCTTGGTCCAAATATATATCAGATATATATACCAGAGATATGACACTGGGCAAGTCATTTAACCTCTCAGTGATTTAGGAACTCTCTAAGACTATAAGTAGAAAAAGTTATCTACATGTATTTGTAAAGGGAATTTCTTCACCTGAGAGTTTCCTATAGCAAAGAATTGATAGGCCCAGTCCCCATGATTTCATTGCATGTAATTTTTTGGTTATAAGTATTCAGATTGTAAAATCTATTACAATTATTCTTAAGTTTTTATGATTCAATGTTATGTCAAGGCAATTATGGAAAATAATTTTGACTATGATAATGTCCTAGATCCAGTATAATTTATTTGTTAAATTTCCAAGGATATTTTTATTTTACTTTCGAGGGTTTCTTCTTTTTATTTATAGTGAATGAATTTGTCATCCCATTTTATGGAGAATAAAAAGCTTCTGGCATATAATTCTGGCAACTTGATCTTGTCTTTCTATGTTTTTGGTGTGCTAAATTTTTGCATTCTACAGTATTGTGGGCTGGTTTGCTTTTTTCGGTTTTGGTGGTGGTGTTGGGATTTTTTTGATCATAGTTTCTACTATTTCCTTATGAATATGTTTATGCTTATAATAATTATTATCCATCTTGTTCTCATTGTTTCTAATTGAGGTCAGATAGAAAAGGTCCTGGGACAAATCAAAAACATCCTAGTTTTATTTTATATTTGATATTCTTTGGGCTACTGACAAAGTGAATAACTTAAGTACTTTTTGGAATTGAATAAATGTATTAGATCATAAGCTCGTCTTCTGTAGGCTAACCCAAATACTGGTATGACCAAAGCTCACTTTGTCAGTATTGCAAAGTTCCTGCCACGTTTTCTTTCATAGCAGGCTCTGGACACTGGAAGTCTTTACTGGATATCACCCTAGCTGGCATTCCCCTACTTTACTATTGTTCCCCCATGACTCTCACAGAACCAAAGTTGGATTAGACTTTGAAAGGGCTATTTTTATTGTTCTTATTATTATTATTATTATGGCTTTAAACATGTAACCTTATGTAGCTGATATGGAAGGTATTGGAATGGGGTTGGAAGAGAAAGAGACTTATTAGGAAAATAGAAGTTAATCTAGTAGAGAAGATGAGGTAAAGATGAACTGACAAGAAAGCCATGACAGGTAAAAAAAAAGATACTTGGTGTCCTTTTCATATTAGTGAAGAAAGAGACTTCTTACCATTTTTCCCCAAAACTACCATGTTCCCTGCTCTGTTAATGCCTATGATCCTGTTTATAGCCTAATAACCTACTTTTGCTCCCTGGATTGCGTCCTATAGTTTCTATTTGAGCTTGACTCTCCTACTGTGGAGCATTGGGGAAAAACTGGATTTGAGGTGATCTCATCTGATTGGTGAATAGATAGATGAATGAATGAAAATTCATTTCAATCCACTATATCTAGATGACTCTAGAATAAATTCACATCCTATCCCATCATCTACCAGATTATCAGAATGTATTTAGCCATCTACTCTGCTGCTGGTACATTAAAAAGGGTATAACAACCAAAGGTCCTATTTCTATGCTCATAATCCTTGTGATTCTTCAGATTAAACTCCCTTCCCTGATGACACTTCCATATATGTATTGTATAGACTTATTAAAATGTAAGTTCCCTGAGAGCAAGAACTTTCACTTTTGCATGGGTATCCCTATCTCCTAGCACAATGCCTGATATATGGTATGTGTTTATTAAAACATTTTAGTTGACTGATTAAGTCAGAAAATTGGATTCTCAGATTTGCTATGTAATAACTATATTCTAGCATAAAGTCACATTCCTCATCTACAAAATGACCAGATTATATTTAAGACTATTGAAGATTCCTTCCACTTCTAGATTCTTTGATCTTATGATGTACAGTGGCAAGAGCACTGGTCTGCAGGTTCTGTTTCTAATTCCTATACTCTCTCTGTCTTCCTCCTATGCTTCATCTTGGACTAGGGGCTGATCTTAAATTCTCAAAGGCTTTGCTTGTCAAACACAGGCTCTGACAGATCCTAACAAGCTGGAAACGTTTTCCAGTACAGGCTCTGGACTATGGGTATATTATCTAAAGATGAGCTTCAGGTCATGGAGGATTATCACCTGGAAAATGATTCCCAGTAGATTGGAGTTCTTGTTGTTGTTGTTGTTGTTGTTTCATTGAACACAGCAGTTCATAAAGTCTTCTAAAGTATAAAGAGTCAGATCAAATCAAATTTAGAACTTTTATCCTCAAGGAGTTCACAATCTAGGAGAATAGACAAATATGCAAACAACTATGTACCAACAAAAAGCAGAATACATTGGAGGTAATCACAATGGGAAGTCATTAGCATTTAGGGGATATAGAAAATACTTCTTGAAGAAGATGGAATTTTAGTTAAGTAGGGAGCAAGGAGAGAATTCTAGGCATGGAGGACAACCATTGAAATGCATGGAGTACAAAGATGGAATGTTTTGTGTAAGAACAATATGTGTAGAAAGGTTGAGATTTATGCTAGCAGAGGGAAAGTACTCACTGGTAAAATTATGGTTTCTTTCTTCTTTTTTCTTTTATTGTATTTGTGCCACTGATTCAATTTAAGGAAATGTCCAATTCTATTCAATATCATCTCCCACAACTGAAAACTAAAATCTTTCCTGTAGGTGCCCCTACCTCCCTCCATCCACCTACCTGCTCTCAGTCTGGATAGTTCAGAGATTTATAGTATAATTAGCCTTATATGGTGCATTTAATACTCTCAACATTTTCCCTTTTGCCTGACATTACACAAAAGCAAAGAAAAAAATTACAACTTTCATTATAAAACTTTATGTACCAGATAAAATAATATCCTTGTGAAAGAATGTAATGGGTATTTAAGGATTAGCATCTATACACTCAGTTCTTTGATAGAAGGGCATAGGTGAAAGACTGCTTTCTTCTCACTTCCTCTGTTGACGCTTTCTGCCCTCTGAGTCTACCCTATGGAAGAAACTGGAAAGGAAAGAGATTGAGGTCACATCACCTTTCCTATGTTCACCAGTTTACTTTAGTCATCCTAAAGAAACTCATAGAAAATACTCAAATATTTCTCCCTAAGCACATATAAATTATATCAAGAAGGGA
>NC_058131.1:413264722-413281626 GCF_016433145.1 Gracilinanus agilis
AAAAAGAAAGAAAGAAATATTTTAGTATTAAGTATTGGGGATGCAAATAGACAAGTGAAAAAAAAAATTCCCTCTCTCAAGGAGTTCACATTCTAGAAGGGAGAGGCAACACATTTTAGGAGGTTTTAGTTACAAATCAAATAGAAAGGTCTCATGGTCCCTAGGGTACAGCAGCAAAATAGATGTTAATGCATCTTTTTTAATGTCATTTCCAACATTAAAAATCCTATTTGCTTCTGATACTAAACCCATTTGATAGTACCAAGGTCTTTGAGGGCAAAAACTCCTTTTTCGGCTCTTGAGGGGCTGTGGCTGCAGTCCCTGCAGATACAGTCATCAGTCTGCATCTCCACAGGACTTGTTTCTTGGGATAAAGGGTGGTAAAGAGATTGGAAACCATACCAGATGGGGATTAGTGTAAGATGGTAGGGATGTTTATTCTGAAAAAGTGAAAACTAACAGAAAAGTGATAGGTATATTCAAATAATTGAATAACTGTCATGTAGGAAAAGGGTTAGACTTAAACTATTAAACCCAAGAGTACAAAATTAAGACTGTTTTAAAGAAATTACTAGTATATTGATATCAATTACAAATGGCTTTCTGGAAATCAGAACCATCCAGAACTGGACTGTGCTATCTTACAAGAGGAATCCAGGCAAATAGAGGCTATGTGACTGTGGGCTAATGATGTTGTGGAGCAATTTCTTAGGTCAGAATGGTAGACTATGTGACCTTGAATGGTCCTTTCCAGGCATGAGGTTCTTTCATTCAAGACAGAAGCTGAAACACAGAGAAAATGTGCAAACCTGGCTCTAAACCTGGAATACAGACTTGATAACATCCAAATAAAATGTGAGGGGATGAAGGGAGGAAGGTAAGAGGAAGGATGGACGAGAGATAGGAGAGAGGAAGGTAGAGGAAGGGAAAGGAAAGTAGGGGAAAATTGACCAGAGCCCCTCAGGGCTCAAATAAAAGATCAGAGAGCAACTTAGGGTTTAGAATACCTAGCTTTTATTTAAATTAGAAAGGGGAAAAGGTTAGGTAGGGATAAAGGGTCTCCCCATAGAGAGAATCCAGGATCAGAGGGAGTCAGTCAGCCTCCAGGCTCAAGAGAACAGAGAGCAGAGAACAGAGCCCGAAAAGGTGCCAAACTTTCTCTTTTATACTTTCTCCAACACCTCCCACAGTGGGAGGTGTCAGGGGAAGTTGTAGTAGGGATCCCTGTGAGATGTAGTCTCCCAGGGCTTACAACAATTCCAAATGACAAACCAGCATGGAAAGGAAGAGTAACAAGTATATAATGTCAGGACACACACACACACACACACACACACACACACACACACACACAAGCCACATTGATTAAAATACACATTCCATCTAGCCAACTATTCAGAGTCAGAGCAGAAAGTTCAGGGAAAAGAATATTTGTGGGAAAGACAAGAACAGCTAAACCAGCTGAACGGAGATGACATACATGGATGCTTCAGTCTAAGCATAGTCCACTGCAAAAGCCTTCTGATGTTTTTTTCTGATGCTTTATCAGAACATAACATATTTATGAAAACTTCACTTGAATCTACCATCTCTACATTGCATCATCCTCTATCTTGCCTCTCTTTCATAACTAAGCTATTAGAAAAAAACTTTCTACACATACTTTCTCTACCTTTTCACCTGCCACCCACTTCTCAAACTTCTGCAATCTATAGTCTGAAAGCAGTCCTCACCGATGGAACCTTCTTTCTTGTGTCTTTGTTGTTGTAGTTAGATGGCTCAGAGGTTAAAGCACTGGCTCTGGAGTCAGAGTGGACCTGAATTCAAATACTGCCTCAGACACTTACCAGCTGTATGACCATGGGCAAGTCATTTAATTTTTGTTTCCCTTAACCCCCTGGAGAAGGAAATGGCAAACAACCCCAGTATCTTTGCCAGGAAAACCCTGTGGAAAAATATGTTCTATGACAATGATGGTGAACCTATGGCATGGGAGCACACATAGCTCTCTCTGTGGGCACGTGGCCACCCTCCACCCCCCACCCCCAAATTCATTACTAGAAAGGCAGAGGGACTTGGGCAGAGCTGGTCCCCTCCCCCTCTCCATCCTGCCTGATGACATTTTCCCACATCCCCTGCCCCTCTGCCTAGCAGCACAATGGGAGTAAGGTGGGTGGCTCACAGGTGGAGGGCAACAGAAAAATCAGACCACTCCCCTCCCCCTCTCTAATCTTGCTTAGGACATTCCTTACTTCCCCCACCCCTCTCCTGGCAGCCCAATGGAAGAGCTTCCTCCCTCCCCTGTGGAGGGGTAAGGTGGTAAGGGATGGGGCAGGGCATGCCCAACACTCAGGGACATGGCAATCTGTCTCTAAAAGGTTCACCATCACTGTTCTACGAGGTCACAAAGAACTAGACAGAACTGAAGAAAAAAAAGCATGACGTGTAACTAGCCTTTATTCCTCAAGTTTTTGTGACATTTACATCATGTTTCTCCCTATGTGAGTTCTCCTTCTTCCTATATTCCTTCAAAGCCCACTTCAGAGGCCTCTCATCCATGCTCCATCCTCTATGGGTGATAGCACTCTATTGTGTTTTCCTGGGTGCTTACTCTCTTCTCGCTATATTCTTTCTCTCTGCCTCTTTCTGTCTCTGTCTTTCTCCATCTCTCCGTCTTTCTGTCTCTTTTTGTCTCTGACTCTGTGTCTATCTGTCTCTTGTTTCTGTCACTGTCTCTTTCTGTCATCTCATCACCCTCCAAAAGAACCATCATTTCTATGAAGATGACCTTCAAATCTATGTATGCAACCATCCTCCCCTCCTGAGTATCAGTCCTACATTTCTAACTGCCTGCTGAGTACATCCATTTAGATGACCCATAGGCACCTCAAACTTCATAAATTCAAAATAGAACTCATTATCTTTTAACCTAATCCCTACCTTCCTCCTAACTTCACCTTTTCTGTTGATGGTACCATCATCCTTCTAGATTTACAATCTATTATTCTTGATATGCCTTAGTTTGCTAAGAACTAAATGAGTCTACTCATTTTTTTTTAACTTTTTGAGGATGATTTTGGGGGAAGGTGGTGTGAGGGTGGGGTGGGAATTGAATTGATCTCCCTATCCCCTGAATAACACAGACCTGAATCTGTTCACCCTTCTATGGCATGTACCACCATGCCTTAAATTCCTAATTGTTAACAAGAAGCACACTGATAAGGGTTCATGGACCAGAGTATTAGGAGTGTAGAACTGTAGGGTTATCCCTAGAACCTAAGGTAGCAGCTGCTCTTTGGGAATCCAACCTGAAAATGTGAATTCAAATTGGGTAAATAGCCTAGAGGGGATGTTACATTTAATCTCCTATTCCTACTCCCCCCCCCAAAAAAAAACATCAAGGAGGGAAAAGTATATATCAAGGCATAGATTAAAATCATAATTTTCCTTTTTTTATGGAGGTAACCACAGAGATAATTTTGTTCAATGTCTTCTGGTTATCGCTATGAAACAAAACAAAACAAAAAGACATGTGTAAACCAAATGTGTTCACCAATGTCATAGGCAATGTCCAAATAGAAGAGAGATTTTCTATAGATGATAGAGTTCTCCAGATGTTCCTTTGGTAGATGACATTGTGTTGATTGATTCAAGCCCTAGAAAACTACAGGGCCACCTCAATGAGATCCACAGTCACTCAGAAGAAGTCAGTTCAGGAATTCACATACTAAAAATGGATAAAAGTATGCTTAGTGCCTAAATTGTGACATGTGGTTGGATGGGCAGCTCATTAAATTAGTCCATCAGTCCTTGCATCTTGGACAAAGAGTTGGACCCAGAATCAAACAGAAGGAAAGCAGCTTGGATTGCATTTAGGAAATAAGGCAGCACTTACAGTGATATCAATTCACTGTCTGATATAAAAGTCCACCTTTTAAATACTAATGTTCTTCCAGAGTCATTATGTGGTTATGAATCACAGACATCCATGAGTTCAGAAGAACCAGAATTTTAAGTAACCCAAAGAACAGTGAAAAAGCACACAATGGATTTAAGAGGGTTGTAACCAATGATGACTTGCATATAAGAAGTGACAGAGATGAGATCACCAAGGATATGGACATATATGATCAAATAAAGAGAAACATTGGCAAAGTAATAAAGGAGGAAGAAAAATAAATTTTAAAAATATAGTTGGCAGCACATTTTATGGCAGCAAAAAGATGGAAACAAAGTATGGGTCTTAGACCCCCAAAACAGCTTCCTAACTGGATTCTCAGAATCTAGTGTTTCCCTTGTTATGGACTTCATGAATCTTTCAGAAAAGGTTACATTGAATTCTTTTTGCTTGCAGGATCACCATGATATTTTATATCTAGCTTAAACAATAATAATAGCTGACATTTATATAACTCATGTTATATATTAGATACCATGTTAAACACTTTACAATTATTATCTCATTTGATCCTTGTGACAACTTTGGGAAATAAGTGCTATTATTATCCTCATTTTACAAATGAGAAAATTGAGACCACCACAGGTTAAGTGACTAGCCCAGGGTCACACAGCTAATAAGTCTCTGAGGCCACATTTGAATTCAGCTCTTTCTAACTCAAGGGCTCTATCTCTTATGTCATCTAGTTCACTCTCATCATAATTGCACAGATTCTTTTCCTGCCATTCCATTCTTTTTCCATTCTATACTAGTGAAGCCAAGACTTTGAACCCAAATATTAAGATTTACATTTATCCTTACTAAAGTCTTTATAGACTTGGATGTCCGTGGCCTGAGGAGGGACTAAAATAGTTCATGGTATATAAATGTCATGCAATACTACTATACTATTAGAAAAAATGCAGATGAAAAATTCAAAGAAGCATAGGAAAACTTATAAGTACTAAATTAAAATGAAATAAGTAGAACCAAGGAACCAGGGTATAAAGTGATTACAATAGTATAAAGTCATTGCATTGTTTCATTCCTTGTACTGCCTCTGTTATATAAACTCTTGGACAGTCGATATATGATTTAATTTTGTTGATGGTTTTCTTTTCTCTCTCTCTCTCTCTCTTTTATTCTTAGTTATGAGCATTTCCTCACTGAATAGGAGATTCCAAAACAAAAATGGTACAAAAATTAAAAAATCAATTAAAATTAACTTTTAAAAGTTCCTTGTATTAAATTCAGACTATCATTTTAGCCCATGGAGAGCTAGAACCAATTCCTTTCAGCTCTGCTATTCCATAGCTCTTTAGTCTCTTAGGTCTCTTCTATATCCAACACTATATTCTAGAGCCCATTCCAGCTCTTGACACTCTGTGGTCTAAGGTCCCTTCTAATTGTATGACATTCTGTATCCTCTGATGGTGAGGGCCCTTCTCATTCTAAATTTGCATGGTTCAATGCAGCATGCTTGTTTGGTCATCTATTTGGGCAGATATGCTGTCACCATTGCAAATTTGTCAAAAGTTGCTCATCTACTGGCACTTTGTATGTTTCAACTTTCAGATGAAGACTGAATCAAAGGCAAGCACTCGGTACATTCGGGAATGCAATCCCCTTCCTTGTCCTTGTTATACAATGTCTTTCCCAGGCCTTTCTTGACCATCAACTCATTTCAGCAGAGAGAAGGTTGAAAAAATATACATAATTATTCAGACAGGGTTTAGGGCAGTAGATAAAACATATTTCTTAAATTCAGTTGTTTCTTTTTTCATTATTGCATAGTTAACCATTATGAGTTATATAACTAAGATAGCATCTATTTTTTTCATCTTCCACAACTCCAAAGGTAATTAAAAAAAACACTTTCAACATTTTCAAAATCATCTGCTTATTTTTCTTCATTTCTTTCCATCAGGGTCTTTGCACATAATTTTATCAAGCACATTTAAATAGTTGTTTTTTTAATTCATAAAGCACTTTCCCCCAAAACCTTTGAAAGAGATAGTATATACTATAATATTATTATCCCAGTTTATCTGATTCTCCCCATTTTACAGGTGAAGAAACTGAGAGAACTGAGAGGTGAAGAGAATTGCCCAAGGTTACACATGGACCAAGATCAAGTCCAAACTGGCTACTTCTTAGTCCAGCCCTCTGTGATGTTCTATGCAGTTAATTGTTCACTGGGTCTAAATAGTTCTTTAATTCCAGTTTAAGGGAATAATAAACAGTTTTGCCAGAATATAAATGAGGCTGGAAATATAGGAAGACCCAGAACTCATGCATTTCAATAACATCTTCCCTTGTTAGACCCAGCGATTGCTAAATTCCAATGAATTCAAATTTTAGCTGAGTCTATCAACATAACATTGTTTACATCTTTCATCGATGATGATATTTCAAATAAAACTGTTGGAAAATTCCTCAGTTGTGTGTGACATTGTGTTGTAAAATAGAAGCATATATTACATTAAACAGAAAGGAGCAGTATCTCATTTAAAACACATAACCACATAATTTCATAGATATATATCCAGCTAGATATATATCTATGAACAATGAAATTGCCCCCAAATTAAAAGCCTTCTGGCGGTCTATTTGTAAACACAATCAGCCCATAATCCAATAAGAAGCCTGCCTTGAATTAATGTGCATCCCATCTCCATCCCTGAACCACATTTATAACTTTTCTTTAGAACAACTTAATCCTTTCTCTTTGTCTTCTTAAAACCATAATTTTTGTGATCTTTCCCCATTGTCAATTGGCATAGATAGAATTTTTGTAAAGGAAGGGAGAAAATAAAATGTGAATCGATAGCTTATGAGGAAAATACCAAAAAATAAGTCACTCTTTTTTGACCTGCAAGTAGAAAAAGATAAATCTAATTTCTCAGAACTTCTGGCATAAAACACTTTGCATTTTAAAAAGAAACCATCACTTCAATCTTTTTTATGATTCTGATAATGAGAATGGAGGCTATATTGTTCAACAGGAAAGTGAAGTCGTTTTATAGGCACATTAAAAAGGGAGAAACCGTTTCTTTAATTTCAATCATTTAAAGCAAAACTTTCCAAATGACAACCTTTTAGTTAATTCATTAATCTCATGCAGTTCTGTATTTGATAGAAGAGTGAGTCTTCAGTTACAGGACCTAAGGAAAGGACCCAAACCTTTACAAAACAAAGCAGTTCATTGGACAAGAAGAAAGTTTTGGGGGAAAGAAGATGGGATTTTATGGGAGAGACATGTACTTGGGTTTTCCATAGTCCACAGAATAAAGTCTAAATGACTTAGAAGTTCACCTTGCCCATCTGTACGATGGGGACAGTGATTCCTACACTCCCCACTTCACTGAGTTATTATGGTGAGGAGCTCACAGGAGCATGTATATGTAACAGCTGTGGTTGCTCTTGCTGGTCTAGTGAGGAGACAAAGCAGGGTGTCAGCCACTTTGACTAACCATCATCCTGCCCCTCCAGCTCCCTTGGGGCCCGATTTTCTCTTAAATACTCCCTCTGCTCATTCTCACTAAGAAGTGCTTTCCTTTCAAACCAGGCAGCAGGGAATGAATGGTTCCTATGCATGTTCACTTCCCAAACTGCTACTAACTTGGTTCACCATCCCGAGAAACCCTGGTGAATTAATTCTCTCTCTGTTCTGAGTTTTTCCCAAGCTCCCCACCCTAAAACTACCCCCTATCCCTCACCCTTTGCATTCAGGCATTAGCATACACATTTTAATAGTTAACTATGGCTTTTAATAGCATAAAGATTAAAGCAAATTTTTAAACAAAAGAAACTTCCAAAGACAGCATAGCTGAACCCCCTGAGAGATAGCAAAGTTACTTTCTCTTCCCTAGAGCTACAAAAAGTGGAGAGAGGATGTTGGAAAGCTTTGAGCTGTGGGCTGGAAACCAACCGCTCCTAGCCGGCACAGATCCAATCACTTACCTCTGCATCTCATCTCTCTCAGTTCCCTGCCCCTGGCCACTCTCTGCTCAAAGTGGACCTCCTTTCCTGCTCAGAGAAATTCCATCACCTTCCCAAAAGCCACCCCGAGCCAGAGGTGGATGCAGACCAAAAGCTTCTGGCTGCATCCATTTCATTTTCCAAATCTTGCCCATTTTGGAAAAGGTGTTTCATATGAAAAGTACTTTGTGAACCATAAGGCATAACATAGAAGGACAGAATCACAAAAAATGGTGTGGATTTAGTCAGAGACTATTGGTTAAGTTTCACCTCTGACATTCAGTTAGCTGGGTGCTAGGCAAGTCCATTATTTCTGTGCCTCAGTTTCCTCTTCTGAAATATTAGGATAATAACACTTGAGCTACCTAGTTCTCAGATCTGTTGTGAGTAAACTGTTATTTTTTAAGTTTTAAAATTTTATGTAGTAATAATACCTGAAATCTTTATTGCTCACTAAGGTTTACAGAGCACTTTTTCTGCACTTAGTTCTCATAACAATGCCATGATATAGGTATTAAAGATGAGAAAACTAAGACTCAGAGGAGATAAATGGTGCAAGGATGGTCACACAATTACCATGTATCCAAGATGACATTTGAATCCAGTTCTCTAGAGCTCTCTAAAGAAACTCTCTCTAGAATTTCAAGTTTACACTTTACCAGAAATCAGTCTAAAACCCATCAGAAGAGAAAATGGTCAAAGCTTGTCAGAATACCCTACTACATGCCTCCCTAGTGTTTGGAATTTTGCTGTCATTTGCAAATTCATCTGCAGTATACTTGGCACACAGCTAGAACTTCACTTAACCTCACTTTATAGAGAAAGTAGTCTATAGTTACGGAGCACTTTCACATCCATTATCTCATTCCATGCTTAAAACAACCCTCTGCTATATACAATATAAGTCTTATGAGCCCAATGTAAGGGCAAGGTTGAAGCCAATACATCCCTGCCCCCATTTTATCCTGATATATTAATTAACAAGATGAGGATATATCTCATTTAATGAAAAGATCTTAGACCAAGTGCAAAAATTTTTTGAAAGCCATTTGATAGAGTGAAATGACCCTAGGCAAGGGGTCTGTTCCAGTTGGGTGTGAGATTTCATTATGCTTTCTGGGTCTTATATAAAAGCATAGATTTAGCTAGAAGGGGAATTTCAGAAATGTGAGAGTGAAGCTCTCTGAGGAGGAACCTAGAGATGTCTTCAGCCTTGGTCAGATGAACCTATCCCTTAGCCACCTCTTCGGTTACCACTTCTTATTTTCATAGGAGGACGCCACTTCAAGGAGTCTAGAAGATGCTAAATTTGCCATCTTTCTACTGACATTCTAAAGGGGGTCCCCATGTCAGCAGGAGGCAGAGAATACATCTGGAGCTAATGACAAACTAAATACAGTTAAGAACTTCTTGAATACCCATCCCTGTAAATTAAGGAAAAAAGTCTTCCAGCAGCTGGGATCTATGAGTTATTCCTGTGCCGTGTGTACTCTCCAAGCTTGAGCCCACTTTCCCCTCTGATTCTGCAAGTACTTATTGTAGAGTATGTCACCAGACGTTTTGGGGAAAAGGTTTATACCAACTGTTTTTGTGTCATCTAATTAGATATTTCTGTTGCCCAGTCTTTTCAGTAATGTCCAGTTCCTTGGGGTTTTCTTGGCAATGATAGTGGATGGTTTGCCATTTCCTTCTCCAGCTCATTTTACAGATGAGGAACGGAGGCGAGCAGAGTTAAGTGACTTGTCCCTGGTTATACAGCTAGTAAGGGTCTGAGACCAAATTTGAAATCAGGAAGATGAGTCTTCCTCACTTCAGGCCCAGCGGTCTATCCACTGTGCCACCTGGCTGTCGTGTCTTAGTAAATACTCCTTTCTAAAAGTTATTTAAGATTGACTGGCTAAATTGATTCTGAATAACCTCATAGAGAAGCAAACCAGTGAGGGCTCAATCCAATAAATTTTCAGGATCACTCTTTACCCATCACAGGGCTACCCCTAGAACTCTGAGCAGGAGCTACAGCTAGCCAAGGTCTGGAGATCTGCTCCATCTATACAAGCCAAAGTTGGGATAAGGATGGCTCAGAACATGCACGGACTACCCCAATTTTATAGTTTAGGATACTGAGAAGGACACAGAATAAGTGACTTGCTCAATTTCAAACAGCTAGGATATTAGAGCTAGAACCTGAAATTAATTGTTCTTTTCTTTTTTGCTATGGTTGGGACTAAGGAGAATATTTACTGACTGCTGCCCCAAATCTCCAGAGTACTTTTTGGTTTATATGATAAATGTGGCAGAATGAGGACTGGCCTGGGAGTCAGAATACCAGGATTCCCAGACCTACCACTTAATTATCCTATAAAATAAGGCAAGCCCCCCCCAACCCTGCTTTGTTTCAATTTCCTCATCTATAAAATTGGGATCATAAGACTTGCACTTCCTAGAAGGGTTATAGGATTATGATTTAAAGCTGAAGGAATACTCTAGATTACAGAGAAGTAACATGAAACTTGCTGGGAGGTACCATAGTTTAGGGGAAAGTGAGCTGGCCTTAGAATCAGAAAGTTCTAAGTTCAAATCCTACCTACTACATATCAGTTGTTTGCCCTCAGGAAAAGTCTTGTCAGTATCCCTGGTACCTATGGCTCTAATTTATGCAACACTTATTAATCTGCATTGGTAAAGTAATCTCCTCCATTTGGTGTTTCCCAAACCACTGAAATCACAGGACTGGTCTAAATGGAAAAAAGGGAAAACAAAACAAAACTGAGGCCCTGAGAAACTTGGCCCTGACAAAGTTACCTGCTGGTGCTACATACACAGCTAGTAACTAGAAGAGCAGTGGTTCAAACCCTGGATTCTCATTCCAAATCTAGGGCTCCTTCCACTCTACCATATTGCTTATATAGCACTCAAAAGACATGACATATAGATATACTAATAGATATTAATTTGAAGGGGAGAGAGAAGTATGGGAAGGGATGTCAATAAAGAAAGCCAGGACTAGAAAAGAATAAAGAAAATAAAGAGAGAAAGACTTTCTTTCCATATTCCAGCTGGATTATTTGCAAAGCTTTGAGAATTTAAGGCCAAAATTGCAGCCAAGGAGAACTCCTGAACAAGTCAGCTCATAATATTGTGTTTATTTATAACAAGAGATTGAAATCATTATTCTGTTGACTGGCAGGAGCTATTTATAGACTTCATTCTAAGAGGACCAACATGGTGGGAATATCCACTACATCACAAAATGTTCCCCTACCCCTTCTCCCTTTCCACTATAAAATCCTGCTTATATCTGTGTGGGCTACATCTGCCTTACCACATTAAAGCTACATTCCTCCTCTGTTATATTAAAATCTAATCATTCCTTGCAGTAAACAAGGCATTGGGGGATGGGAGGGAGCCCTCTTGAAATTATGGGATGGAGCCCAACAGCATCAAGGGCCAATTCTTCCTCTTAGATCTACACCCTGGATCTGGGAGTTGTCTAGCCAGCTGAGCCCCTATGGGTTTGATTGGAAGCCACATATGCAACTTTGGATTGTTGGGTTTACTGTTTTCTTCCCAAATTGTGCCATCCTAAGGTATAGGTGTCCTATATATTTGCAATCCAAAATAACAAAAATCATGGAATCAGAGTAAAAAGAAAAATAGAGCTAGGAGGGAATTTACACACCATCCATCACAATCCCTATATATAAAATTGGAGCCCTGAGAGCAGAATTTGCTTCTGTAAGGTCATTCAGAAAGTTAATGGCAAAATCTGGACTTAACCCAGATTTACTGACTCATAGGCCAAGATTCTTCCCATTACCCCAAGTTGTGGACCCTTTTTTTTTTTGTTTTTCTACATGACCTCCCTCTCCCCTCCCCCCAAAAAATGCTTTGAATTTCCCAGTGACCAAGACTCCACAAAGGAGATCTGGATCCAATTACAGCCGCATTGCTGGGGGCACTGCTAGAAGGAACCTCAAAAGCCAATGAGGCCCCCTGCCTCGGAGCCAACAGAAGAATTTTGTCCAGAGGCAGGGAGAGCCGGGCTGGGGTGCCCCTTTGTCAAATATCTTAAAGTAGGTCTTTAAAATCGAGGGAAGGGGATAAAAAGAGGGAAGGTTTGAGTGAACATGTTTTGCCAACTCCTTGTCCCCTTCAAGATTCATATTCATTTGAATTTCGGGAGAAATATAACTCACATGGTTTTAATCCACCCATTGTTAAGGGATCCAAATGCTGGTTCACAAGGCAGGTTTGAGGGCCAACAAAACTGTCAGAGCCTTTTTAAGCTTTTGTTTATTTATTTGTTTCTCTCTAAAAAAGGGGAAGTTACGTATCTCCAAGAGGAAACCAAATTTCAACTCCAAAGGGGCCAAACTTTCTGCTCCTGATTGACGTTCATCAAAAGACCCAAATAGACTGAGAATTTGGCAAAATATGATGTTCCTATCTCAGAAAAAAAAATAAGGTATTCCTTTCCCAGAATACCTCTTCACCCAGCCAATGCCTAGTCTCATCTTCTATCCATAAGGTATGGAGGAGGGGGTTCTTTCTTGCCATCTTGATGAACAGAAAGACAAAGAGGCAGGGAGGCATTGGCTTTGTTATTCACTTGAACTGAAAGTACAAGAATAGTAACAGCTCTAATTTCTTTTGTGGTTTTATAATTGTCAAAGACATCCAGTGCAAGTATTATTGTCCCCATTTTGCAGATGAGGAAAACAAATCCCTAATAAATTGTGGCATGGTCATGTTGCTCAGATGTGTCCCTGGTACCTGGAGTAATTGATCTCTACAACTTCTCTCAATCAATTCCTTAGTTATTCCTTCAAAGAAAGTAGGAATTCCAATCCAGTTCTCCTGACTCCAGTCCCAGTAAATTTTAAGAATTTAAAAAGATCCTATGACCCAAAAGTTTGAGAACCACTGGTTTAGAACAATTTGCCAATATTCTTTTGTAAAAGAATCAACAGAAAAGCCTATTGAACAAGAATTCCCTAAGATATCCTACAATTCAAAAAAATATCTCTTTAGATATAATACTAATAATTCAGATTTATCTGACATTTTAAATATATAAAAAGCATTTTCTCCATAATACCTAGTGAGTTAAGTAGCGCTGGCATTTTCCCCTCATTTATAGAAGAAAACTGAGGCTCAGAAAAGTGAACTAATTTACCTACAACTAGTACATTTCAGAGGCAGGATTTGAACTCAGGTTTTTCGGCTGTAAGAACCATTTTCTTTATATTGTACCAGACTGCCTCTGAACCTATATTGTTGAAGTTTAGTGAGCGTCACCAGGAAAGACAACTCCTTCCAGCCTATACTTGGAAATATCCTATAAAGCTTTGTCACTTATCTGTCCTCGATCAAATAACAACAATATGCATCCATACAGTGCCTTAAGCAAAGTGTTATATATATATGTCATTTCATTAAATCCTTACAGCAACCCTGGGAGCTGGGAGATAATATTATTATCTCCATTTTAAAGATGAGGAAACTGAGAGTGAGAGCTATTAAGTGTCTGGAGCAGACTTTGAAGAGAAGTTTTCCTGATTCTGAGTAGAATTCTCTCTGTACTATGCCACCTAGCTGCCCGTAGCATAAGAAATGAGAAAAGGGGATAAGAAATAAAAAAGAAACTAAAAAAGATCTCTACACACCAACACTGACAAATTTAATTCAGCTCGCATATATCAAGCAACCATGTTTTCTTCTAGCCAATTGGGGTGCAGATATGACTGTGACACAGACTCTACTCTCAGAGAATTTATAAGCTAAAGTGGAGATAAGACAAATATGTGTATAGAAAACTATTTTACATAATAATATGAGTAAGAAGTAAAAAAATGTATAGGAGAAAGGAAAGATCATTTTTAGCTGGGGAAATCCCTGGAAAGTTACATGGAAGAGGAAGTCTATGAACTGAGCCCTGAAGAAAGGGAAATATTTCAACAGGTGGATATAAGTGGCAGGGGGGAGATGGACTGGACCTCAATTAATATAATCAGAAAACTCAGTATACAATTTTTTTAAAACTATAAACTAGGTATCAAGGAATTTTTTGCCAACTCTACCACAACGTAGGAGACCTTAATCAGTTTAAGAGGATGACAGGATTTTGGCCACTGGATAAAGGCAAATGACATTGCACGCAAAAATCATGTTGTCATTGGCTGAGGAAATCAACCACTCCCCTTGTTCCTATATATAAAAAGCAGCAACTCAGAGAGGCAGTTTGCCATTCCAATGGTGGAAAATCCCAAGCTTGAGAGTGCTTTGTGGAATCAGACCTGCACCTGTATCAGAGAGGGGACAGAGTTGGAAGTATGGAAAACGAGCCCAGAGAGAGTACCATACTCCTCCTCCTCCTCAATGACCGTGTCACTGAAGAGACTGAACTAGTAAACGATCATTCATCTGATCTGGAATGGAGAGGCAGGATGAGGTCAGATAGATAAGGAGTCACTGAGGAAGTAGGCAGCTTAGGTGATCAGGGCCTCTTATCTCAGAGAGAAATGTCACCTATGGACTCAAGACAAGAACTGATCCTGGAAGCCAAAGCTAAGAGAAGTTGTGAGAGGACCCTACAATGGCAGAAAGGGCTTCCTGTACCAGGAGTTCTGAATTATTCCATTATCGCATCCCCTACATTCATGGCTCTCTATTTTTTCCCCACAGACTCAAAGTATTTATGAGAGAATGTACCCCAGTTCCTAGAAGAGATGTTTCTGTAACTACTATTTTTGTTATGCCATTTGAATCAGTGCTTTTGCTGAGAGCTAATCGTGTCTAAATAGGAAGCCCATTAATGGGGACTTGTGAGCTACAGCAGAATACGTAGATGGTGCCAATGGAGAAGTAGCCTAAAAGAGGGCTCTATAGTAGAGATGGTGATTTAGGACCATGCCAAGCATAGAGAACAATCAACGGACATTTATTAAGCACATACTAATGGTAGACACTGGACATACAAAGACAAAAACTGAAACCAGTGCTCACTTTCTTTTTTTTTTTAAATTTTTTTTAATTTTAAACCCTTAACTTCTGTGTATTGACTTATAGGTGGAAGAGTGGTAAGGGTAGGCAATAGGGGTTAAGTGACTTGCCCAGGGTCACACAGCTGGGAAGTGTCTGAGGCCAGATTTGAACCTAGGACCTCCCGTCTCTAGGCCTGGCTCTCAATCCACTGAGCTACCCAGCTGCCCCTAGCTCTCACTTTCTACTAGAAGATGACACTATATTTAAGAAATTGCATAAACATATAAGAAACAAATACAAAGTAAAATACAGAAAAGGAAGTTAGTAAAAGAAGGCACTAGTATCTAGAGAGATCAGGAAAGGCACCATAATTCTACATGCTAGAATGCTAGTACTTGAGTTGGGCCTTGAAGGAAGTGAGGTATTCTATAAGGCAGGCTGGGAATGGGTGATAGCCATGTGTACAAAACTATGGAATAAGGAAAGAAGGGAAGAACAAAATCAGGGAATAGAGAAAAATTCAGTTTGATTGACGTATGAATTTTTGGAAGAAGAATAACATATGAAAATACTTTAAGGCCTTGTATACCAAAAAAAAAAAGAGTTGATATTTTAGTGGCAAAGCAAAAACACTGAAGATTTATTAAACATAGATATTAAACATAATCAGACTATGTATTTGGAAGATTACTTTGGTAATATAGTAGAGAATGGATAAGAGAGGGGAGAGAGTAAAGGTAAGGAGACTAGTTTGGAATCTATAATAATTGTCCAATTGACAAATAATAAGAGTCTAAACTAGTAAGGGAACAATGGGGGTGGAGAAAAGAATGCTTTTGATAGTGTGAAACTAAAATAGAAAGAATTTGGCAACTTATTAAACATGGAGGTTAAAGGAGAGAGAAGAGGCAATAATGATCATGAGGTTTTGTGTCTGAATGATTGGGAAATGGAAGTGCTGTCAAAGGAGAAATGGAAGGTGGGAAAAGAAGCAAGTTTTGGGAAAGAATATAAACAATTCAAATTTTGTTGACTATGTACACTACTACTCAGCTCAAAGTATTGGGGATTTGTAGGGAAGATGTCAGGAAGAAAGAAATAAGGAAAAGAGATAGAGGCCAGAGAATAAAGGACACAGAAGAGGACACATCAGGAATGAAAAAGGAGAGGAAGAAAGGGAATAATTTTCAAAAAACTAGAAGGTGAGTCATAGATTAATGCTAATACACATTTTTAACAGCCCTAAAAGCAAGAAGTTTTGCAAGCACTGTCATCCTTATTTTATACATACATGTGCTGATTTGCCCAGAATCCCTAGTCATTGGAACCAAGACTCAAGCCTCCTGAACCAAAATCCAATTAAAAGCCCTTAGAGAAAACTCTGAGGCTCCCTCCCCTTTTCTACTGCTGTCTGATCTGTTCCATCAATCAGTGGAAGGAACACTCTACTGTCCACCAGGCCTTATGTTCAGAACAAGGCTCATTTAAAGATAGACTGAGGGGCAGCTGGGTAGCTCAGTGCATTGAGAGCCAGGCCTAGAGATGAGAGGTCCTGGGTTCAAATCTGACCTCAGACACTTCCTAGCTGTGTGACCCTGGGCAAGTCACTTGACCCCCATTGTCTAGCCCTTACCACTCTTCTGCCTTGGAGCCAATACACAGTATTGACTCCAAGACGAAAGGTAAGGGTTATAAAAAAAAATAAAAATAAAATAAAGATAGAGTGAATTCTCTTGTTAAAAGAGATGGTCCTAAGTAAATAAAAAACCGTGACAGGTTAAGATTTTCCAAATATTCCAAAGTAGATTTTTCCTCAGGAATATTCTTTGATTTCATTTCTTCCTTTTTTGATATTCATCTTTAAAGCACTGTTAGTGAATCAAAGAACCATTTGGATTGGATCTGTGATTTCATTAGCATACAGAGCTTTGGTGAGAAAACCCACTTTACCAATAGATTGGCACCTGCTGTGCAATTTGTAGTCTTCTGGAGTTCCTTTGAG
>NC_058131.1:413290966-413321049 GCF_016433145.1 Gracilinanus agilis
GGAAGGAAGGAAGGAAGGAAGGAAGGAAGGAAGGAAGGAAGGAAGGAAGGAAGGAAGGAAGGAAGGAAGGAAGGAAGGAAGGAAGGAATTTGGAAGCTTCATCTTACTATAAAGGAAACCAATTCAACTCCATTAGTGATGGGGAACTAGTAGAATAGAAAGTCAGAGCTGGGAAGGAAATTAGAACTCATCAGTTTCAACTTGTCATTTCATAAAATGAAGAAACTAAGGAACAAAGTGAGCAAGTAGCTTGCCTAAGTAATACAATAATGTTCTGACATATTCACATTGTCATGAATAAGAAATGTCCATCTGGGACTGTTGCCAACTCCAGCCAAATGTTGGGTTGGTTACAGAATTTTTAAAGGGGTGGATTCATATTAATGAATGACTAAAGTTGAGTTTCTGGTTGTGATGCAAGAAGGTGTTAGATCAAACACCAGTCTAGTTATGCCTCTCTAAATCTACAGTGGGAAAAACCTTGGAGAGAGAAGACCTGGTTTCTAATTCTTGTCATATCACTTATTAGTTATATGATATTGGGCAATTTGTGACCTAGATGAGACTGTTTCCTCCTCACAGGATTATTTTGTGTATCGAGTAAATATGAGGTTGGTCCACTAGACTAGGTATCCAAGGACCTAGGTTCAAGTTATAGATTCTCTCTGTTTCTATCATCCTCAGCTTCCTCATCAGTAAAATAGGATCTCTGGGGGCATCTCCTGCCTAGATTTCAGGAATGTTGTGAGGATCAAATCCTAACTTCTCATCTTCATTGTTCTAAGGTATCCAGGGCAAGAGCTCCAACAATAAAAGGAAGCTTCACTAGAACCAATTCCCAAGATGAAATAATGAAAAAAGTTATGGGCTATCTACAAAATCCTTGGGTAAGATAGCAAGATGTAAGTAGGTTAACAAAACATTTAATGGCATTCATATTGGCTTAACTGGCTCTACCCAAAAACTCATGATTACTTTCATAATCTCTATCTAAAATTATATCTCAAGTAGAATGCCCCAGAGATCTGACTTTGGTCTTATTCTGTTCAACATTTTTTATCAATACTTTAGATGGAATTTTTTAAAAGTTAAATTTGATTTCATTTTCAGTTCCAATTCTCTCCCTCCCACACCCCCACCCACCCAACTGAAAAAAAAAGAACAAAACTCTTGTTATAATCCTTGAACTGGCTATGTGCACACAAAAATCTCAAACTAAACTCAAACACCTCTCCATCAGGAGATGAGTAACACGTTCCATCCTGAGTTCTCTGAAATTGTGATTGTGTTCATCAGAATTACTAAATCTTTCAAAGTTGTTTATCTTTACAATTTGCCTTTAATTGTATAATTTATTCTCCTGGTTTTGCTCACTTCACTCTGAATCAGTTTACACAAGTCTTCTCATATTTCTCTGAAACCATAGTCTTCATCATTTCTTATAGAACAATAATAATTCATCACACTCATATACTGTGACTTGTTTAACCATTCCCCAATTGATAGGCATTTCCCCAGTTTCTAGTTCTTTGACCCTTCAAAAAGAACTGCTATAAATATTTTCACACATGTGATACCTTTTCCTCTATCTTTGATCTCTTCAGGTCTATACTTAGTGTTGGCATAGCTGGGTCAAAGTAGGCATAGCATTGGAGACATACATTGCTATTATTTGCAGAAGATTCAAAGTGAAATAATACTTTCTTGATACTCTGGATGGTGAATTGAAGGTAAAAAGATAAAATCGAACAAGGAAGATGAGTTTGAAAAAACAACTTCACAAGCAAAATATGAGGGAGGTGTAACTAGAATGAAAGCTTTGTAAAAAAGACCTGGAAGTTTTAATATACTGAAAGCTCAATATGAGTCAGTAGCATGATTGACATACAGAAATGCTAATGCTTTTATTTTCGTGATAATTTCAGTTCTCAAAAGGTGGAGGAAGCTACATGGGGAACTGTTGTTTTGGATCTGATTCTAGCCAGTAAGAAAGAACTGGTTGATTAAGTGGGGAGAGAGGGGTGAATGAGATCTTTGTGAAGACACGACCCACTCCATCTTAAAATCTGTGATAGGAGAAAGGAAAGTTAGGTATAGTCTGATTTTCATAAAATATTTGTGAAGAAGAAATTTAAAAGGATCCCAAAAGGGACAATTAAGTATCAACACCCTCCAAAGATGTAAGGCAAATTAGCCCAAAAAGAATGGAAAGCTGTTAAGAATGAAATTCCAAAGACAAAAAGAGAATTTCTCATTCAAATGAGGAGAAAGAAGAAAGGAAACATATCTAAAAAGTTCAATGAGGGTACATAGGGAAATTATTGACCAAGTTACATTTTAAAAGACTTGTTAAAAAAAAGGTAAAAGCAAGGGAAAGTAGGAGAGGATGAATACAAAAATAGGGAATAGATACTGAATGGTACCAAGAGCACTAAAGCAGGGAGTGAATAGAGTTAGTGATAATCTCAATTTGGAACCAGGTCGCTAGTATAGAGAGCACCAGAAATCTATTCTTAATTCTGTTCTTTTCAATATGCAGAATTGCCCCCAAATAGAGTGGATAGATAATAAGACCAGAGAAGTAATTAGTTTTCCATCCCTAGAGACCTTCAACCTTAGCTTGGATATCCCACTTCTCAGGAGTGTTATAGAGAGAATATCTGCTCAAGTGTGAGATGGCCATGACAACCTCAGAGGTCTCATTCAGCCCTGAGATTCTATGGGACAGTAGCATTGAAATACTAGGTTTAGCTACATTTACTTGAGATTGGCTGGGCGAGATTTCTTTCAGCCTTTTAACTTTTCCTTAAAAATAACCTTTGTTCTTTTTAACTTCTATTTATTTTCCTGTTATTGAGTAGCACTGGCTGTGTTCCTTTCCTCTGTATGCATCATCCATCACCTTTATGCTACTGATCGTGTGTGATATCCCTGCACTAATTGCCCTACTCCAGGGTAAGTTTCATGAGGCCAAAGACCATGTCTTTATATTTTCTTTGGAGATCTCCCATTGCCCAGAGCACAGGGCCTTGCATATAGGCTTACTTAGTAGTGCATAAGATTTAGGAAAGAACCTTAGAGATCATCTAATCCCACTCTTTCATCTTGAAACTGAGGCCCAGGCAGGTTCATCGATTTGCCCAAGGTCACACAGGTAGCAAATAGCAGCAGTGGGGACTAAATTCTCAGTCTTCTGCTTCCAAAACCAGTGCCCTTTCTGCCTCATCACACTTGTCAAACTGAATTAGAATGAATCAACTAAATTCAATTCAACTGAATTGTGTGCTTTTAGGAAGTCAGGATATGTTCTTGTCCAGAAGACCTTGATAGCAGGAAATGAGTTGGAAATAATCTCCCCATTTACATTCAACAGGCATAGTGGGAGAGTCTTCAGTGCCAGAAGGGATCATAGAACACAGGTCATCAGATCTAAAAGAGACCTTAGAAACCACCTAGCCTGCCTTCTTCATGTTATAGAGGAAAATGAGGCCCGGAAATGTTAAATAACTTGCCCAAAGTCACATAGCCATTTAGTAAAAGAGGAGAAAAGGAATGCAGGTGGAAATTTAATGGTGTCAGTTCCCAAAGGAAGAGTCAAACACCAGGCAATAAAGCCTACAGGAAAGAGGGTGGAGATCAAGGAACTAGCTTGAGAGGGGATCAAGAAGTATCTCACAACATCTAACCCTGTTGGAAAGCTAAGCTTGTCCCCATGATTAGAATTAGGCAATTATTATAAAATGAATAAATCCTGAGAGGTGATCCAAACCACTGACTGACTAATGCAAAAGGCTTCTAATTCTCCAGACATCCCTGCCAGTACCAGTGGCAATTGCATCACTAATACTAAGAAAACATTTGGGCAACATGTTTTTCTTAGTCCATATTTATCTGTGAATTGCAATGAAATGGAATTGCTTGGGGATTAATGAGTAACCCACAAAATCATCTGAGACCATCAACTTTGATGAGCTAGTCATGAATATTAAATTTGCCACTGTTCCTTGGCCCTCCTGGCAAACCTACCTGACCAAAAGCTGGCAGAATCACCCAATCCCAGGATTGGAAGGGAGCTTGAAAGCCATATGCTGGACTCCCAGTGCAGGAATCCTCTCTATAACATCTCTGATGGATGGTCTTTCTGTCTCTGCTTAAATACCTCCAGGTCAGAGAGCTTACTTTTTAGCATGGCAACCTGTTCCCATATTGCACAACTGAGTATTGAGAAAGTCATCCCTACATCGAACCAACATCTTCCTCTTTGTCATAATATTTCCTTAGTGGTTCCACCTTGAATCATACTATAATGCTTCAATGATCTGTGATTTGGGATCACAGGTTTTCTGTACCATAACATATCAGGGTTTCTTAGTCTTGGGATTTGTGATTTTTTTACATATTTTGACAACTATATTTCAATTTAATTGGTTTCTTTTGTAATCTTTTCTTTTTTGCTTTATGCATTTCAAATATTATTTTCAAAAGTTGTCCAAAGGCTTTACCAGATTGCCAAAGGGATCACTGATGCAAAAAAAAAAAAAGAAGTTTAAGAATCCCTGAAATAGGTGGTCTTAGAGAATTTCTGTGACCCTGAAACCAACCTGGTGATGAGCCTCCTTGGATTTAACAAAGTTGATCTTTGGGACAGACATGTAGTCTGTCACCAGGCTCTCAATACACAGCCATAAGACCTGCCTGAGCCTTCACGTTTCAAGAAAGCAGAAGCATTTCCATACCACAATGAGGCTATGGGATAGAACTTAAAACATCATGATAAAATCAGTCATAAAATATAAAAGCTGAATGGAACATAGAATGTTTGAGTTGTAAGGAAACTTAAAGCTCATCAAGAGATCACAGAAGAATGGAGAGCTAGGTGGCTCAGTGGATTGAGAGCCAAACTTAGAGACAAGAGGTCCTGGGTTCAACACTTCCTACCTGTATGACCTTGGGCAAGTCATTACCTTACCCTTACCACTCTTCTGCCTTTGAATCAATATACAACTTTGATTCTAAGAGAAGGTGACTGTTTTTTTAAAAGAGAGAGAGATCACAGAAGAAACACATACCCTAAAAGGAATGGTTCTTAGACCAGAGAAGCTCAAAGACCTCTCATCCATGATAGTTAAGAATCTTGCAGGAATATTGCAAGAAGCAAATTAAATGATGTATGCTAAGATGTTTTGCAATTATCATCCGTATCTTTAGGATATAGCTGTAGAATTGGAAGGAACCTTTGGGGTAAACTAATCCAACCGTCTCATTTTATAATTGAAGAAACTATGACCCACAGAGGTTAAGTGGCTTGCCCATAGTTATGCAAGGAATGTCAGAAGAAGGCATAAATCCCAGATACTCTGTCTTCAAGTTCAACACACTTTCCACCATATCACACTGATTCATCTATCCACTAAGCCATATTCCCTCTCATAGATGGAAATAAACAAATATAATATAATTTAAGGATTGGTTATATGATTTGAAGGGCTATTGTGTATAAGAGGGAGTCTCTGTGATAGAGATAAAGTGGTACGGAATTGGAGTAAGGACGATACAAGTTTTTTTATTCATTTTTATTTTATTGATTAATTATGAAAAATTTTCCATGGTTACATGATTTATATTCTTTCCCTCCCCTCCTCCCATCTCCTCCCATAGCTGATGCACAATCCCACTGGGTTTTACATGTGTCATTGATCAAGATCTATTTCCATATTATTGATATTTTGCACTAGGGTGGTCATTTAGAGTCTACATCCCCAATCATCCCCATCGACCCATGTGATCAAGCAGTTGTTTTTCTTCTGTGTTTCTGCTCCCACCATTCTTTCTTTGGATGTGGATAGTGTTCTTTCTCATAAGTCCCTCAGAAATGTTTTGGAGGATGATACAAGTTTAAATATTGCCTCATATATATGTAATGGTGGTGTGACCATGGGCAAGTCATTTAACTTCTATGTGCCTCAATTTTCTCATCTATAAAATGGAGATAATAACAGAGCCTACTTTCCAGGGTTATTCTGAGGCTAAAACAAAATATTTGTATAGCACTTTGAAAATCTTCAATTGAGATATAAATGGTATCTATTTTAATAATTATTATTATGTTGATAGCTCAAAACAGCTTCTTTTCCCATGGCATTGAAAAAACTTAAGTAATTTGTCCAAAGCAAATCACCCAGGTTTCCTGATTCTAATTCCTGTCCTCTTTGCACTACCATAACAATAAATCATGGAGAAAATAAGGTGAGGATCAGTATGTTTCTATTTGTATTTAGACCACACCTGTTCTTTTTATGACAGTGGACATCCCTTTTTGTCATGAGTCCCTTAGAGTTGTCCTGACTCTTTGCCTTGTTGATAACAGTTAAATCATTCACAGTTGATCATCATCCATTATTATTATCAATGTGTGCACTATCTTCCTGGTTCTGCTCACTTCACCTTGCATCACTTCACATAAGTCTTTTCAGGTTTTTTATGATCATATTTCTTGTAGCACAATAGTATTCCATCTCAATCATATACCACAATTTGTTCAGCCATTCTAACTTGAAAATCAAGCTCTGAGAGGCTGGAATGTACGACAAGTACTTTCTGATGGGCCTCTTTGTTTTGTTTATTTTATTGCTCAGAAGTGCCTAGAACTTTTCTCTCCATTGCTAATAATCCTTTTTAAGAGCCTACTGACAGTTGTTGGTGTTCAATGGCCCTTGATGTATTTCTACTTCTGGTCTGAGCCTTTGGCCTATTCAAAGATGTACTTCTGTAGAGATATTTTGTAAATATAAATGCTTCACAGAAGTTCTTATGATAATAATTATTATTCTTTTTATTACTAGACTCATTTATAAATGCTAATTATAATTGCAGATATTTCTTTTATCTTTATAGCTTATAAAAATCCTTACCTCACAAACACCCTTAAAGGTTGAGAATAGTCTCCCCCTTTTAGAGAATAGAGAACTAAGATTTAAACATGAACCTTTTACATAGATTGCCAATTATAGTTCCCAAGGGCCTTTATATCTACTAAATAAATCCAATTCAAAAAGCTTTTATTAATTGCCTACTCTGTGTAAGACCCTGTATAACTGAATATGGTACCTGGCATGTTCCCTTCAGTTCCAGATATGAAGTTCAGAAGAGTAAAGTGATTTTCCAACAATCCCAGCTGACAAGTAGAAGAGGTGATTCAAATCCAGATCATCTGTCCAATTTCAGTGCTCTTCACACAATACTTATCAAAGTGGATCTTATGTATATAAATATACTGTGTGTGTGTGAATGTGCATTTTCTTTATGTGGGCATCACTTATGCATGTTTTTTATCTATTTGTACTTGTGTCCTGTAGACATTTGAGCAAGGATGTGGGTATTTGCCTGTGTGTGCTCCCTGCATAATGCTAAAGCCAAAAAAAGACCAGAGGAAGACAAGGTCACAGATAAAGTGGAAGGGACCTTGGCAATCATCTTGGCCAATCCTTTACGTTTACAGAAAAAGAAGGTGAGAAACCAGAGATGAAGTGACTCACTCATTGTCACACAAGTAATATGTATATATAGATTATCCTAAATCTAATTTCAACAACAAAACAAACACTTATTAAACACACTACCAGACATCGTGCTAAGCCCTGGTGAAACAAAAAGTCCAAATACAAAGAAATGAATTGAAGAGCTAAGTTTCAAACTCAAGTTTTCAGGTTCTAAATCTAGTGCATTTACAATTATACCCACGCTTATCCTGTGTAACTGTTACTTCATTAAGTTTCAGTTTTCTCTTCTGTCAAGTGTGTATAATATTCTCTGTGTTCTGAGAAAGACAGAAAACGTGAGCTAGTCTTATTTATGCTATGACTCTAAACGATGCCCACTTACCAAAATGGAGGAACTATCTGATTTAAGTAAAGAGATGAGGGCTTTCCTAAAGCCAGAGAAACTCTAACCCACAGTTTAATCCTGGGACTTCCACAGCCTGCCCTTTACAACATCATTGTCATCCTCCTTCCACCTCTTATGTCAACTGCTGCTCACTGGCGGAGCAGAACAATTTTCCTGGCTTTGAGAGCATAGGCTATAAATATAATCTTTTTGTGACTCCCCCTCCTCCTCTCTGAGGGAAGGAAAGGGGGGTTAGGGGTCCTGTAAGGAGGGAAGGCAGCAGGGAGTGGGGGGCCAAGGCAGAAGCTATTGCTAAGGCTGGTCCTAAGGAAGGGGCCTTCATAGGGGCTGGGGCTAGTGCTGGGCCCAATCTGGGGAAGGGATTCTTGGATCTCTGGTTTGCTGAATGGGGCCATTTATTCAGGAGATCAAAGAGCCACCTGTACAAAGCCCACAACTGGCCTGGAGCAGGCCCCAAGCCCACTCCTGCCTAGAGCCCTCTGGTGAGGGAGGGGAAGCTGAACTCTGGCAGAGGAATTTGGCTTTCACAAATTGCCTTGGAGGAGAAAGAGCAAAAGATACTTCTTCCTACTTTTCCATGGCAGTGTCTTTGAAAGAAATTCTGACAGGGCCTGAGTACTGTTTCAATTGAAGTTTTAACACATAGCTTAACATAGAAGTGATATATGTATGGCATATATTTGCATAGGAGGACACATAAAGAATCACAGGATTTCTTTCAGAGGAAAAGATACACAGAAAGACATAGATAAGTAGATAGGGAGAAAGGAAGAGAAAGAGAAGGAGAGAGAGAGAGAAAAGAGAGAGAGAGAGAGAAGGGTGGGGAGAGAGAAAGGAGGGAGAGAGAGAGAAAGTGGGGAGAGAGAGTGGGAGAGAAAGAGAAAGGAGAGAGATAAAGAGAGGGAAAGAGAGGGAAAGGGAGAGAGAGAAAGGTGGGGGAGAGAGAAGGAGAGAGAGAGAAAGGGGGAAGAGGAGGAGTGGGGGAGAGAGAAAGGAGGGAAAGAAAGAGAGGGAGGGAGAGAGAGAAGGAAGAAGAAAAAGAGAGGGAGAAGAAGAGGGAGTAAAAGAGTGAGATAGATAGATAGATAGATAGATAGATAGATAGATAGATAGATAATCACAGAATTTCTCTCCGAAATGATATCAGAAGTCATTTGGACTCTCCTAATTTGGGATTTTTTTTCAGAGATCCCATAAAGACCAGCAAAGGCATTTAGGAGTTACAGTCTGGCAGAGGAGATGCCCATGACTATGAAATCATGACTCCCTGAAGTAATGAAATAATTATAATTCCTGCACAGTTTTTATGTCATTCAATATCCAACAAAAATTTACTAAGGGTCTTACTACTATGGCAGGCTATGTTATGAGAGATACAAAAATGAATAAGAGCAGCTTTAGTGGAGGGTAGCTGGAATACAAAATAGAATATGATAAATGGAGCAGAAAGGTCTAAGAGGTCTCTTCCAGCTGGGAGAAGAAGAAACATTAGAAGTTGGCCTGACATCTGGAAGTCCCTATAAAGAAATATATGTGAGCACATGTGTATTTGTATATGTGCATACATGTATATACCTACATAATATATGCATACACATATAAGTGCATGTATATTTAATGCAACCTTCCATATACCACCATTCTTTCCTCTTCTTCCAGCCCCTCCTCAAAGACAAAGCACATTCCTGCAGGCCTGCCAAAACTATTCCATGCACACCCTGGAAATTCCTGTCCACTACCAGAAAATACACTTAAAGGAAGACTGTTTTCTGGCATCAGTGGATCTCTCTCTTTTGTCTTTATTTTCATGTTATATTTCATGCCTTTTATCAAGTAGAAAATGTTGACAGCAGAGGAAGTGAGTTATAGCTGGTCTGGCAACAAAGGGACATGAAATCCTTCTAGTTGGCAAAGAAAAGAAGGATCACCCCTCTTCATTTGGTGGTAATCCTGTTCACCTTTATCTTTTCACCTTGCTTCCAATTGCATATCCTCTTTCCCTTCAAAAAAAGAAAACTGATTTGGTACTCGTATTCAAGCTTTGGAATCTACATTTGCCAGAGAGGTAAGTTCGATTTAACCATTAATTTAATAGGAGAAGAAGGTCATATCAAGTAGTTTTTTAAGACCATTGGGCCAAGACTCAAAAAACCAAAGTTCAAATCCAAGACCTTCCACTAACTCACTGTGTGACTTTAGACAAGTCACTTTGTCACTTTCCCTCTGGCCAGAAAAGCTGACTTTCCTCATCTGTAAAATGAGTGTTGAAGTAGATAATCTCTAAAGTTCCCTTCAGCTCTTACATTCTAGCATCGAGAGAGAGAGAGAGAGAGAGAGAGAGAGAGAGAGAGAGAGAGAGAGAGAGATCTAAGTACTGTTCTTTCTCTCTCCATGGGCAAGTCACTACCTCTCTGGACCAGTTTCCTCCTCTGTAAAATGAGGAATTGAAAAAGATGACATTTCCAGTCCTTTCCAACTATAGATACTAGGTTTTATGATTGCTCCAGGAAGTTCTTCATGGCCATCTTGCATGTATTTATTAAAAGAAGGTACGAAAGTATTCCTACTAGAAAATGATATCATAGGAATTAGGGAACAGAAGTAGAAATAGTTTGCCACATGTCACACAGAATCAATGAATCTCAGAATTGGGAAGGGCCACAGAAGCCACCTAGTCCAACTCTGAAGAAGGATTCCCTCTAAAATATCCCCAATATGTGTATATCTGGCCTTACCTGAAGGACCTAGTGAGTCACTTTCCAAGACAGCTCATTATGCTTTTTTTTTTTAAACCCTTGTACTTAGGTGTATTGTCTCATAGGTGGAAGAGTGGTAAGGGTGGGCAATGGGGGTCAAGTGACTTGCCCAGGGTCACACAGCTGGGAAGTGGCTGAGGCCGGGTTTGAACCTAGGACCTCCTGTCTCTAGGCCTGACTCTCACTCCACTGAGCTACCCAGCTGCCCCCTCATTATGCTTTTTTGATAGCTATTACTAAATTTTCCTTAAATAGAGTCTAAACTTGCCTCTCTACTACTTCCAATCAGAGCTCCTAGTTCTTCTCTTTAAAGCCAAGAAAACATTAAAAGCTGAGGCTTCTTCTACATGTTACATCCTCACATACTTGAACGTTATCTTGACTTCCCTAAAACTTTGTTTTCTCCAGGCTAAACATATCCTTTTCCTATGACCTGTTCTCATGGAATCCAAATTCCCTTCAGCTTGGTTAACCCTTCTTTGGATATTCTCTTATTGTCAAAGTCCATCCTCAGATGTAGCATCCAAAACAACATTCTAGAAATGGTCTGACAGAATATTCTGTCAGACCATTTCTAGAATGTTGCTGCTCTGAAACATTATATGTCTCTCATTTTTTGTTTTTGTTTTTTTTGTTTTTTCAAACCCTAAAATTCCCCCTTAGTATCAATACTGTGTTTTGGTTCCAAGGCAGAAGAAGAGTGGTAAGGGCTAGGCAAGAGGGGTTTGGTAATTTGCCCAAAGTGATACAATTAAGTAGTGTCTGAGGCCAGATTTGAACCTAGGACCTCCCATCTCTAGGCCTAGCTCTCAACATTTCATGTCTCTTAATGTAGCTCTAGCTTTAGTTATCTTTTTTTGGCTGACATATAGCACTTTCCAAGAATCTTAGATTTTGAGTTAGAGTTTGGAATGGATCTTTGAAGCCTTATAATCCAACTCCTTCATTTACAGATGATAAAGCTTACTAAAAAGTACTCTAAAGTAAAGTACTTCTCTAATGTTCAATAATACTACTGAAGGAACTTCATTTTATCTAAACAAAACCAGAAGAAAGGGTAAGATTACATCCAAATAAAAAGGATGGTCCAGGGGTATTACTTGAAAAGGCAAATAAAGGACTAGATGGATGTGATTTAGTTATGAACACAAAGACAAAAGACAGCATTTCATGGTACATTTGGTCATGTTGTATAGCAAAGCTAATGACAACTATTTTCAAAAATGACCACCTTGAAAAAAAGTGCAGCTTGTGCTCTATCATCTATTACAGAGGATGAAGGATTAGAGAAAAAGGATTTGATACTTGTTGATAGTAATGCAAAAAGTGGAAATAGGTAAAGATAGCAAGAAGTATATTGGAAAACATAGATCAGGAAATTGAGAAAGCTCAAAAGCCCACAGATTACACCAAAGATCTATATATAAACATCATGAATACTTTCATCAAGAAAAGAATCAATATCCCAAAGGGTTTTAAAACTGTGTATACTCTTTGATCCAACAACACTACTACTAGATCTGTTTGCTGAAAAGATTTTAAAAAAAGAGGAAAAGACCTTTTTTTACAAAAATATTTTCAGCAGTTCTTTTTATGGTAGCAAAGACTTGGAAACTGAGAGCATGCCCATCAATTGGGGAATGACCGAACAAGTTGTGATTATAATGGAATAGTATTTTGCTTTAAGAAATGATGAACACAATAATTTCAGAAAAAATTAGAAAGACTTAAATTAACTGATGCAAGGTGAAGTGAGCCGACCCATTGTATGATGAACTATGAATGATTTAGTTCTCAGCAATGCAGTGATCAAAGGAAATCTCAAAGACTTATGAGAGAAATACCATACCCCTCCAGAAAAAGAACTGATAGAGTCTGCGCACCAAAACATACTTTCTTTCCTCATTTTTTTGTTCAAGATCTCTTCCACAAAATGAATAATATGGAAAAGTGTTTTAGATGACTGCATTTATAAAATCTATAACAGATTGCTTACCTTCTCAGAGAGAGGGAAAGGGATGGAGGGAATAAGGAAGGGAGAGAGAGAATTTGGAATTCAAATTTTTTTAAAAAATGAATGTTAAAAAAGTTTTACATGTAATTAGTGGAAAAAATTAAATATTACTAAACAACAAAAAAATAAAATAATAGACTCTAGTGACAGCAAGCTCTAAATAATGTCTTAAATTTAAATGAATAATATCTTAAGAGATATCATAGTGATCCAACTAAACAAAGTCATTCAGAACACATTTAAAGACAGAACTTTAAAGAGGACAACTAATAGAGAATAAATGGAAAAGATCTGCAAACATTATTATAATAAACTGCACCATCAAAAACAGTAAAGACTTATGTAAAGTGTTTATGAAGGATGTAGTTATGGTATTACTGCCATCAAAGTCTGAAAAAGCAGTTAGATTGAACCAAGTATATGTATATACATGAGTGAGATCCAAAATGGAGATGGCACAATTGTGAAGACATTGAGGTATCCATTTTTAAGATTTGCAGAGAAGGTACCAAAGACAGGAAAAAAATGTTTTACTTTATTAATACTGAAAAAGGTGTTTGAAATAACATTATCAACTACTGACCTATATACTTTCTTTCCTTCTCTATAAAAATTTGATGAGAATCATTTAGATACATTGGAGATGGAGGAGATGAGGAGATGAGGAGAGCAGGAAGCCCTAGTAAGAAATAGGTCAGGCTTTTGTAAATGATATGCCACACAAAACCCTATCTTTATGCTCATATAATTGATTGAAAAATCTAAAAAATACAAAATAGGGTCTCCTCTTCAAGAAGACCAATTCAATTTCCCTCAATCACCTATCAAAATGAGTCAAGATTCCTTAAAAATTGATATATCAAAGATAACTTTTGTTCTATGACCCTCTCATCTTAAATATCAAACAAAACATAGAAGAGAGATATGTATATTCATCAACAATGTTTTTTCATTGTTCTGGAGCATATTTGGGGCAGAGTCCAATGGAGGAACTATTTCCTATAGGAGGAGAAATCTTCTTGACATTCCTGTTTGTAGAAATGACATTAGTTGCATCCTATTCTCAAACACCATAGCACTTCTGCAAGATACCCATAATTACTCCAAAGGGTTTGGCCTAATCAAGAAAAGAAAAAAAAAACACAAATAGGTAAAGAATATCTATTGCCCAGATTATGACATGCAGTTATTTAAATGAACAAGATAAGGAGCTTTAAAGCTTATCCATCAATTAGTATATATTAGCATATGTCTATATAAACCCATATGTAACATGTATTATTTATGTACAGACAATAAAAATAGACAAGTTAAGTACACAGAAGAGCAGTCAACTCACTTTTAAGAATAACAAACTCTCAATGACCCAAACCTTCTACCAGAAACAAGACTCATCTTAATACCAGTATTCTATTGCTATTATATAGCTAGGACATGGAATAAATAAGTTTCCAAGAACTGAAATTATTATCCTTCAGAAGACAAGAGAGACACAAAATTTAATGTACCCAGGCTACAATACAGCCACATCCTGATTCGAACAAATAATGAATGCCAAGAAGTGATCTTATTCTAATCTGCACTATTCAAGGTTAAAATTATCTGTAAAATATGAACTTTGGCTCTAGCCCAATGGAAATATGCATTGATTTTTTTTAAATAAATGCTTTTTTCCTATTTACTACTGTAACAGATTAGCAAAGGGTAAAAAAATATTTCTGATTCAGTTTTATTACAAAGTAACAAATCTACATAGTTATAAAAAGCAAAATTATTAAAATGGTTAAATTACTAGATATTGCACAAAAGATAATTTTATACTAGTGGTTCAATGGAAACATCATTATTATCACTTAAAATATTTTGGTAACATTGATGAAATTGTCTTCTTTTTCTTTAAATCTTCATATATATTCTGGCATTTGCAGGAAGTTTTATCCACATCTTGGTAAATTTGCATGCTCACATTCTCACACAATGAACCAAGTGTAGTTTAATGACCTAGAGCATTATCTAAAATCAGTAATACTTTAAATTCAAGTTATTGGGCTAAAATAACCTGAAAACCAGTCTTAAAAAACAACTTTAGTCATGCGTGCTCTCTTATTTGACCAACAAAGAAATGGAAGCAATCGACAATGCCTTCTCAGAGAGCAAGGATTTTTAAGACTGATAAGCCCTGGTTCAATTAAAAATCCCCTTCTATATTATCTCCCCCCAAAAATGAGGTGACCATTTGACACTTTAAATACAAACTAAGGTGGATCTTTCTTAGAAATGTAAGTTCTGTAAGGCTGTTTCATCCACATTAACATTTGGTTGATCAGTGTATCTGCCTTTGTAAATTATTTTCTTCAAAGCATCGGGATATTTAGCCACCACGTCCTCATCTGCACTGACTGCCTCCCTGGTAATTTTCACATTATGCAATTCAATTTTATTTTTAAATCAATGGAACCAACCAACGCTTGCAGTAAAAGTTTCTTCACTATCCTCTTTATATCCACTTTCTTTCACTGCCTTAAATAAACTTGAAGCTTTTGTCTGAATGGTTGCTCTGCTAAAAGGAATGTGTTTTTGATTGCAATCTTCCATCCATACAGCTAAAAGATGCTCCATCCCTATCATTATCGCACTTCTGAAATTCCTTGTAGCTATTTGCAAACCACAAAAAAAAAAACTCATGCAACTTTGCCTTTTTCTTTTATTTCACCTGCATATTTATATTCTCCACTGTAGATAGACATTCTGATAGCTCATCCTTTTTTTTTTTGTTACTATGACCACATTTAGCCATTTAATTAAAGCAAATTTATGTTCTAATGTAATAGCAAGTTCCTTCTTTTTTTGTGCTGACATTGGTCTCCAAGTACAATTTTCTTCCACTTGTCCATTTTGTTAAGAGCTCTTTAAAAAATTAACACATCTGTTGATAATATGGTATGCAGCAATATAACACATTGCAGTATAACAGGCAAGTGTAGACTGATGGCTAGCTCTCATGCGTAGCATTAGTTGAATTTTGGCTTGAATTAAATACAACTTGGCATTATTTTGTAATTTGCACTAAATTGAATTTCAAAATCAAAATCAAATTTCAATTGAACTCAAACACACATTAGTCATGATCTAGCTATATAGAACCAAAAATCTTTAAAAAAAATTTATTAGGAAAATTAATGATCCCAAAAGAAGCAAAGTTGGTCATAGGTTTAAGACTAGAGTTAATAAGTAGGCACTTCATGGACTCCAATGCTATATTTATAATATCAGAAGAAATAAAAAAGGCCCCTAACATATTTGTTTATCCTCCTATGGCAAACTTAATGAGGGACATGGACGTGAGTTACACTGAATGAAAAAGATGGAAAGTTTCCCATCTAGATCCCTGGAGGAAGCATCTAAACTGATGAGTTCACAGACTCATTTCAAAAACTGAGTAGGTAAAGAAAAGTCAGCTCTCTGGCATACCTACAACAATGGCACCATCCAACTAATGGGGTGGTAATAAGGAAATAGATTTCAGGAGAAAGCCAGGGAGACTGAGCTGTAGACAGCACCTCAGGAGGAATTTAAGGTGAACATCTTACCTTTGGATTGGGTTCTCCTAGCCACCACAGGTGCTGTGAACACATACCTAAAATCAGATCTCAGAGAAAACCAAAGATTTCTGAACTCCGTTTCAGAAGAGGTGAAATAAGACTGAATCACAGCACTTCCAACCAGAGCATCTCCATTATAAATTCCAATCGTATTTAATGAAACAATAAATGTGTGTTGAATTAATACCAGTATTTATTGAGGTTTAACAAGAATTCACAAAGATGTGTATCACTTAGTTTTATCTGCATATCCCTTATACAGTTATTAAAACACCAAAATATGATTTTAATAATCAGTGGGATTTTAATTAACACACAATAATGATCCTATTCAATCGAACTCCTTAGATTCAGAAAGTAATTATTCATTCAAGACACTTAATTTGAAGTGTTACCACAGATCTGTATCTCCTGCAGCCACAAGAAGTTAGATCATAATATTTCTTGTTAGAACTTATAAAGCAAGTTCACTTCAGAGGGAAAATTAGGTCCAGGTTTCAAGGAAAGGGGGGAAGGATAAGATGAGGTGTGAGCCAGCTGGGTGGTCCAGGGAAATCAGTGTGGTCTAGAATCACAGAATTAAAAGATATACCCCAATATACCGATCCCTTACCCCAACCTTCACAATGTCCCCAAGAGGTGGTGCACTAACAATCATTCACAGCTTTAAATTTGAGAGCCCTTAGGGAAGATTTTCATCATCGAGATCACCATTTACTTACTGAATGCCTAGAATGGATGAGTCCTGTAATACTCTTGAAGGTATAAGACAATTTTCCTGACTTCAAGGAGCTCATAATCTAAATGACGAGATAATAGACCTTTCATGATAGAGGCAGCTAACTGGTACAGTAGATAGAACACTGGACTTGCATCAGACATTTGTCAATTATATGACACTGGGCCAGTCACTTAATTTCTGTCTGCCTCAGTTTCCTCTTTGGTAAAATGGGGGTGATAATAGCATTTACTTTCCAGGGTTGTTGAGAGATTAAAGTGGGATGATGCCATATGAAACAAAGAGGTAAAGTTTGCAAAATCAAATCTTAAAGTACTATGTAGATGCTCTTATTATTTTATACATACATATACATGCATGCCCACACACATATACTGTTGTTGTTCAATTGTTTCCAATTGGATCTGACTCTTCATGACCTCATTTGGGGTTTTCTTGGCAAAGATACTGAAGTAGTTTGTCATTTCCTTCTCCAGTTCATTTTACAGATGAGGACACTGAGGCAAGCAGGGTTAAGTAAGAATCTGAGGCTAGATTTTAACTCAGGAAAATGAATCTTCTTGGGACTTTCTCAGACATTTACTAGCCATGTGACCCTGGATAAGTCACTTAACCTGCTTGCTTCAATATCATCATCCATAAAATGGGCTGGAGACAGAAATAGCAAACCACTCCAGTATCTTTGCCAAGAAAACCCTACAGAAAGTATTAGCATATTATGGTACCACTAGGTCACAAAGACTAGGACACTACTGAATGACTGAAACCATAAATCCTTTTATAAACTATGCATATGTGATATGCATATTATATTTGCAAACATATATGGGTATATGTGCATATACTATATCTCTGTGTGTATATGTAGTTTCCTTTGGCCCAGACTACCATATTTACCATTCCTCTCTGTTCTGAACTCCCCAAACAAACTATAATTCCTACCCCTCTCCCTGTGCCTTCACTCATAACATTCTGTCTTCTGCCATACTCATCCTCTTTTCTCCACCTCCTGCTCCTTCCATCTGTCTACGAGCTATTTACTCTTTAAGGGCTAAATCAAATGCCTCCTCCAGAAAGCCTTACCTCATCCCCCCCCCCAAGTTGCAATTATCTTTTCCCTCCGTAAATTCCTGTCACTCTTCGTACCTCTCTTATAGTCCTTGTTTCACCCAGCTTTGATCTCCAGCTTTTTTTATGATCTCTTTCAGGTGCTACCTCTTAACAAGACCTTTTCTGACCACCCTTAGTTGTTAAAATGCTCTCTTGCTTGAAATTACTTTACATTATTTTCTAATGACTTATTTATATACACGGGCCTTCCCCAGACAAATATCAGTTTCTTAAGAACAAAGACTTTTTCTTTTTTTTTCTTTATAAGCCCCAGCACCTAGCACAGTGCTTTGCATGTTGTAGATTTTTAACAAATATTTGGTTATTTTCATTTGGTTTTCATTTTTCATTTTCTTTTTTTGTTTTATGTATGTAAAATATTATTATTGGTTTAAATTTAACTAATTTTATTAATATTAACAAATATTTAATTCAATCAATCAATAAACATTTATTAAGCACCTAATATGTGCCAGGTACTATGCTAAGCATATACTATGTTATACTTATTTGTATGCCTGGCCTCTCCTATAGGATTTTTAATTCCCTGAGGACAGGGCTCATATCATATTCATCTGTATGACCTCTAAAGCACCTAGCATAGGACATTGTATATCATAGATGTCCAATAAATGTTGAATGAATAAACAAAATAATAAAAATTCAGTTATATTATATAAGCATCTGCAAAGACCCTACTATCTGTGCATGAGTTAAAATTGGGTTATTAAAAAATGAGTTGGGGAAGGTGTAGAAAAATGGGGACACTAATACACTGTTGGTGGTACTGTGAACTGATCCAACCATTTTGGAGAGCAATCTGGAATTACAACCAAAAGGTAATAAAATTGTGTATATCTTTTGACCTGTTAAATTTGTTTCCTAAGGTGATCATGGAAAAAGGAATATAATACATATTTCTAAAATATTTATAGCAACTCTCTTTATGGTAGCAAAGCACTGGAAATTATGGGGATGTTCATCAATTGGGAGATGGCTAAACAAATGATAGCATATAGTTGAGATAGAATACTATTATACCTGAAGAAATGAAAAGGAGTTTAATTTTCTTTAAAAAACATGGAAAGAACTACATGAAATTGTGAAAATCAAAATCAAAAAATCAAAAAGACCTACATAAAATTGTGAAAATCAAAAAATGTGAAAATTTTAAAAAAGTAGAACCAAGAGAACATTATATACAGCAACAGAATTATTGTTTGAAGAATGACGTCTGTATGTTCACATCCAGAAAAAAGAACTGATAAATACAAATAAGCAAGACACAGTTTTATATATGCATACTTTTTTTTGAAGATAGTGTCTTCTCTAATGGGAGGAGAGGAGGGAGAGAGATACCTGGGAATTTTAATGTCACAAACAAATAATTTTTAAAGAAAAATGTAAACACTAAAGGTAGTATATGGGTAGGAGCAGGATTAAGTGTTGTAAGAATTCCACAGAGCTACTCTTAAGACCTAGGAGAAGTATAATAGCCCTTCTTTCTGATTGTTTTAAGTTTTCAGTTGAAAAATGAAAAATGGTAATTGGGAGAAGTAAAATTGCTTGCTTATATTTATATATAACTGCAACTTACTATTTTGTTATTAGGTAGGGATAGAATCACAGGACTTAGAGCTATAAAAGACCATAAAGATTACTTAATCTGACTGATGAGATACCCAAACATCCACAGCTAGTTAGTTCGATGCTTTAGCATATCCTATGCTGAATGACCTCAGCAGTTTGCTAATGGGACAGTTCAGTACACAGAATACAGTTCATTCCTCTCTTGAGAAGCAATGTCAGAGATAGAAAGTCTGGAAGTGAAGAAGACCTGAATAAGTGGCTGTGTGGCCCTACATTGGCCATTTAACCAGTTAGTGATTCTGTTCTCTAAGACAGTTATAAGAACTGCATTGGTAGAAAAAATTTCCTCATCTGAGAATTTCCTTTACCAGTGGAATCTCTTATCTAAAAACTATGTCACTTGGTTGCTGTTATTCCTTTTGCTAATGATGTGTTGGCTTCAGTGGCACTTTGTTCCCTCTGCTATTTGTAAATGTTCAATGTTTCAATAAATTGAAATATTCCCCCCATTATTCAGTATTACCCTCAGCTACCCTCAAATGATTCATTACTGAAATTGTCACAACAAAGTTTTCTTACTGTCACCCATAGCCTATCCAATCCCCACCCTACCCCCACCTCCTCACATCCATATCCATACCCAATGGTCACTGATAAGCAGTAAGTAAATTCGTGCCCTGATTGTATTCCAAGAAAACAAATTTCTTCTCAGAGCTAAAACTATTACTCAAAGTCCATTACAAATAGGAGAAACTGAGGACAATCAAACCCAGGATTGACTTAAGTGTATCTGGTTTTGCCCTAAACAAAAAAAAACCTAGGTCAACATTCACCCAAAGCTCAGAATTTATTTACCTTACCTCAGTCTGTTTGCTTTGGAAACTGTGGTTTCACCTGGTTTGGACACCAAATCAGGCCACTGACTGCAAGCCTTTTACCCAGCCTCCAAAAAGGCTTAGGCAAGCAGCCTGATCCCACACAGTTAAGACCCAAATTGAAGAACTAGGCTGCACATGGCATTCAGCGAGATGTCTGAACATCTTTCAAGTGTCATAGAATAACCAATCATAGAGATTTGTAATGGTTTTTTTAAAATTTGTATTGATAACTTTTTTCCCACATCATCTTCATTTCTATATACTTTTCCCCCAGAACACAGATTCACCTCTTGTAACAAAGAATACAAAACTAAGAAGGAAAGATAATCACTCAGGCCAGAATGAAAACGTGGGGAAAGTAATTTCTCTTTCTTGGAAGTCTTCAGGTCATGGTTGAACAACTACAGGATGAATTCCTACTCAATTTTGGCTTGGACCAGTAAAATCCATAAGGGCAGGTACTACACCTCATACTTCTCTAAATACATCAGAATAGCCACAATAGGAACTACATACAGCAAGTGTCCATTAAATAGTAAATGAATGAATTCATAATCAGCATTTAGGGTTTCAAAGAAGATAACAGGAAAAAAATTAGTTTTCCAATCATTTGTCAAATCTGTGTGTCCCATTTGACAAAAGTACTAATACCATAGAGTCATAAAATGTTAGTGCTAGCAAGCACATTCCATATTTTACAGATGAGGAAATTGGGAACCAGAGCCACCTAGCCAAAGTCACCTAGCTAGTAAGTTATAACTCAAACACAAATTCTGATAAAAAGAACATTCTTTGCATTGCATGTCATTCTATATCTTCTTTTTAATATTTTATTTTTTCCAATTACATAAAGAAACAATTTTATCATTTTTTTATATTTTGACTTCCGAATTCTCTCCCTCCCTTGCTCCTTTCCCACTTTATTGAAAAAGGCAAGCAATTTGATATAGGTTATATGTGTGCAGTCATACAAAACATATTTCCATATTAACCATGTTGTAAAAGAAAACACAGACAAAAAAAGAAAGTAAAAAAAAGTATGCTTTGATCTGCATTCATACTTGATCAGTTCTTTTTCTGGAGGTAGATAGTATTTTCCATCATAAATCCTTCAGACTTGTCCTCAATTACTATATTGCTGACAATACCTAAGCCATTGACAATTGATCATTAAAATGTTTCTGTTACTATGCACAGTGTTCTCCTGGTTTTCTTCACTTTATTTTGCATCAGTGCATGTAAATCTTTATAGGTTTTTCTGAATGCCATGCTATACTTTCTATGTCTAATTAGAGAAACCATCCATTGAATCAAATACATACAAATGTATATATGTATATGTACATATATACATAAATATGGAATAAAATATACCACTGATAAAAATTCAATAATGATACAAGGTATTTCATATCCATTAAATCTTATTTGCTTATCACAGAACGTCTATGAGGCAAGTAGTATAAATATTATCCCCACTGAACAGATGGGAAAATTGAGTATCAGAAAGGTGAGGTTGTTTTCCCCCAATTCCACAGCTATGAAGTGACAGGACTGCAGTTCTAATTCAAGTCTTCTTATTCCAAGTCCAAGGCTCTTTCCACTGCATGACTGCCTGAGCATATGGAAATCATTCAATGAATTTTCTTCTGCCACAGAACAAATTAATTAACAATGACTTAAAACTTCAACTGAAAACTTGAAAAAATAGGAAGGGAAACCCATTTTCTTAAATACTATAGAAATGGTCATAGAATCTCATAATTGGAAAGGACCTGAGAGGTCATCCAATCCAATTCCCCTGTCATCTACTCCAACTCTCTATGCAATTGAACTGTCTTTCTATTCCCAAAGAAAAAGGAAAAAAGTAATTTGTGACTAATCCAAGATTGTTTCACAAGTAGATTAAGCCCAAAAGCACAGGCTGCCTTTATCACCATTTTCAATAAATCGAAGCCTTTTTACACCACATCGAAGATAAGCTTCAATGTTATGTGACAGTTAGAATCTTCTGTATTGATTCCTAAAAAAAATTGAGTTTCCATCATCAAAATGTATTTATTCATCATTGTTGCATCCATGATCAGCTGTAGTTTTTTGATGTAAATCATCTATTCTATTCCCTTGATCATGTTAATCTTACTAATGAGAAATTACCATTCTCCACATTCAGTTCCTCAATTTACAAATGATCCCTCCTGTTTTCTGGGGACCAGAAGTCAGTGGGGCTTGCTAATGCTTCCACGGATGGGCTGGCATGCCACGTATTTCTGCCTTCCTTTCTAGGGCTTTCAGCTGGTAAGAAATAATTCATAAATCTGGCTATAATTTTCACTTATTCTTTTCCAATGGGGAGGGGAAGAGGAAGAATAGGATCAAATGTTATTTGTATTATTAGGAATTTAAATTTTCTTATGGTGTAATAATAGTCAGTCTCTGAATCAGGAAGACCTGTGTGCAAATCACTGATACCAGCTGACTGAGATTCTGAGTAAGTCATTTAACTTCTGCAAGCCCTCAAGCAACTCTCAAAGACTACAATAACTGATGCCCTGCTTTGGTAGTAGGGGTTTCCTTACTGCGAGTTTCCCACACCAATGAAATCATAAATCCTAGACGACAATAGGAACATCAACAACAAACCACTGGAAAGTTATGGTAAGGAAGGGTTTGTGGTTGAGTACTTTGTAAGCTGTAATATTAAAATAAACCAGGGCAACTAGATAGCACAGTGGATAGAGCACTAGACTTGGAACCAAATCTGGCCTAGCTGTGTGAACCTGGGCAAGTCACTTAACCCCTATTGCTTAACCTTTGCTGCTCTTCTGCCTTGAAACCAATACACAGATTGATTCTAAGATGGAATGGTAAGGGAAGAAGAACAAGAGCAAAAACAAGAAGGAAGCTTATTTGCTCATATAATCCAACTCACATTTTACAGATGAGGTTAATTAGGTTCTAAGAATATAAGTGACTTGCCCAAAGTCCCACAGTTAAGTTATTTTAAAAAAAGGATGATTCAAACTCAAGTCCTCTCAATCTAAAACACGATCATCTGGATGTTGAAGGAAGGGAAACAGTACAAAAGATGGAGGTGGGAAGGACAAGGGAATCCACTTTAGACATGGAAGGGTAAACTAAGCAAAAATGCAAACAGACAAAATACTCGTTTGGCCAGATCAAAGAATAAATACAAAGAAATACTATGAATTAAGGCTGGAGAAATAGATTGAAAGTATATTATGGAGGAACCTGAGTGCCAGGAGTTAAATGTACTAACTGTACCATCTGTCCATCACCTAGTTTACATCTTTCCAACTGGTCCATATGGAGAACAGGAAGTATTGAAGAATTCTCATTTTCATTGCTATTATTAACATCATTATCACTGAATACAAGAAAAGCTTTTCAGGGTAGACCTTTGGGTGGGGTAAGATCCTCCTCTATTAGGTTACTGCATCAGAAATTACTCACAGTTCTCCCTTTAATCTCTGTATTCTAACTGTGAACATTAGATCATTATCGAAACTCAAACTGACCGCACAGTCCTGTGCTGAATTGAAATTGAAATTGAAATAGGGTAGAATTAACTCCCTAATTTGAAGCTCTGTCCTTATCGAATTCACTTTTACTGTCTTGTCTAATGTTCACTCCAACTGCAGGGGTATGGGTCAGCGAGATGTGGCATGGGGATCCATCATTCAGAGTTGTGTATCCTCATTGGGAGAATATTGGTGGGTAAAGTGACAAGTTCTTATGACAAGGAGCTTCCAGGAAAAGCACTGCCCAGTTTCCCAATTGCAAATCCAGCCAGCTTTCCTCCTATTTAATTATAGGGCCAGCTCATTTTCCATTTACAGGGCTTGTCCAAGAGTCAAACATAAAACCTAAACTTCAAACATGTTTTTGTTTGTTTTCTGTTTTTTTTTTTTTAAGATTAAGAAAATCCCTTGAGGGCAGTGACTCTTGGCATTTTCATCTTTGCATCCCTACAGCCTTACATACTGCCTGGCACATATTAGGCAGTTAAGGACACTGAGTCAATCAGGCATGGCATTTAGAGTGCTAGACTTGGAGTTAGGGCATCCTGAACTTCAGTATTGCCTTATATACTTATTAGATGTATCACCCTGGGCAAGTCACAGTGTTTCTAAACTTCAGTTTCTTTTATCTCTAAAATAAGGAAATCAGACTTGCACATCTCCAAGATTCCCCCAAGCTCTAAATCTATGATTCCAGGTATTTAACAAATGTTTACTGAATTTTTTTTATTTCTATTTTTGTGCTTCTAACAACCTTTTATCTTCAGTGTACTTTGTAACCTTTTTGTTGCTATTGTGTGTATGTATATGCATGTATATATGATTGTACCTTAATATATATGTTTTAAATCTGTTTTTTTCACTTAGCACCACTTCATATATCTCTCCATATTTCTTTATAATTTTTCGTACTTGTCATTTGATAGGCTGATTGTGAAATTCAACCCCATCAATTACAGGACAGCAGTCAGGGCTACACCCTGGTCCCAGAGATATATAGAGCAAGGAATATAGGACTTTGCCTTATCAATTCATTCTTTGCATTGCATCCCAAGGAGAGATATTCTCTTGGACAATGTGCTCCAAGGTTCATCTACTAAGTAGGATCACATTTCAAATAGGAATGACCAGTTCCATTCTTCCTGCTGCAAAAAGACTAACAATAAATTTATTCATCTGTTAATATGCTTAATCTGGTATGAATTTATCCAGTCTGCTACAAATCTTATATTTTAAGGTTTTCTTCTAGAGATCACCTATATTAACATTATTTTTAAATCATTTGAAAGCACCCCTTTTTCAGGATATAAACCCAAGATGATCATTATCCATATAATTAACAGATCTTTACCTTCACACATTTTATTGCCTCTAAATATTTGAAGAAGTTCTGGAGTTCTGATCAAAGTTAGGTCTGTGCGACTTAGGAAAGGTCTCTTCTCTTTTCTGTGTCACAATTCTTCATCAATAGCACAAGAGGGTTATCTAGATAACCATCCTTTTCAGGTCCATCCACGTTTATTCTCTCAGTGTGACTGTGTGGTAGTCTCTGAATCTTCCCATCCTGGGGATGAGCCTCCCTTGCTTGAAATAGGTGACCTAACACCATAAAGGGCTCCATGTCCTAAACAATGACATCATGTCCATCAGCAGTTGGGAGCTTGAGGTTTAAGAAATGTTAAGGTATAAAAGTGTAGACTGAGGCCACATGTCAATAATAGGATGTGGTAAATATTCAAATACCAAGACAGGTCATAACACATCTACAGCAATCTTATATGGGTCAACTTATTTTTTACTTAAATATTCCTTTCTGGGGACAGCTGGGTAGCTCAGTGGAGTGAGAGTCAGGCCTAGAGACAGGAGGTCCTAGGTTCAAACCCAGCCTCAGCCACTTCCCAGCTGTGTGACCCTGGGCAAGTCACTTGACCCCCATTGCCCACCCTTACCACTCTTCCACCTATGAGACAATACATGGAAGTACAAGGGTTTAAAAAAAATATTCCTTTCTATGATGTGCCTTTTAAAAAATTCTTTAATTTGTTTGTAACATTAAAATATCCAATTAACTCCCTGCCTCTCCTCCCCCATTAGAGAAGACATCATCTAGCTAAAAAATTTACATATAGGTATATATGGATTCACAAGATCCAAAGTTAGAAGGGACATAGAGATGATTTAGTTCCATTTCCTTATTTTATAGTTAGGATTTGAACCCATCATCTCTGCCTCCAAATCTAGCACTCTTTCTAACACAACAGGCTTTATTCAATTCAACTCACAAAACATTTATGAAGCATTAACTTTGTCCATGATCCTATACTAGCCGCTGAAGACTCAAAGACAGATATAGCAGCAAAGCATATACAAATCTGTAACAGGGTTGTAGGAATGTGGAAGGGGGGAATGGAGGAGAGAAGGATGAGACAATGAGAGCCCAAGCCTGGGTAATTGTGGGTTTAGTGAGCCAACTCCAGGAAGTATATATCATGGGATGAAGAAGCCTGAATCTCCATTTCAGAGAATGCATAGATTTTTTTTTAATTATTTCCTGTCTGCTTACTACAGAATAAAGAAAAGTCTTTTACCTAGCTGAAGAGCCAGAGTACATACAAAAGGCTAAGTGGAAAAACTCTCTTTCCTTCCTGCTACCCACAAAGTGTAGAGATGACTCTCTGGGATCTGGAGGGCTGGACAGAGGAGTGCCCTTCCCCTTCTCCCCCAACCCTATTAATTATCCACTAGATTAAGCCATGAACACATGGCCTCCTAAGCAAACCTGAGTCCAGAATTTGTTTGTGTCCTCTTTCCTTTGATAAAGGGCCTCAAACAAACTCTATTGTTCATCCTTCATTCCAAAGAGGACTAATGAAATCATAGGGTGACATCTTGGTTCCCTTGTGAACTGGATTTAAGTGAGGCACAGTTACACAAAGTCATCAGTCTCATTCTGTCTTACAGTCATCAAAGTTCGGTGGTAAGACAAAAGTCAGGATGACTAGAGATGGCCCAAGCTGCTTTGGATGATCTCAGCATCTTCAATGTCTGACCAAGCTCTGGGGGTTCCACAATGACTGTTTCAACCACTTTCATAGCCATCAAAACAAATCATTCTTCATCTACTCATTCTACTTGAGAAGTCTTTACATGCATGGGGTAGACACCCTCCTAACTCCAATGGGTTTGAGGGCTTCTGGTTACCCTCAACCTCATTTAACCCAACTACCATAGCCTCTGTGAGAGATATATTGTCTTGAAGTCACAGGTGAAAGTTGGATGAAGACGATGGATGCAAAAGTGGATAAGCAGTCCTTTGGAAAGCTTTCATAACAGAGGTGCTAGTTTTCTCTGAACACCCTATACACTTCTCAAAAGGTCAGAAAAGCTAAAAAATTTCTAGAGGTCAAACCTGAGAAAGAGTATCCCCGAGGAGAGACCATCTTGACCCATCCTAGCAATAGAGTAACCTCAAAGTAAAATGCTATTTGTTGCAAGCAAGGGAGTATATTTGTCCAACAACAGTGCTGTATTCAGAAATATAGGAAATATGTTTTGTGGGGGAAAATGATTTGTAATGAGTTCTTTTAAATTTGAGCTCATTCTCCTTAAGGATAGCAGAGATTAAAGTGAAAAGTATGCCCTTATATGAAGGGTAAGGGGTTTTGTACTTCTATTATTTCTATGTCTTTTCAGTAAGTACCCTTTTGTTAAAGTTTTTGTTGTTTAGTCAGGTCCAACTCTTCATGATCCCATTTTGGGAATTTTTTGGCAGAGATATTGGAGTGATTTGCCATTTCCTTCTTCAGCTCATTTTTCAAATGAAACTGAGGCAGAGTTGTGACTTGCCCAAAGTCACACAGCTAGTATGTATCTAAAAGCACATTAACTTGTAAAAGTTAATTGATGTTAACTGATAAAATTGTTACTGGAGTTTTAATGAATGATATCAATAATAATGATGAGGTGAATTGACTCTGGTGATTGATATTAAGGCAAAACACCAGAATGAGGACTGTAGCTGATAACATTAAAAGATACTCCAACCCCTCAGGGATATCTTCCTAGATCCTGAAGGCAGAGAAAACATAGCCTTGTTCTGGGAAACTAACCCATCAGCACTAATGTGGGTTGGGAGATTAAGTCCAGAGACTCCCTGAACATAAATAAGATACACAGAAGAGGAAGATAAATTAAGTAGGGCAGTCCAGTCTCAGAGCTATAAAAAAAAAAAAAATGAAGAGGGAGAGATTGTTTATACCTGTGGAAAAAGAGATAGAGAAAACTTCATGGAGTAGATGATGCCTGAGGTGGACTTTGAGGAAGAGAGGAACTTCAATAGATAAGAGAGAATTCCCTCCAGGAAGGAGGATCAACATGAATAACGGAATAGAGATGAAACAAAGCAGAGAAACTGGAGAGCAGTCCAGATTGTCTGGGACACAAAGTATATGATGAAGAGGAGGATGAAATGTCTGCAGAGGTAAGCTGGAGCTTGAATGAGGAGGGCTTTAAATTTCCAGCCCATAAGGCCCAGAATCAGAAGCTGCAATGGAGAAACACTGAGAGTTTTTGAGTTGCTTGGTGACATGATGAGATGGTACCCTGGGAAGAAGATGCTGGCATCAGTACTGGTATGAAGGATGAGCTGAAGAGAAGATAGACAGGAGGAAGGGAGATTAGTTAGGAGGCTAATATTATAACACAATTATGATATACCAAAATTCTTAACAATTAGAACTGCTCAAAAATGAAGCAAACTGCCCACAAAAATCAGGGTCTTCAAGTAGAAGTGGGCCAGTTGAGAATGTTGCATGGAAGATTTATGCAAAGAGTATAGATTTGACCAGATGTTAATAGTGACTCATATTTTTACATCTATTTAAGGTTTGCAAAGGTTTTTCCTCATAATAACCCTGTGAAATAGGTAATGCAGTAGCATTGTCATCATTTTTACAGATGAGAAAACTGAGGTTCAGAGAGATTTCTCCATGGTCACACAACTAGTCAGTGTCAGAACCCAAATTAAAACTCAAGCTTCCTGTGTCTAACCCTAGCACTTTTTGCTTCATCAGGGTGTTTTTTGCATACTTGACAAGATATAAAATTTATACCCTTTATGCGTCCAGTGGGAAACTTAGGACTTTCATGCATGACTTGACTCAGGTTTCTGTGAGACATACAAGGTGGGATATTTTGGCATTAAAAGAGAACCAAGCAATTTTGAACTATGTCCAAAGGTCTTTAAAAGACTGTCTGCCCTTTGATCCAGCCATACCACTGCTGGTTTATACCCCCAAAGAGATAATAAGGAAAAAGACTTGTACAAAAATATTTATATCCGCACTCTTTGTAATGACAAAAAAATTGGAAAATGAGAGGATTCCCTTCAATTGGGGAATGGCTGAACAAATTGTGGTATCTGTTGGGTGATGGAATACTATTGTGCTGAAAGGAATAATGAACTGGAAAAATTCCATGTGAACTGGAAAGACCTCCAGGAATTGATGCAGAGTGAAAGGAGCAGAGCCAGAAGAACATTGTACACAGAGACTGATACTCTGTGGCACAATCTAATGTAATGGACTTCTCTACTAGCAACAATGCAATGATCCAAGACATTTCTGAGGGACTTATGAGAAAGAACACTACACACATCCAGAGAAAGAACTGTGGGAGTAGAAACACAGAAGAAAAACAACCGCGTGATCACATGGGTCGATGGGGGTATGATTGGGGATGTGGATTCTAAGCAATCACTGTAACATAAATATTAATAATATGGAAATAGGTCTTGATCAATGACACATAAAATCCAGTGGAAATTGCTTGTTGGCTATAGAAGAGGTGTGGGAGGAGGGGAGGAAAAGAACATGAGTCAAGTAACCATGAAAAAATATTCTAAATCAATTAATTAAATAAAAATTTTCAAATCAGAGAGAGAGAGAGA
>NC_058131.1:413321378-413415523 GCF_016433145.1 Gracilinanus agilis
AGAGAGAGAGATCCAGGCCTCGAGATAGGAGGTCCTGGGTTCAAATCTAAATTCAAATACTTCTTAGCTATGTGATCCTAAGTAAATCATTGCCTAACTCTTACCACTGTTATGTCTTAGAATCAATACTTAGTATCAATTCTAAGATAAAAGGTAAGGATTTTTTAAAGTATTAGTTTCTAAAAAAATTATGTTGCAAAGTTTCCTTTATCCTTTTCCATGCACTCATGCATTCTAAATGGTTCTCCTCTCCTTCCTACCCTAGTCCTGTTTGGGACTAAACACCCCATATGTTCCTAAGACACTGTGCCAGAGTCTATGGCAGTGGTAGCAAGACCACCAAAAGTCATAAGATCCAGCCTCTCCAAGAGAAAAGGAATGTGACATGACAATGCATGATTATTTGCCAAAAGAGTGATTCAAGACAATAAATTTTCTGGAACATCAGAGGGAGGAATTGCTGAGGACTAGCATAACTTTGGAAGGTTTCACCAAGGACATGAGCTTTCATCTGAGCCTAGAAGGATGAGCAGCATTTGGCTAGACAAAGATAAAGAAAAGGATACCACACAGGTCTGAAATATAGACCATACTTTGCCATCTGACTTCTTCAAAACCTGAGTTAGGCCTATTGGCATTTTTAGTAAAAGAATAACAGGACAGATAGGGATAAAGAAAATAGTGTTGACAAAATGAATGTCTTAATTGTAATTTAAAGAAAGGCAAAAAATAAAAAACAAACTTCTTAGTTTTAAACAGTAAGTATATTTTACATGGTAATTTTATGTAATTATTATTTCCAGTGTATGCCTATATAGACTTTTCCTTTCAAAGAAATCTTTTTTTTTTTTTTTACACACAATCTATTTACTCAACCCAAAATGGTGCAGTGGGGCTTCTCATCTATAGGATTTATCTGGCACCTTGATGGAGGATAGGAACTTCTTTAAAGGTTAAAGGGTGAACAAAACTTAGAAATACATTCAATGAATCCTAATTTACAGATTAGCAAACTGAAGCCCAAAGAGGTAAATGTTGTGACATAGGTAGAAAATAGTGGAACTAGGACACAAAATACTAATCCTGTCTTGATCTTACCATTAAACCACACTTGTAACACATTTAGGAAGCTTCTTCTTTGTTCAAAAATATCAAGGCACTTAGAAATCATCTCATATACCCTAATAATCCTAGGAGAGTGGGAACAGACCTTGCGAATCATCTGGTCCAGTGCCCTGATTTTATAGATGAAAAGCGATGCCCAAGATCACTGCATGAGTTAGTTGCTACCTAAAAGCTCTGTGAGAGTATTGAATCTTTGGATCTCCCCCAGAACCTTGTAGAGTGTTCTGTACATAATATCCTTAATTTATTTGTTTTTTGGATGAATGAATGAATGAATGAATGAATGAATGAATGAATGAAGACTACATGTAGTGGAAATCATCATATAGTCCACCTTAACCTTTAGTTGGTAAATTTTGCTGCCCTGGACTGGGGGAGGAGGTAACAAAGTTTATATTAGATATGACTCCAGAGGGGAATAAGATACAAACCGAGAAAGCAATACACATCATAATATAAGTGAATGATGTGTTAGGTCCTAAGGCCATTGCTGTAAAAATGTTTAGGGAAGGCTTCCTGGAGGAGTTGACAATTGAATTGAGATTTAAAGGATGCATAAGAATTCAGCAGGTGAAGACAATGAAACGGTCATTCCAGGTATAAAGGACCATCCTGAGCAAATACATAGAGGCAGAAAAGCACAAGGTATCTATTAGGGACAGAGAATAAAGAAGTTTCCTATGATATATAGCACATAAAGAAGATTAATGTGAAGCAAAGCTGGAAGGGTGGCTCCAAATCGTGGAAAGCCTTGAATGCCAAGCAAAGGAATTTGAACTTTATTTGGTGAGCTAATGGGGAACCACTGAAGGTTTTTAAACAGAAAAATGACATTTTTCTGGTAGTATTATAAAGGATGGGTAGGAGGAGGGAGACAATAAAGGTGGAAAAACCTGATGGGAAGATACTGAGGTAGACTAAGAGGGTGGCTAGGATGTCTTTAATGAAAGATATAAAGTGACTCCTGATCAGATAAGATCAGATTTGATTAGATTGAACCCTTCTGGTTCTGAGAAATTTTCTGATTCTAAAGTGTTGTGGTAAATAAAATTCACTGGGGCCAGATCATAAGAGGTCTCAAAAACATATCAGTTATTCAACAAGCATTTATTAAACATCTTTTATGTGCCTGGCACTCTGCCACATACTAGGAATAGAAAGATAAATATGAAATCATTCCTGCCCTGAAAAAGCTTCCTTTCTTTGAGAGGGAGATAGGATGTATAAAGTATGCACAAAATATATAAAGATATACTTAACAGATAAAAGGTAAATGTGAGAAAGTAGGGTGCTAGCAGTTGGGGAGTAAGATAGATGTGATATAGAAGGCTTTATTTGATCAGAGTTAAACAAACAAACAAACAAACAAACAAACAAAAGAATTCTGGAGCAGCTAGGTGGCCAGACCTTGAGACAAGAAGGTCCTGGGTCCAAATCTGGCCTCAGCTACTTCCTATCTGTGTGACCCTGAGCAAGTCACTTAACCTCCATTGCCTCATCCTTATTACTCTTTTGCCTTAAAACTGATACTTAGTGTTGATTCTGAGCCAGAAAGTAAAGGTTTTTCTATAAAATAAACAAATGAACAAACAAGGGAGACTAAGGTAAGGTGGGAATGCATTTCAAGCATGGGGGACAGCAAGTATAAAGGTAGAGAAGAGGGCATACCATGCAGGAGGAAGAGTGAAGAAGGTCAATTTGGCTGGACTGGAGGGAGGGTGCAGGAAGGGAAGCAGCATTATAACAAAGCTAGAGAGGGAGGTTTCAGGGGAATTGTGAAGGGCTTTTATAAGCTAAATAGAGAAATTTACTGTTGCTCCTAATGGCAGGGGGAACAATTGGAATTTATTGAGTAGAGGAGTGACAAGGTCAGATCCCAGTATTAGGAAAATCACTTTAGCTGATGGAGAGAATGGGTCAAGAAACAAGAGACCTGAGCCAGGTATCTCCCAAAGGTGTTCATTAGGAAGGCATGCAGTAATCTGGGTAAGAAGTGAAGGGGGCTTCAACCAGGCATGAGCACTTTCTACGTGCCTCCATATTAGAACCCTACACCCACCCCAGTTCACTGTGCATTTACAGTAATTTTTGTATGTATTCCTTATTTACTTAGATATGGACAAGCCATATCTCCTACAGAGAACATGTAAATTCCTTGTGGGCAAGAACTACCTCATCCTAGTTCGGTGCCAAGCACATACATAGTAGGCACTTAATAAATGCTTGTTTGTTAAAGAATCGATGGATGAAGAGGTGATGGTACATATGTAATGAGTGATTTTTACACTTGACAATAAGAAATTATTAAAAATTTGACTGAGGTTGATATCACATCTAGGAATTTCAGATCAAATTCAACTGGGCAAACCAAGAACTTTTTATAATTTCTGTTTATGTATGAGATTCTGGGCTAAACTAAACAATTCAGCCCTGCCCCTAAGGAGCTTACCATCTAATAGGGTAGATAAAACGTGTATACAAATAAGGTAGAATGTGATGAATTGGAATGAGATTATGGAGAATCTTGAATGAATGCCAAGATAAAGAATTTGTATTTTAATATGTAAACAATAAAGAGTTTGTGAAACTCTAAGTTCCACGAGGAGGAATTGTGCCTTAACTAAATGTTTTATCTTCTCCAGCTCCTAACACAATGTTCTAAATATGAAAAAGTGGTCAATATTTGTTTAATTCAATTTAGTTGAACTCAACTAGCAAAGGTTTGGTGAGAGGGGAGTGAATTGGGTCAAATCTGTATACTAGAAAAGGAAGAGGAACTGGACCTTTGATACCTTGGTATCAGAAACTCCTAGGTGAGGAAACTTCTAACAATGCAGGTCAGAAACTTCTCTGCAATATATTGACTGAGAAAATGGCCTTTGGGAGATGATGTTACTAAACCAGAGTTACATAGATCCAAACTTGCTCTCCTTGGCTTGAGACCATCTCTCCATCCACCACACTGGGGTGTATTGAAGAGATTATTTTGAGTTTTTTAAAGTATAAATGGAAAATGGAAGAAAATGGAACCAGAGAAGCCAGCTAGGAGGCTGTTAAAATGGAACAGGAAGGAAAGCCTGATCTAGAGTGGTGGCCCTCTGAAAGAAAGAGAAGGGGGGAAATGTCGGACATATCAGAATTCAAATCCCTGTACTCTTCACACTGAATGAGCATTATGATTGCCTAGCCATGGCCTTTGGGAGCTTCCAAGGATTCCTACATTTTAGACATCTCAAGGAAAGGAACAAATCACCAAGGGTAAAATGTTACAAGCAGCTCCAAATCAGCATCCTGTGTAAGGTGCAGTAATGGGCAAGCTATCTGATTCTCTGAAAGAAACTGGTGCCTCAGCACATTACTGACCAAGTCAAAAAGTCACCTCACACCCTCAAAAGCCCACAGCGGCAATCTAGGCCCAGGCTGGCCAATCAGCCCTCAGCAGGAAACCTTTCCATGTACCAAATCTTTCCCCATCTGTAAACATCATAGCTGAAGGCAGAGGACTGACTATCAAGGTTACCTTATCAGACATCTCCAGCAGCCCAGAGGCCTAACTCAGTTTATCTCATAGCTGCTTTTTTCTCCAGTTCCTCTTCTTGAGCCTTGAGTCAATTTTGCCCTAATAAAAATCAAGGCAGTCTATTATAATCCAAAGAGCAGTGGATTCTGAGTCTAAGGACCTGAGTTCAAATGCAAGCTCTGCTCCCATACTACCTGGGGCAACTCATCACATATCTCTGGGGGAGGAGGGGGTCTCTAAGGTCCTTTCCAGTTCCAGTTCCAAATCCTATTATCATGTTATAATTCTAAAAGTCTACCTCTTTGCAAAACAAAACTATGAATCTTGGTCTCAAGAATTATAGACTCTGAGAATCCTTAAAATTTTGTTTAATTTTAGAGTCACAGGCTTTTAGAATTGAAAGGCATCTTAGTGGTCATATTCCAAGCTGATCTTTGGTTATTCTATGACTATTCTTTTGCTGCTCTGAAATAGGTTCATTTCTTCTTTCCATTCCTCGTAGCAGTCTCTTGGTCTGTTTTTGTTTTGGTTAAGTTGCATTTTTTCATGTTAACTCATGACATAAGCAGCTAATCCTTAAGTTGCTGATCATTTGGTTTAGCTTTTGTATTAGAAACTCAAGAAATTAAAGAGCATGAAGAAAATTATTCTGACAGTATAATGGAGAAAGACTTGAGCTTGTATTAGGAAAAATCAAGTTTGGCTCCCAACTCTGACATCTACTGTGTGATCTAGGGTAGGTCATGTTCCCTCTTCTAAGCCTTGGTTTCTTCACCTGGAGGATGGAGATGAAATTCAATACTCATCTCAAAAGATATATTTTTGGGAAAATGTTTCCTAAATCTCCAGAGGCTAGGGAAAGTGAATCCTTGATAGAAAATTAAAGGAAAAGCAAGGACACAAACCTCACTCAGTCTCCATTTTAAGAAGGATTGCTGTTGGTTTTTTTGCTGTAATGATTTTACCATTTTTATTATCTGCAGGATAAACAAGCCTTTTATATTCGGCATGATATGGTCTTCTTGACCTCTGTGATAAAAGTGATACAAAGGAATATTATTATTAGAAACATAGATATTATCATTTTACAGATGGAGAAATTGAGGTCCAGTAAAAGGAAGCAGTGTGCCCTAAATGGTGCAACAAGTCAGCAGCAGACCCCAACACCATAGCAGCCCAGTTTTATATGCCCCTATGCACACATACTACATATACACATCCTCCTGCTTATGAAACTGTGCTCCTGCATGTAGCCCACTGAGTCAAGTCTGTTTACTCAAATATTTGCCATCTAAAAATGAGCTGAGAAAACTATCAACATTACCCAAAGCTGGTGACACCCATTTGCATCCCATTCCAAAGGCACGTTTTATTTATTTTCAATCAGGACCAATCAGAAAATAGCATAATCAATGAAGTCGTGGTCAGGAGTGGTATTTGGCCATCTGGGGGCCCCAGTTTCTCTCGGAGACAAGGGAGATTTTTTCGAGAGCAAGGAGGAACTCCATATGGTCGAGATCAAAGGTGTTGCTGGGTGCATGGTTCTGCTTTATTGCCAGGCGCTGCTGTTAATTAGAAAACAAGATCAGAGGCAGTATTAAAATCCAATTAAATTGATATGAACAGATTGCCAAGTGATGTTCACTAATGTATAATTGAGCACCATGCAAATTTTGGTGGCTGCCTTTTGTTCCCCCCCACCCCCAACTCTGGAATGAATGATGAAGCAATGGAGTTTTTTTCTCATTGTAAAAGATAAACAAGTTAATGCACTGATCTAGGGGGTATTGCTTTCCTGATTGATGAAAATGAGAGTTGAATATTAAAGTGTGACTTTGTAGAGAGAGGGGGACCTTCCTCTACTCTCTCACTTTCTCCAATTCTCTGTCTTCCTGTCATATCAATCAGGCATGGACTTCACTCAGCATTCTCTCATTGCTGGGCCACACAAAGTTCCGTTGTCTCTGAAGATCTGATCACAGAATCACAGAATGTCAGAACTAGAAGGGCCCTTAGGGTCACAGAATGCTGACTGATATGGCTGGGAGGTGCCTTAGATTCATAGAACAAAGAAGGTGCATTAGAATTCTAGTACAGGGAATATGAGAGAGGGGAGGGACCTTAAGATCATAGAACGTGAAATGCTACAGCTAGAAAGTATCTTAGAATGACCGAACAGAATTTTAGAGCTGGCAGAGGCTTAGAATCAGAGGTAGAATGTTCGAGCTGAAGAATATGAAATGTTGTTGATAGAAGGTTCCTTAGAATCACAGCATTAATCATGCCGGAGCTAGGAAGCATCTCAGAATCACAGGATATGGACTGTTAGAGCTAGAAGGGATCTATTCTAGGTCACCTAGTCCTCCTTTTTAAGACTTGAGGCCTGGAGTGGTTATATCATTTGCCAAGGTAACATAATTTAATAAACAGTAAACTCAGGTCTTCTGACTTCCATGGCCCTACAATGAATTAAGCCCACAATGAAGTCTTGGACTTTTCTAAAAACAAGGGAAAGAAACATGGGAAAGGTTTCATGTTTGACTCAGAAATCCTTCTCTCTCTTACTATACAATATGGAGATATCAGAAGGATTCAGAGATTGAGACGGAAGCAAAATTGTGACCAAAATGTTAAAGAAACCACTGGGAAGGAATAATCCATTTCCCAAGCACGCCTCCTACCACCAAATCAATCAGAGTAAGTAACTTGGGTGCTTTGGAGGGAAGCTCAACCATCTCCTCAGTGGTGGAGTCTTTCTTCTCTCACTCAGGCATGTGGCAGCCTTTCCCTACCTTTCCATCTTGTCCAAGATCACAGCTTCTTAAAAACATTCTCAAGGAGGAACTTGTTTGGATTCAAAAATCGAATTATGGGCCCACTGTGCAGACCAGCTCAGCAATACGCAGGCATTTTCACATTCTCTCAGCTTAGGGTTAAAAAAAATCCTGCCAATAAGTAGAAATAAGACAACGGCTGATGGCAGTGTTTACATATTCATGACATGCACGTGGAGTTTGGAGAATTTTCACTTGTTAAAAGAAAGAGAAATCAAATGGGTTCTCAGCTGTATCCCATTCTGGGGAAAGAGGCTTCCTTGGTAACTTGGCTCTGGGATGAGGACTTCAGTTGTTTTTGAATGGGCAACTTTAGTTTTAAGCAAAAGACCTCCAGCAGTGGTACCCCTGCAGACAGTGCCTGCTTAGCCTGGTCCTGGGGCACCTTGCACAGGCAGAGGAGTCTACATTTCTAGGCTGGGGCTAGCTCTTATTCATAAGCCAGCCAATCCGGCAGACCTGGACTGGAGCATGGGTGGATACGCCAGGATCCCTCCCAGGCAGACTTCTTCTTCTAGGACATTTAGGAAAAATCTGTGGAAGATAGAACATGTAACTCCCCCCCACACTTCCACCCCCAAGCCACTAGATTTTTCTTCCTAGAATTCTTCTTTGACATTTCCATCAATTCAACTTAATTCTGTTCAACAGACACACAAACCACTTCCTGGGAAAAGCTCAGTTTAGAGAAGATGTGAGGCCCCAGAACCTCATGGAGTTTACAGTCTCCAGTCAAATCATCTGCCCTCTATGCAGAGAAGCTCAGCCATGTATAGCCATTTGTGCAAGATGTGACAGAGGCTTGACTACTATGATATTCAATGAGATATGATAAATGCAGTTCAACAAAGATGCTATGACATCTCTAAGGGGAAAACTGCTACCTCCTAGAAGGAGCAGCAGCCATCAGGAACTGCTTCATAGAAGACATGGTATTTGATTTAGGCTTTATTTGATAAGTAGGATTTCAACAGGTAGAAATGGAGTAGGGTACCTGGAGAAGGGATTCCAGGAACAGGAAGCAAATTTAAAAAAAAACAAGCATTTGTTGAAAATGGAATTAGGTGGGGGCAGTTGGATAGCTCAGTGGATTGAGAGCCAGGCCTAGAGACAGGAGGTCTTAGGTTCAATAGGTTCAAAATGTCTGGCCTCAGACATTTCCCAGCTGTGTGACCCTGGGCAAGTCACTTGACCCCCATTGCCTAGCCCTTACCACTCTTCTGCCTTGGAGCCAATACACAGTATTGATTCTAAAATGGAAGGTAAGAGTTTTTTAAAAATGGAATTAGATAAGTGCTATGTAAATGTTAGTTATTATTATTATTATTACTATGTATGTCAGACACTGTGCTAAACAATTTACCAAAATATTATCTCAGTTGATCCTCAGTACATCCCTAAGAGATAGATGCTAATATGATCCCCATTTTACAGTTAAGGAATGTAGAGATTAGATCACTTGCCCAGGGTCACACAGCTAGCAAGTGTCTGAGGTCACATTTGAACTCAAGTCTTCCAGGTCCAGCACTCACTGCTTCCTCTGGCTATGAGAAAAGGCATGGAAAAGAAGAGTACAAGTTGTTGAGTAGAGGGGCTGGGAAGAGAGAAAGAAGAATAGTCCAGTTTAGTTAGAGCACAGAATGAATGGGAAATTAAATGTCTGGGGGGGCAGTGGGGAGAGGGAATGTGGCTCCAGATTTTCAGGAGCCTTTAATGCCAGGTCAGAAAATTTGGTCTATTTATAATGATAAAAAAAAACATAGAATCAAAGAATTTGAAGAAAATAAAACCATCACAACTCAGAATTGTGATGAGGAGCAAGGAAAAGAGTCCAGGTCTCAAAGGCCATCGAGTCTAACCCCATCCTGAAGCATAAATTCCCTCTACAGTTTCCCTGACACAGGTAACCACCTGGCCTTTGCCTGAAAACCTCCCTACCTCACATGGGAGGTGCCCATTCCATTGGAGGAAATTTCTAAGTATTAATAGGTTAGTGCAAGCTGAGCCAGAACCCCAGGTTCCTGCCTCTCAACCCACCCCCCTCCCTGCAACTCCCAGATGCACGAAAGATTTCTGATAACAGATCAGCTCTGGCCTTTTGCTAAAGGACTTATGGAAGAGTTCCTGGTTGGTGCCCTGGTCCCTGAGTTAGGGACGTAGGGGGAGTGTTCTCTGGGTCAGAGAGAATTAGATCTTGAACTAGGAAGAGCCACCTAGTAAGAGAAAACAGCTAACAGCTCTCTCTTGCTCTTTCTCTCTCTCTCCCTCTTTCTCTCTCTCTCTCTGTCTCTCTCTTTCTCTGTCTGTCTGTCTGTCTGTCTGTCTGTCTGTCTGTCTGTCTCTCTCTCTCTCTCTCTCTCTCTCTCTCTCTCTCTCTCTCTCTCTCTCTCTCCCTCTGACTCTCTCTTCCTCCCCGCCCCACTTCTTTCAAAGTGGGGGAAGGAGTCCAATAGAAGGCCAAGTTTTCACCATGCCCTACTTATGCAATCCTTTCTTCCCTCAAGCTTCACTCTACAGGAAAACAAAGCACAAATCTCTTTGCTCTTCCAAATTACAACCCTGCCAATGTTTGCAACTGAGCATCATTTCCCATGTTCCTCACAAGGTTTCTCTTCTCCAGCTTCGACTGTCCAACTTCCTTCAGTCAAATCACTCTATGACATGGTTTCTATCCCCTCAGCCATGCTGAATACCTGCTTTGAAGTGGTGTCATTTTTTAGGTCATTCCTAAAATGGACACTTAGTAGTGGACAAAATGCTCCAGGTTTGCTCTGACTAGGCTAAGAACTACAAGCCAACATCTCCTCTCTCATTTTTCATCGTATACCGTTATTAATGCAGTCAACGAGAGTATTGGTTTATACATCACATTGCCGATTCGTGTTGAGCTTATTTGCCTTAAACATTTTTAATTTAACAACTAATTACATAATAGTGTCTTAATAATCACATTAAAGGGCCAGAATATGTTAAGCAGTCACCTTTCTCCCAGTAGGATGCCTCTTTGGAATATCTTAACCACATAGTATGGAAAAATAAAAGCAATGAACCATGCATACAACCTCATAGGGGTAGTCTATTTGAAAATATAACTACTGAGAGGTCAATGCACTGAGTTTGGAGAAAGGTAGAGGTTATTGAAGCTAATGGAATCTATCAGTGTATCTGCCTCAGACCCTATGTCTTTTATCACACAGGAGAAAAGATGAAGCAAAACCCTTGATCATAGGATCTTATCTCTCCCATGATGTTATAGCCTTCAGTTGGCTAAGGACTGGGGAATAGGAAACACACTAATATTATAAAATGAGATAGTCTTGGACAGATATTTGGTGTCAGCAACATTTGTCAATCTGCCTTTATAACCTAATTTAAATATTCTTAATTTAAACTCACATGGCTACCACCCTAGATCTGGTCCTCATCATCCCTCACCTGCATGATTGCAGCTGTTTACTAATTGACCTGTTTCCTTATTGTCTCTCCCTGCTCCCATCCATTCTTTACGGAGCTGCCCAAATAATCTTCCTAAAGCACAAATATGACCATAGCAGTCCCCTGTTCAAGAATCATCAGTGGTTCCTTCTTATGACAAGAATAAAATACAGACTTCAAAGCTTAGAATTTAAAGCCCTCCACAATCTGATCCGAGACTAGCTTTCCAGTCATATTGAACAAGACTCTCTTTTATTTGCTTTATCCAGGCAAATTCATCTACTTGCTATTCCCTCAAATCAGCAATCCACTTCCAACCTCCTGTTTTTGCACAGGCTGCCCCCGCCTTTCACTTCTGTGCCTCAGTGTACACCTTTTTCTCTACCTCAGAACTTCTAGTTTTCTTTAAGACTCACCTCATATGTTATCTTCTATGGAAAGTTCTCCCTAATGCCCTTGTTCTTTCCCCCAGCTCCTCGAAGTATTAGTTTAGAATGCAAATTCCTTGAGGACAAGAACTGTTTTTAATCCTTCTTTTGTATGTCCAGTTCCCGGCACAGTGCCTTGCATATTTTGACCTGTGATAATCAGTGTAGATCCCAATGAAGAAACTCCCTATATAAATGTAGACAGGAAACCATCCTACAATTTACAGGCTCAGAGAGTTGTCTGGAACCCTAAAATATTAAATGATTTGTCTTCAAATCTTGATCATCTTGACTCCAAGACCAATCCTCCCCTATTACACCACAGTGCCTCTAAGCCTGGCACAGAGTAGGCACTTTAAAAAAGCACATGCTGGAGTGGATTGCATTAGAGACAGATTACTTCTTTGTGGTATTTAACTTACATTCATGATTCCATGTTGAACCTCTCTCCTTTGAATAGTTTTCACTAACCATGCAAATGTCTCCTACCTAGCTCTGTGAACTTGGTGGTAATTGTCATCTCTTTGAGGGGAACGTTATAGGTGTCTTGGTTATTCTATTAGAGCATGCCTTGGACCAAATTAATTGCCCATCAGCACAAAATCAAGAAATCAACAAACATGTACTAAGCATCTGCAATGTTGTGGGAATACAAAACCCAAAACCAAATAGTCGCTTTCTCAAGGAGCTTACGCTCTAACGTGGGAGATACACCATGTTCACATCTTTGTATATACGAAGAATACTCTCCATGTTCAAGAACTCATCAATTATGGAGTTTGCTCCAATGACGATAGAGAAGCAAACCATCTGTCCATACCTGCCCATCCTTTCCCATGACCTCATAAAAATATACCAAATAAATACAAGGGGATGGGGAGGCGGAGAGGAAAGGGAAAAAGAACAGGAAGAAAAAGAAGAAGATTTGTACAATACTTTAAAGTTTGCCAAATGCTTTACAAATATTATCTAATTTGATCTTCTGAGAAAATGATTTTTTCATCTCTGTCTACTCCAACTTCTTCATTTGTAAAACAGGGATAATAATAGCTTCTACTTTCCAGGGTTGTTTTAAGGACAAAATTAAAAATTTGCAAAGTGCTTAGCAGAGTGGTTAGCACAGGGTAAGCTCTTTAAAAAAACCAATAACCTTTTTCTTCCATTTTAGAATCAATACTATATATTGGTTTCAAGGCAGAAAAGTGGTAAAAATAAAGGCAATGGGGATTAAGTGACTTGCCCAGGGTCACATAGCTAGGAAATATCTGTGATTAGATTTGAACCCAGGACTTCCCATCTGTGGTCCTGGCTTTTGATCCATTGAGTTACCTAGCTGCCCCCCAAAGGGTAAATTCTTTAATAAATTCTTGCTGCCTTTCCTTCCTCTTCTATTTCCTCACTCCTACCACTCTTGAATATGTTTCCTCATCTCTGTCTTTGGTTTTACTGTCCCAAGTCTTTGACTGGATACCTCCAGATGCTCAGAAATAATAATACCTGGCCCCCCCAAAAATTACTTTTTTTTAAAACCTTTACCTTCTATCTTAGAATGGATACTAAGGGGGAGTGGGGGACAAGGTATCTCTTTTACCTAGGAACCAATACACACTATTGATTCTGAGATGAAAGGTAAGAGTTAAAAAAAAAAAAAAAGAATCAATACTAAGTTATCAGTTCCAAGGCAGAAAAGCGGTTAAGGGGTAGGCAACTGGGGTTAAGTGACTTGCCCAGGGTCACATAGCTAAGGGAGAGACACTACTTAAAAAAAATTTTTTTTAATACTTTTACCTTTGTCTTGAAATTGATACTTAGAATCCATTCCAAGGCAGAAGGGTAAGGCTTTGGGGTTAAGTGACTTGGCCAGGGTCAAACATCTAAAAAGTGTCTGAGATCAGATTTAAATCCCCATCTCCAGGCCTGGCACTCTATCCACTGAGCCACTTAGCTGCCCCAATATCCCAATCTACCAGTCTAAAGGATTGGTACCTGGCCTAAAAAAAAAAAAAACCCAGGATCATGCCAAGTAGTATAACATTATTATGTGAAGATGCAGAGTCGACAAAGAATTTGATGCCATAACAAAAGCCAAATTCAAAAGGAAGGGATTTTGTTCAGATTTAGAAATCTGAAGCTTCCACAAAGCCCAAGTTGAGGGAGCTTGTTCCGTTTCTCTCATCCTGAAGGGAGGGCCGACAGCTGAGCCCGACTCTTTTACTTGAAATTCTTTTGGCTGTCAGCAGTTGAGATGTGATTAATTTTTTTTTCTATTCACAGTTGAGATGAGAAACATGGGATGTGTTTCTCACCTATCTGTGACTGCCATGTGAGCCAATCTTCAAATCTAACGGCATACTTGAGTAGAATAAAGAGGCCCATTTCTTTCACTGCCACACAACATGGTTTCTTGAAACTTAGAACTTAACTATAGGATGCAGAGCTTGGAAAAACCTTAGAATCCTAAAACCATAGGCTTTTAGAACTGGAAGGGTTGATAGGGACATAGAAAATGCAATATGAGACTTCAGTGGGACCTTCAAATCCTAGAACACAGAATATATTTGTAGAGAACATGTGTGTGTATTTCCTATGACGTTGCAATTATTTTCAGGGCAAGGATTATGCTTTACGTTATGTTCCTTACAACTTTGAAAACAAGTCTAAGCAATATAGCATGCATTTAATAAAAGAAGGAAGAAGGAAAGAAAAAAAGGAAGGAAAAGAGAGATGGAAAGAAGGAAAGAAAGAGAGTAGGAGGAAATGTTTCTTGTACATAAAATATATCTGGTCTCTTTTCTTATCACTAAAATTTACTACTTCTATTGACTCTCTAGTTTTAGCAGATGATGATGATAATTACTGACATTTGACCAGAGAAAAACTAGAAGACACTCTCAAGTAAAAAAAAAAAAGATTTTTAAGAATGAAAATCAGCTTGTACACTTGGCCTGAGATCTAAAGGTCAATTATAAACCACTTAGATATATCTCTATCTGACAGGCTAGCTATGAACATTAGCAATTAGCAGAGACCTAGCACTTTAGTCAGTATAGTATTGCAATTCTGTTAGATAAAATGGGCCAGCATTGCCATTACCAAATAATATGTTTTATAAACAAGAAACGTATACTTACTAAAAGTTTTCACCAACTATCCTGAAGAAAGTCCTGTATAGAATCCAAATAGAATGGAATAGAATAGAAATTAGAATAGAATTCCAAATAGAATCCAAATAGAATAGAATAGAAATTAGAGTAAAATTCCAAAGAGCCGTGTATAACAGCTAACTCCTCCAGATGTTTCTGCTTTAGGGAGACATTAGCCAGGTAGTGTCATATGAACTGTAATTCCTTCTTGTGAGGTAAGCTGATGCTTTTGGTGAGTTTAGATGTTCTGGATTTGAGTTAATGTCAGTTAGGTGTTTAATACAAACATGATAAACCTCCAAGAGTAGAGGGACCAGGCCACCTGAGCAAGGGCAAACTGGCACAGGTCAGAGCAACAGAGCAAGTTAAAGTTTTGGGGCTAGTGCTGAGTGGCTACTGCCCTCTCAGCCTGGGGGAGAGAGAGAGAGCCAGTCCTCACACATACACACCAAAAAAAAAGGTAGATGACATCATGTTGACTACATTGAGACCCAAAATGCTATGGAATTCCTCAGTGATTTTTATGACCACTAAAAAGAGTTTTAAATTATCAGTATACATGTGGAGCATAGGGGGAGAGAACTGAAGAGGTGAAGAATATCCTTTTTTTAGATTATAACATATAGTTCAGTGAGAATCCTGTTAAATTAGTCCGTCATTACATACATGGTGGCACTACAGTTGGATCATGTTTTAGGGCCAGACCAAGCTATACTGCATTTGGGAAACTCTGTAACAACCCATCTTTTCAACACTAATATTCTTTTGGCAAGTGTATATAGCTGAAAGTCATGGATCACCAAACAATGAAAATTGAGGGTAACTGAAAGGTCAATAGGGAGATGAATGAAGCATATAAGTAGGTTACAGCATATCACCATTGGTGAGTTACACTCAAGAATTAACATAAAATATATCAACAAGATACAATCAGAAAAGGAGGTGAGCAAATGGGTGGCCTGTGTGGTTCATTGGTACCCAGAAAATATTTTTTTAAAAACAAGAGGAAGACCACTAAAATATTCTTTCTTATTATCAAATGAGATAATATTTGTAAAGAGCCTAGCAGAGTGGCTGGCCCATTAATCAATTATTAATTAATTATTAATAATTAATAAGTTAATTATTGACAAGTATTAATCAATACTTGTTCCCCTCCACTTCTTTAGAGCTCAGACTATGGAACTCAAAACTCTTGAATTCACAAGGTCACTTCGAAGCCTAGACACGTCCATCTCAAAGTCAATATTTAATCATCTATATTCAGGAAAAGGATCAAACCTAGTAAGCAGCTACTACTCTGAGATCCAATTTCAGGTTTGCCTAGATAGAACATATACTTAAACCGCTGCATTCTCAAGGTCACATGATGACTGGGATGGGCAAAAGTTTTTGTCTTTCTCTCATACCTCACAGGAAATGTAAGGGTCACAGGGTGCCATTTGAGAAGTAGAAGGATAAGAGTAATAAGAGGGAAGGCACTCCCTGTTTAAGAATCCACTGTCAGCATATCATGGGATCATAGATCTAGATGTGGAAAAATCCTGGGAATTCATCTAGTCAAATCATTTTTTCTTCCTGCTCAGTAGCCAATAAAGGAATTGTTTCATCATCACCAAAGCACTGTGACCATCAAGGAGTGGGCAGGCAGTTTGTCATATTCAAAGCATTAAGCCAGCATTCATGGTAAACTGGAAATGGGTTGGGAAGCTCTGTGTGTGCCCTATTCAACTCCCAGTGACATAGAATGCAAGTCAGGCTAAGATAAATACAAGAGAAAGGATCAGAGTACTTTGAGAACTCTGAGGCGGAAGAAACCAGGTTAGCTCAGGTAATCCAGGAAAGTTTCATGAAGGATGTGGTAGCATTTAATCCAAGCCTTTGAGGAAGAGAGAGATTTTAACAGGTAGAGATGTTACAGAGTGGAAAGGAGGCATGAAATTCATTTTGGCATGGATGGACATGAGCAAAGGCCCAGAGAGAGCCAGGAGAGAGAAAAGTGAATGGATGAAGAAAACCTTTTTGTTCCAACATGACTACAGCACTGTCAATTCTTTCTTCCATTGTGGGGAGGGATTGGGGTGAGTGGCCTTGGCCAGGTTCAAAAAGGCCATGCTAATCTCCTCAGACCAAATCTTAGGGTAATAAAAAAAATTACTTTATTAAGAGGCCATTTTCTACATTTCAATGGAAGTTCATAATATGTTGTTCATTCTGGAAGAGGTAAGAATAGAGGGATAAAAAAGGGGGAGCAATGAGTAGGAAGATGAAAGTCAGATAATATAGAAATGTGATCCAAAGAAACTGGGTCAGTAGCTGTAATGAATACTCAAAATTTAAATTCTAGAACAATAGATAGGGTTTAGGAATAAATTTTTTTAAAAAGTAAAAAAAGGAATATAACCAGCTCTATTCCAGGAGCTCATGGAAATCACAAATTCTAGCTTTTTGAATCTGGCTCCTTATCTGGTGGCCTTAGCAGCCCTAGGCTTGCCTTTGCTCTCTGGTATCAGTGAGGTATTTGGCACAGTGTTGCTGAGTTTGACTTGAGAAAGTAGCCAATCAGGTGGCATTTGGTTTTGTCCTAGAAAGGGCTACCTTTCTTTGATTTTTACAGCTCCCATCTCTCCCTTTAAAGGGAATGAGAAAAAGAAAGGATTTTGGCAAATTAAATGTAATTTTTAAAATTAATTTATTAATTAAACAGCTATGGAAATTGCTGCCAGAAACTCAGAGTCTCAGTGTTGAAAGAGACCTTAGAGGTCATTGAACCTGAACAATGTTCTCTATAGCCTCCTTGCCTCCACTTGCAAACTCCCAGTTTTGCACAACTCACTACCTATTCCCCATCTCATTATGAGACAGTGCTAATTTGGAGGAATTTTTCTTTACATGAACCAAAATCTGCCTCTCTTCACAATCCACCATTTACTTTTAGTTCTGCCTTTTGGAGCTAAGCAGAACAAGTTTAGTTAAGCCCTCCTTTAGAAGTTGTGTGAAGTGCAAAACTTTCTTTTTGCAGAGGACTGTGCTCTCAGTGCAACCTCTGAGACTGAAATTCAATAGAGTGTGGTTGAATTCTCTGCCTTTTGTGCTAATTTTGGCCTGAAAATTAACACCAAGAAAAAAGAGGTTCTCCACCATCCAGGACCACACCATCCATATGGGGAACCATCAATTATAGCAAATGGAAAAATTCTGAATGTTGTAGATAAGTTCACTTTACTTGGTAGTATATTTTCCAAGGATGTACACATAGATGATGAGGATAATGAACACACTGCTAGAGCTAGTGCAACGTTTGGGAGGCTCCAAAGGAAAGTGTAGGAGAGAAGAGGTATTAAGCTGCCAAACAAACTGAAGGTTTACAGAGCTGTGGTGCTGACCTCATTGTCGTATGCCTGCAAAATCTCAACGGTGTGCCAGTACCATGCCAGGAAACTGAATCACTTCCATTGGAATTGTCTTAGGAAGATTCTGAAGATCACCTGGCAAGATAAGATATTGGACACTGAAGTCCTTTCTTGAACATTCAAACTCTAATGCAGAAAGTGCAACTCCAATGTGCTGGCCACACTGTCCAAATGCCAAACACATGTCTACATGTAAGAATATTTTATAGAGAACTCACACAAGGCAAGAGATCGCACAAAGGTCAGAAGAAGCTATACAAGGGCCCTCTTGAGTACTCCCTGAAGAACTTGGGTATTGATTGTGAGCCTTGGGAAATATTGGCATAGGACTGTCCTGCAGGCTGTGCTCACATCAAAGAAGGTGCTATGATCTAAGGGTAAAACAGAATTGTTGTAGCTCAACAAAGATGTGCAAATTTAGACATATCCATCCCAAATATTCACACAACCTGTTTGTGCCTATTCTGTGGTAGAGCCTTTCTAGCTTGTAGTAGTCTAATTAGCCCCAGTCAGACACACTGTACATTGACTTTAGCATAGCAATATCATTTTGTTCCTCTTTAAATATGAAGGAGAGCAACCAACCAACTAACCTATCACAAATCAAAGAATCACATTTCATAGAGTTGGAAAGAATCTTTTCGAGTCGTCTTGTTCATTACTCCCATTTTAGAGATATAAAACTGAGGCCAGAGAGGTTAACTGACTTGTCCAAAATCATGTAGCCAGACCCTGGATTTAAACCATAGTTCTCTGATTTCAGACCTAATGTTCTTTCAATGAATCAATCAATAAACATTTATTAAAGCACCTGTTTTTGCCAAGAACTGCTAAATGTTCTCTTCTAAAAGCTAAACATTTTCGAGCTCTTAAACCAATCTTGATTACTTCCTCTTAGCCATCCATAAGGATGCTCATGCCTTAGATGTCATCTTTACCTATAATTGTGATAATGAACTTCAAAATTTTCTTCTTTGATCATAATTTTCTATTCTTCCATCTCACTTTCTACCTCAGTCCTCCTCTATTTTGTCCTTGAAATGGCCTTTGGTAGCTTTACCTTTCCCATTGCCCCAGCCCATCACAAGTGCTCTAGCCTTCCTTTCATCTCTTAATAGTCTTGGCCCACATCAGATCATAAAGACATACTATTCTCTTGTCTTGAATCTCTTATCCCTTTTTTCCTATCTGCTCACACTATCATATATCTCAGCCCTGGGTTATCCTCATCCTCTTCCTATTACTGAATTAATTAATATAACTGGCCATCTAGTCATACAGTCCTGTTGGGAAAAGACTATTACAGATTCATGTTATTTAATTTGAGTTCAAAGGTCCCTGGTGAAAACAAATTCTGTTATTCTTCACAAATCACTATTCCCAAAGATGCTATTCAGAACTTCTTTATGGTTCCCAAGCTTCCTAAACCACCTTCTTCCTCCTTCCTCTGAAGAGAAGGCCCCCTACTCCTACTTTACTGGAAAAATTGAGATTATTCACCATGAGTTACAGATCATTCCTTACTCTGCACCTCAAATCTACTCTACATCATCACCCATGCTCCTCTCTTTCATTCTAGTCTTTGAGGGAGAAGAGGAGGGCAATCTACTTAGCAAAGTAAGGTCCTCTGTTTGTGTCCTTAATCCTTTCTTCTCCCATTTTGTATGAGAACTTGTCCTATCAATTATTTCCTTTCATTTGCACTTTCTCCTTATTTGCTATCTCCTTCTGGTTGCCCATAAAGATGGGTAACAATAAAACAAAACCAAAAACCCTTCATTCAACCTTGCCATTTAATGTAGCCAAAATTAGAAGGAAAGAAGGAAACTGGGGAGAAATGCTTTATAGTAAGTATCTCTGATAAATACCTCATTTCTCAAACATACAGAGGAATGAATCAAATTTATAAGAATATGAGTCATTCCCCAATTAATAAATGATTGAAGGACATGAATTGGCAGTTTTCAGAAAAAGAAATCAAAGCTAGGTATAGTCATATGGGAAGTGCTCTAAATTACTATTGATTAGAGAAATGTAAATTAAAACGACTCTGAGGTACCACCTCACATATAACAGAAGAGAAAAATGGCAAATGTTACAGGAGATGTGGAAAAAAACTGGGACATTAATGAACTGTTGGTGTAGTTGCAAAACAGCTATTCTGAAAAGCAATTTGGAACTGTGCATAAAGGGCTATAAAACTATACATGCCCTTTGATCCAGCAATACTTCTACTAGATCTATGTTCTAAAGAGATAGAGGGAAAAGGAAAAGCACTTATATGTACAAAACTATTTATAGCATCTCTTTTTGTGATGGCAAAGAATTGAGCAGATGCCTATCATGTAAGGAATAGCTGAACAATTTATGGTATAGGATTGTGATGGAAATGACCAAGGTTGGGGGTTCAGAAAACTTCCATGAACTGATGGAAAGTAAAGTGAGCAAAATCAGGAGAATATTGAGTGTATACTGAACAAAACTATACAATGATCAACTGTGAATGACTTACCTGTTTTGATCAATACAGTGATCTGAGACAAATCTGAAAAACTTAATTTGAAATAAGTATACTATCCATCTCCAGAGAAAGAACTGTTGGAGTCAGAATGCTGACTGAAGCATACTTTTTAAAAATTTTTTGTTTTCGTTTTTTGTTTGTTTGCTTGTTTTTGCAACATGGCTAGCATAGAAATGTTATATGTCTTGCATGATTTCCCATGTATAATTGATATCACATTTCTTGCCTTCACAATGGGTAAGGGAAGGATGGGAGGGAAGGAGAGAATTGGAACTCCAAATTTTTTTTTCATTAATGTTAAAAATAAACAAATAATATTTTTTTAAACCCTTGTACTTCCGTGTATTGTCTCATAGGTGGAAGATTGGTAAGGGTGGGCAATGGGGGTCAAGTGACTTGCCCAGGGTCACACAGCTGGGAAGTGGCTGAGGCCAACAAATAATATTTTTAAAGACATATTTTTAAAAATCACTTATCAGAAATGGACCTGTATTTTAAAGAATTCTAGAGCTAGACATAGAGTTGGGAGTGGTCTTAAAGGGGGTGAATTTTACTCCCCATCTGTTAAATAAGTGTATTCTTGACCATTTCCAAAAAATTATTATCCAACCTTTTCTCAAACACTTTTAATTATGAGAAATTCACTACCTAACAAGGAAACAACACATATCAATGTTAACTACAGTGATTCTTGGGAATTTCTTTCTTGGATCAGATCAAAATCTATATCCTGGGAAACAATCTATTCATTGGTCCAAGCTTCACAGACCAAAGGAGCACAAAACTAACATTTGTATCCTACCTTACACTCGTTTAATTATTTGAAAACAAAAATTATGTTCCTCTTAAGCATTCTTTTCTTCAGGCTAAATATTCTCAGTTCCCTAAACCCATTCTTAAGTGAATTTCCAGTTAATATCTTGGTTATTCATATTTCTATATGACCCAGGATTCTTAGCATACCAAAATATTGCTTAAAGCCCATGGATCATTTGCTATACTCATAAACGTGTACTTTAGCCTTCTGTCAGAATCTATTCTATTTTATTTTACATGGAATTCTAATAAGCATGGAAAAAGGACTAATATCATTGAATTACAAGCAAGGGACCTGAAGACTTCTCAACAGCTCATGGATCTTCTCCAATACCAGCAATTTCAGAAAAAGCCTTCACAAAAAGATCTTTTAAGACACCCAATCTGACTCCACAACAAATCAGAGAAGCTCCTCTTCATTCTATAGTTAGCAGACCACAATTCATTTACAAAATATCTTCAAATGTCCCAAAATTCACATGGGGATTGCATCAGATGAATACTCTGCACATGCTCATAAAGGCTGGGTTTATTGGCCAGTCTCATTATAAATACATTTTATGTATATGTATGTATATATGTATATAATTATATATTATTATGTATAAATGCTATATATGTGTGCATGTGTATATATGTATATAATGTGTGTGTATATATATACACATATATTGTTGTTCATCCCAAGTTTGCATAATTATTCTAAGACTACATTCTACAAGTAACTGAATTTAGTAAATTGTTAAACTCTACCTTGAAATTTCTTATATAAAGCCACATTTTCTCATGAAAAAGATTTGGGGATTTTAGTGAATGGAAAGCTCAGTAAGGGATAAAAGCGTGATAGGTAATTTAGTAGTCACTTAATGGGATCTTAGGATACATTAATATAAGCAAAACATCCAGGAATAAGGAGCTTATATTGTTGTGTTGTGTCTGATTTTTCCTGACCCCATTTGGGTTTTTCTTAGCAAAGGTATTGGAATGGTTTGCCATTTCCTTATCCAGCCCATTTTATAGATGAGAAAAACAGGGTTAAGTGACTTGTCCAGGGTTACACAACTAAGAAGCATCTAAAGTCCAATAGAGTCTTCCTGACTCCAGGATTGGCATTCTATCCAACGCACAACCTAGATACCCAACGGAGTTTTAATCCCATTGTTTTAATACTACAACATTTGGCAAAATATGTTCACTTCTGGAAAACACATTTTAGAAAAGATATGGAGAGCGCTCAGAGGAAGGCAACCAAGATGGTGAAGGGGCTCCAATCCATAGCATACGAGAGACATTTGGAAGAACTGAAGATGGCTAGCCTAGAGAAGAGACCTCAGGACGACATGAGAGTTGTCTTCAGGTAGTTGAAGGGAAGAATGAGGAGCAATGAGTGGAAGCAGCAGAGGAGGCAGATTGAGGCTTGATGCCAGGAAATTTTTCCTAAGAATGAAAACTATAACCAAGAGGAATAGGACTGCCTCAGGAAATAGTGAATCCCCCCATAAGAGGTCTTGGAGCAAAGTTTGGCTAACTATTTATCAGGTATATTACGGTGAAGATTATTTTTCAGGCATAGGTTCAATTAATTGGTCACCGAGTACATTTGTAACTCAGAAATTTTGTAATATGATTCTGTAAATAACACCAGCAGCAATTATAATACTTTATATTTTCATGGTGCTTTGGATTTTGCATCCATCATCCTTGCATTTATAGGGCACATCTCTCCCTTAATTATCTCATCTGATTCTCATAATACAGTCACTATACGAGAAGAGCAGGATAGAGATTGTTGAGACTCCATCACTGAGGCACAGAGAGATAAAGTAATTTATTTTTGGTCCCACAGTAACTTCATGGCAAAGCCTGTGCTAAAACCAGAGGCTCTTTCCAACGTCCAAATAACAAACATCACAAAGGGTACAGCTACAGGTTGAGAGGTTTATATACCTATAGACACAGACATACTATGACTCCATTGTTGCCTAGGAACTCAATACTATTTTTAATCAAGAGAATTTAATTTAGTTGTCTTGGCAGAGTCCTGCCTGAGAGCATTCAGGCAGTGTTCTCTCTCTATATAGAGGCACCTGCCTGCCTCCAACATTTGATGTATCATTAAATATGCCTTCTCACATTTGGCACATAAACCCTGATAAAGTTTCACCTTTTAACGAGATAAATGACTCAATTAACAAGATGAAAAACAGCACTGTGGTGGCAGGCCCACTTGGTGGCAAAAAAAAAAAAGGGATAAAAAAGAATTATCCCAGCAGGGTGTTAATATAGGGAGTGCCACCACTCACAGTGGGCAGCAGCTGTGAGTGACAGCCACCCAGCCAAGCCGACAGATTACTCGTCTCGCTGACCGCTGGCTTGAGTCGCTCACACCACCCTAGGAGTAAATGGTTGTGCAGGAATGGTGGGACACGCAATCATGCATCTCACTGAATCTAATTGAATTGGGCTATATGGATTTTTTTTCATTGTCTTCATTTGCATGTGCCGATATGGATGAATGGTCTTTGTCAAGGAGCAATTTCTTCAACTATAGCCTTAAAGAATTGATCTCTCACCCCATAACTCTGTTTCTCTAGGAAAAAAGAGGAATCGTAGAACCATAGAATGTCAAAAATCTGTAACGGACCTTAGAATCATAGATCATAAAGTGTCAGAGTGGGAAGGAACATTGGAACACACAACATGGAATGCTAATGTCGAAATGGTCAAGATAGTTTAGTCCAATGACATCACTTTACAGACGTGATTACTGAGGCCTTAATGCCATTAATCCTTTTCCCATTTAATAGAATTCTAGGTAAAAAAAATGAACCTTAGGCTCTGAGAGAGGGTTAAGGAGCCTTAGCATAATTAAGGTCTGGACCTGATGACATCTATTTTGTCTGTTCAGAGTTGTGGAACATATACAGAGGAGACCAACCAGAAGGGTTCTAGAAACTATTTCATATGAACAATGGCTGAAGGAAGTGGGTAACTTCAACTCTTTTGTCATATAAATATTCTGCAGGAGGCAGTTATTCAATGCACGTTTTACAGATGAGGAAATTGTGACTCAGACAATAAGGGAACTTGCCTGGGATCAAATAGGTAAATACTGGAAGAAGTAGGATTAAAATCCAAATCACCATGGTCCCAAGATTACCTCCTTAGTCTTACTATCATCAATCCTCTTTTTACAAAAAACAACTTCCCTTATGTCTTAGAATCAATATTTAGTCTTAATTCCAAGGCAGAAGAGAAGTAAGGGCTAGACCAGTTATTCCCAAAGTGGGTGCCACCGCCCCCTGGTGGGTGCTTCAGCGATCCAGGAGGGCGGTGATGGCCACAAGTGCATTTATCTTTCCTATTAATTGCTATTAAAATTTGAAATAAATTAATTTCCAGGGGGCTAAGTAATATTTTTTCTGGAAAGGGGGCAGTAGGCCAAAAAAAGTTTGGGAACCATAGGGCTAGACAATGGAGAGAATAAGTGATGTGCCCAGGGTCACACAGCCAAGAAGAATCTGAGACCAGATTTGAACCCAGCACCCATTTCCTGATCTGCCTTTCTATCCAAGACAAGTATCCCCTGTAGCTTCCCAGGATAATGCTTCAATTCTAAACTCTGACTTCCTACATTCCATGATTATCATAGATTAATAGATCTAATGCTAAAAAGGATCTCAAAAACCATTTAGGCCAATATCCTCATCTTACAGACGAGGAAATTGAGGTTCCAACAATTGTGTTATCAAGTGATAATTATGAGAGGTGGGATTTGAACCCAGGTCTTCTCATTCTAGTATTAGTCTGCTTTCTACTGTACCATCTCATGTCCCTTCCCTAAAGCACCTTCTTTCTTTAGCATTCTATATTGCCATCATTCTAAGCATGTTTCAATCTCTGATATTTTATGGTTCTCATACAAGTCTTTTGAACTTGCTCCATTGTCTACAGTATTCCCAAAGACTCGTGTGAGGATAAATGATACTGAAATAAACAACCTATGAAGCATCTAGGGATTATCAAGTAACAAAGCAAGATATTTAAGGCATTGGTAACATAGGTGGTGCTTTAAACTTGATGATAAATTGAATAAAGGAGCCACAGATGGATTTGGGTTAAGTGGGCAGCAGTCAGAAAGATGGCAGCCAAGAATAGGATTTGGACCTCGGCCACACCTATCAGAATGATGAGCTCTTTTATCCAGAGACAGATATTTCTAATGGAGGCTAATCCACTCCTCCAAGCTTCCTTTTTCCAGTTGAGGATAAGCCATTCTAGCAGTCACTTGGCTTCGCAGTCTTGAAGTCATCCTTTGACTCTTTCCACCCTCTCACCTTCCACACCTGATTAGGCACCTTTCATAACATCACTCTTATCTTTTTTTATTACTTTATTTTAGATCCTTGACACCTCTCACCCAACCTATTATAGAATAGCTTTGTAATTAGTCTCCTTTACCATGTCTCTCCCCAGCTCAAAATCCTTCAATGAATCTCTATTGCTAGAGGACAAAGTGTAAACTTGATTTACCTTTCTATTCTTATTTTGTGCTACTCTCCTTCATAAACTCTATGTCCACCAGTTCAGATCTCTTTACCTCACACCCCCTTGCATTTACACAGACCATTCATCAGCCTGGAATTTACACCCTCTTCTTCAAAGTTTCTCAGAACTTTTATCTTTCTTCAAGGTTTAGCTCTGAAGTCTCCTTTTCCCCAAAGTCTTCTCAGATTTCTTCAGTGGTCAGTGCTCTCTCTCTGATAAATTTTCTTAGTATTTGACTTATTTCTGAATAGGCTACATCTCCCCCAATAGAATATAACCACCTTAATGAGAGGAACTCATTTTGCTTTTGTCTTTAAAAGCCCAACATAGCATAGTATCTATTATACAGTAGCCCTTAATAAATGTTTGTCATTGAATTTAATTGGATTTAATTGAATTACCAAGGATTTGCAGCTCTATTTTGGGGGACAAAACAAAAATGATTACTATGTAAGTAAATTCCAGAAAGCAACAATATGGTGCAATAGAAAGACTTCTAACTTTAGAGTCCAAGGACTTGGATTGAAATCCTTATTTTACCTTTCAGTATCTTATATTCAAGTCACAACCTTGATGGGATTAGTTTCCTCATTGTCAAATGAGAAGATTGTAATAGATGATCTTTAAGGTCCATCCCAGCTCTAAAGATATGATTACCTTGTCACCCTAACAGTTTATTTTTAATTTGATTCAGCCTCTAAATCTAGCCTTTTGGACATGGATTTATTGTTCAACATAGTGCTTATCCTTCTAAGATTAATGTCAAAGACAAAATGATTAGAATGTCTTCTGATCCTTGCCTAAATGTCTTCTTTCTTATTTTAAAGGCTCCTAGTCACTTCAGACTCCTCTTCCAAAAGTAAGACAGTCCATGCTGTACCATGACATAATATATACATGAACTGCCTTTGTCTTTCTTTTTCCTTCCTACACCCTTTCTAATTTCCTTTCTCTGTTTTTTTTTTTCCTCTTTCTTGCTTGCTTCTTGCCTGTCTTTGTTTTTATTTGTCAAGAATATTCACACTGGAAATACAGACTTACATTTTTTTTCTTTCACAATGCTCTGAAGGTACTCATAGTAGAAACACAATGGAGGTGCCAGTTTGGAGGAGTTTCTGTCAATCAGAATTTGTTCTATGGCTGAATAGAATTTTGAGAGCTGAATGTGAATTAAATGTATTATTTTCATTGTAAGTCTATTTTTCAACAGCCCGATATAAATTCACAAGTCCAACAAAGATTCATACTTATGGAATGGCAAAGCTGAAAGTGAGTTTAGAATCATAGTTCATAGAATTTAGTTCATAGAATGTCAGCTAGAAGGAGAATTAGAGGAGATTTAGCCCAAAACTTTGATTTTATAGTTAAGTAAGAGGCAGACTTAATGGCAAAATGATCTCCTCAAAGTTTCACTGCTTATAAATGGAACCCAGGTATTCAGATTCCCAGCCCACTGTTCATGCCATCAGCCAATGCTCCTACAAAGTGATACCATTTTTCCCAAATATGAACTGAAATGATAAAGCACAAAGCTCTTAAGTGCAACATTTTAATATAAATATAATTTAAATTTTTCTCATGAAGACAATTAGCATAATGATAAAAAAAAAAGAAACCCTATTAGAATTTCAGAGAAGACCACTTTTCTGGATACAACCACATGCCAGAAACAATAACTTATCAAAGTCATCACAGAGAAGCTGTTAATATCCCATTTCTTGTATGTGTTTCTTTGTAATTTGCTGAAATATTCTTGGACACCATGGATTTTACTTTTCAAGGGAACCACGGAGCATGTCACAATAAAGTCTCCAAGCAATACTGACAATTCAGCTGACCACAGCTGTATTTTGGCAGTGCCTTATGTATACAGACGTGTTCATCTCATCTTGGCTGAGGACAATGCAAGCGCTCTCTGTTCTCACTTAAAAGCAGGCAGGGGAGGGACTAGGAATTTTTTTTTCCAAACTCAAAGATCTTACTCCTAAGGCCTTTTCTAATATAGGTGCAAATAATGAGAGTGTTTGGCGTTCAGCAGCTGTCTTTCTTATGGCAGTGAATGTTTCCTCTTGCCCTTGGGAAAAAAAGGCTAAATTAGGGGAAGAACAAGAGCATCGAAGGAAAAGCTGGAATGGGCTCTAAGTATATGGAACATAGTATATTAAAACTAGAGAACATAAAACATTAGAATTGGAAGTAACTTTAAAGTCAGAGAACATATGATGTTGGTTGAAAGAGACTTTTAAAATCATTGGATCCAATCACCTCATTTTTCAGAATCAAAAAATCTAAAATTGGAATGAACCTCTTAAATCACTTCGTGTAACTGACTTGCCTGAACAAGAATTCCATCTATAATATCCCCAAATTACTAAGCCTTAGGTTAGTAATTCTCCATCTTGGGGAGCCCTGTGTCTTAGATAGTTCATTCCACTTTAGACTAGATGTAATTGGGGGTAGTTAGATAGCTAAGTGGATTGAGAACCAGACATAGAGACTGGAGGTCCTGGGTTCAAATCTGACCTCAGATACTTCCTATCTATGTGAGGAAGGAAGGAAGGAAGGAAGGAAGGAAGGAAGGAAGGAAGGAAGGGAGGGAGGGAGGGAGAAAGGGAGAAAGGGAGAAAGGGAGAAAGTGAGAAAGAGAGAAAGAGAGAGAGAGAGAGAAAGAAAGAAAGAAAGAAAGAAAGAAAGAAAGAAAGAAAGAAAGAAAGAAAGAAAGAAAGAACAAATCTAATTGTTAGAACCCCCAAAAGGCAGCATAGTACAATGAAAAGAGAACTGAGTTTAAATTTAGTGGCTCTGAGTTTGAGTCCATGTAACTTCTTTGGGCTTCAGTTTACCAATCTGTAAAATAAGAAATATAAAATAAAATAAGAAAAATAAGTAGGTACTTGATAAATATTAGTTGACTAATTTGTATAGTGCTTTAAACTTACAAAATGCTTCTACACTCATTTTCTCATTTTATCCTATCAAAAACCTTGAGAGACAGTCATACCCATTTTATAAATGAAGAAATTGTGGTTCTTACTTAGAAAGTGTAAATTCAGGTCTTCTGACTTCTGGTCCATGCTACAGCTCTTTGTAGCCACAGGTAAAAGTTGAATGGCTGGTGAACACCAAGGATGACTAAGCAGCCCTAGAAAGGGCTTAGTAATACTTCTATGCAAAAGTGGCCTGGTTTTTGTCCTTGGAAAATATTTGTATCAAACTCTGCTTACTATTGACACCATATTTCATGCCTATTGATGAAAGTGTGAAATGCTTGTTCTCCCATCCTACACTTGAGAATTTTTGTTATACTAATAATAATAATCTAATTTATATAGGCTTTGAAATTTAAAAAGTGCTTTGCCTGTGTGATTTTGTTTGATCCCCATTGGCAATAATTAAAAGCAAGGCTTCCAACAATATCAATTGTGAATTTAAAGTCATCATGCTGGAGACCTCTCATTCAAAACAATATCAACAAAAAAGTAAATAAACTCTCTAGATATTCTCACCCGAAACTGTTATATAGAGGATGGCAGCATGGATGAGGCTGACCCTGTATTTTGCAGGGATTCCATGCTGCCATCCTTTACATAACACCAAGAGCTCTTACTTCCCCCTATATCCTTTTCCCCCTGGTCCCTAGCAATAGAATTTCACAAAGAATTCCATATATCTACAGGGAAAACTTTCAGCAAGTTCTTTGCCTAGCCAAACTTGCGAAAGGAAAGCCATAGTCCAGCATCTATTCCATAAAATGGACAGTATCAGATAATAGCCAATAACATATATATCATATAGTATCATATACAATAACAATGGCTGGTTACATATTGCACATTAAAGTCTATAAAGAGCTTCATATGCATTATTAGACTGTGACATTATTGAGAGCAGGGATAGCTTTCTGCCTTTCTTGGTATCCCCAAGTAGTAGATGCTTAATAAATGCCCAATGACTACTGACAAATCTTTACAACCACCCTGAGAAGTATGTTCTATAGGAATTTTCATATGTGGAAACTGAGGCACAAAAAATTAGATGATATCTCTATGGTCATATGGCTAGTGAATATCAGAAGCAGGATTTGAATTCTGGTTTCCCTGACTCCAAGTCCTGCTTGATATCTAAGCACTATATTACATTGCTTCTCAAATGGTAGATGGTGATGATGACAGCTAACATTTATAAAGACTTTACCTATGTTATCTCATTTGATATTATTTATCATCATTATTATTAGGGGACAGGAGATATAGAATTTCATTGTTATAGAGAATCTCCCTGGAAGGAACTCCCTATATTCATGCAGGTCATCACTTTCTCTGCAACTTATACTTATAAGAGAAATACCTAGAGCTGAGAGCTTCATTGACTTGCCTAAGGTCATGTAGTAAAGTTGTTATTGTTATTCTTTGTCCTGTTTTCCAAGAGGACTAATCACAGAGTGATATCTTGACTCATTCATGAATTGGATTTAAATAAGGCAGAATTACACAAAGTCATTGGCCTTATTCTCTCTTTCAGAGTCTTCAAAGTCCAGTGGTAAGACAAAAGTCAACATGACTGGAAATGGCTCAGGGTGCAGTGGATGCCCTTAGAGTCTTTAATGTCTGTCCAAATGCCAGGTTCTCCACAATGCCTGCTTTGGCTGCTTTCATGACCATCAGAACAAATTGTCCTCATCTGCCCATTCTGCCAGGGGATGTCTTTGAATGCTTTGGGTAAGCACCTTCCTAACTCGTCAACAGTTTTGAGCTCTATCAGTTACCCTGTCTATTGACTTAGCCCATCTGCTTTTCCTGGGATGTAGCCGCTGTGCATATTACAGTTTCTTGGAGCCACAGGTAAGAGTTGAGTGGCAGGTAAAGACAGAGGGTGGATGAGCAACCCTGGAAAGGGTACAAGAAGCCTTCACACAAGTGGTGCTAGTCCTCCCTGAACACTTCATACACCCCACATAAAAAAGTAACATGGAAAGAGAGAGCCCTAAGGGGCATAGGGAATTGAGGAGAACTCAAGAAGACAAGAAAGACCTAATTTGGAAGTGGCATTTAAGCAGAGCCTCAGGGAGCTGTGGATTCCAAGAGAGCAAGGAGAACATTTTGGGTATGAAGGACAGAGAGTCTACTCAGAGATACAGAGTAAGGGGATCAAATGTCTGGTTCAGGGAACAAACAGCAAGTCATCCAGGTTGTCTGAAGCCCCAGGTCTTCTGACTTCAATCTCCAGCATTGAATCACACATCTCTATACCTTTAATAACAAGTGCTCTACCGATAGACTATTAAAAGATCTGTGCAATATTGTGAAAATGATACCAATCTAAGGTCTACTGCCCAGCATCAATTCCCCTCTCTAGGCTTCAGTTACCCTGTAAAATGAGGGTGCAAAAGCTGGGAGGGAACTAATTGATCTCTAAGGGTCCTTCCATCTTTAACATTCTACAATTCTGCAGAGACTTTAGTACAGTTCTCTTATTTTACAAGTCATAAAAACTAAGTTCCTGAAGGTTTAGGCCATTTTCCCATGGTCACACCTTCAACAAATAGTTTATCAGATCTGCCTTTAGCCTCCATCATCCCTGGTCTGGGAAAGCAGTTAGATTCTGGTAGGGAAAAGAGAATGGAGTCTGGAAGAAGGAAAGGAAACTGAGAAGGAAACTTCACCCACTTCCCAAGTTACTAGAAACTCACGCCTTGATCATCCTGTGTACCAAAGGATAGCAAGTTTGAGAAAGGAAAGAAGATGGAAAGCTGGGAACAGAGAAAAGGGAAAGCCTCTTCTCTGGGAACATGACTTTATAACTGACCAGAGGTTAGAGGGCTCCTACTAGCATCTTGGCTCCAGCCCCAGTGTTGAAACTTATACTTACTAGGTGCAACAGCCACCTCTGAACCAGCCCAACCCAGAAAGTCCTTCTCCTAGAACAGGATAGCCTTCCTCTGGTCCACTCCACCCCCTCCCCAAAGCCGGCCATGATGGAGACGATTCACCCAGAACCAGGCAGCTAGTCCTCTGTACTAAAAACAGATATAGTCTTCCCAAGGTGCCAGTGTCCTAACATTGATACAAATGCATATATGTACTAAATATTTATGATTTTCTGATTATCTTTGGCTATTTCTCTGTTCCTACACACACACACACACACACACACACACACACAATCACACCTCATTTCTGAGTAGCTGCTTGGTGTGGACTCTGGGAACAGAAGACCAGAGTTCAAACCCCAGCTCTGCTTGCTTTCTCTTATCTATATAACCTGGGGCAAGGTTACTTTCCCCCCTTTGTCTAGCTTTTCTCTCCTGGAATATAATACTCTTGGATTAGGTTATCTCTAAGGTACTACCAGCTCTAATTCAATCAATGTATTAATTAAGCACCTTCTGTTTGCAGAATACAATGCTAGACCCTGGGAGAGACATAAAGAAGTCATTGAGTTTATGGACTAGTAGATAGACTAGGACAGAGACATGAATATCAGTCTCCTCTAAGTCTATGAGCCTGTGATGAATTTGCAGTTACCAGGTGCTTTAAGCATGATCTATCGTCCTATTGGAGAAGCCCTGCTGGACAGGAAGCTGCTTCTTTCCCCAATTACTACAGGTCTGGACGCTTGCCCGGGAGCAGCAAGAGAAGTTTAGTTTGGCTGTGCTCTGGGAGCTGACAGCTGAGGTGCAGGAACCAGGCAGGAAAGGTGAGCTCTGTTGTGTTTTATACATGAGGGGTATAAGGTAAGGAATAGGTAAGACATTCAAAGAGGAAAGCCTGCCTGGGGAATAATTGGCATTGCAAATAGACTGTTCTCATGTTCTTAACACCATGGGGGAAAGTGAAAAGAGGGAGGAGAAAAGAAGATGGCAATCCCTTTAAGAAATACATAAGTGGGTCTCAGTGTTTGATGTCCTGTGTTTTACTGAACAAGTACGTCCCAGTCAGAAGAAGTCAGCCGTGAGGACTTGAGCTCATTCATCATCCATCCCTGAATTCAACACCACCATTTTGCAAATAAGGAAACTAAGGACCAGAAATCTGAAGTGACTTGCCCAAGTCATACATATGTGTAAAAAGTTCATACATATATTTAATTACTAGAATCAGGTCTTGAACCCAGACCTCAAATACAGCACTCTTTCCAGGACATGTCTCTCTACTATTTCCAATGTATTCTTTCTGTAGCTTATTTATACATAGTTGTTTCTATTCTCTGAGTTCACTGAGAACAGAGGCTACTTTTTGCTCTTTTTTATGGTTGGAAAATCTTGAACCCCTGAAACTACATTACCCAAACTTCCTTTCTGTATTATCCAGAATTCCTTTTGCCTTTTGTATACGTGCATCTTTACTCGGTCTGTATATAATTTGGGTTTGTTCTGCCATGCTCTCTCTCTGCCATGTGAATTGAGTGGAGAACATCCTCTGTGTCCTCTAGCTCTCTAGTTAAATATTAATAAATCTCTATAAATGTTATACTTTTGGAGATATTGAATATTAATTTTAAAATCCACATTTTCCTTGTATCACCAGCATTTAGCTTAGTTCAAAGTACATAGTAGGTGTTTTCTAAATGATTATTGACTGACTCCATCAACCTCTGGTTTCACAAAGAGAAGGATTTGAAATTACTCTGAAAAGGAGAGAATGTTGAACTGGGAGTCTGGAAACAGGTTGGTGTCCCAGCTCTGCTGCTAGCTAGCTGAGAGACATTGGGCAACTCACAAACTCTCTTGCCCTCACGTTCCACATCTATAAATTGAGCAAGTTTTGTTAGTTTATCTCCCAGGTCTCTGGCAGACTTAAGTCCTATGATCCCATACAAATAACACTGATAGAATGGAGAGTAAAGCAAGGACAGATGAGAAGTCCAATCAAAGAGTTATGAGAAATTTGAGAAGGAGGGATCTTTTTCAGCTGAAGGGGTGAGAAAGGAGGGATGGAGGAATAGTGAGGAATTATAAGGATAGTGGCACCTACATTGGACCTTGAAAGGAGGGAAGGCTATCAAAAGACAGAAATGTAGAATTGTTTTTTTGAGGCATAGAGGCCAGTATAAGAAAGGGAGTAGTAAGAGAGAGAACTGAGTGATGATTTAGAGCTGGGGTTTTTAAGGCCCTGAATGCCAAAATCAGAAGCTTATGTTTTATTCAATTGATGATGAGAAGCCATAGAGGGGCATGATCATAGTGGTGCATTAGGAATAGTACTCAGACCTATAAGTGGTGGATTGTAGAGGACTAGGATAAACCAAGGAAATCAGTTAGGAAGTTATTACAATAGATAAGGCAAGGAAAAATTGAAAGATGATAGCCTGAATTAGGGTAGTGGCAGAGAGAGTGAAAAGAAATAGCCAACAGAGATAAATCATCTTTAATGGTCTAATATTATTCTTCCTGACCAGAGTCTTGGAACTGGAGTTGGAAAGACCAGTTCCTCAGACAGGGCTAATGCTGCCCAGACAAGGACTTTAGCCATTAGACTGAATCACAAAAAGATCAGGGACTCAGACACTAAGTTTGACCTAGAGGTAGGCTTATGCTTCATGTATGTGCAGGGTATCTTCCAGGTGTCCTTGTCTCCTAATATCTTGGGATATAACTATGAATTAATGCTATGTGGAAATTCAGTGTGATCTCTGATGCCTTAGACCACTGATCCAAGCTCTTAGTCACTTCCACACTGGGATCCCTGATTTTTGGAGAGGAAAAAAAAATATACTGCTATTTTCTATGTCATAAGACCCTTCCTGGTAGAGATCTTGATCAATTCATCCTTATCCAGTCACATGGCTAAAAAATGCCTAACTTCTGTTCCCTCAATCCCAGGATTTTAGAATCCCCTGGAGGGTTGGGGCCCCATTTTTGTACTGTTATCTCCATCTGTACCATTATCTCCATCCAATTCAAATACCTCCTTTGTTCCTCATCTCTCTCCTCTTCCCCTCCTCTTTATCATCTCTTTATCATGCCCTCTTGGCCCCACCCCTAATTCTTAATAGACCTCCCTTCATTCTCAACCTTTTCTTTTCATATTCCTTCCATTTCCTTGCTCTCATAGAGCCTTGGTTTTCTTTAAAAGGCATAACATTGAAGAGTACTAGCTGCTCCTCCTTTCATATCCTCCAAAATACAGGACCAAGAAGAGGAGCTGCATTTCCCTTGGTTCCCAATGACCCATGCCAATGGCACAGTAGATAGAGGGGCCAGGCCTGGAGTCAAGAAGACTTATCTATTAAAATCTGGCCTCAGATACTTACTAACTGTTGTGGCCATGGGCAAGTCACTTAACCCTGTTTGCCTCAGTTTCTTCATTTGTAAAAAAAAATGAGCTGAAGAAGGAAATGACAATCCACTTCTGTGTTTTTGCCAAGAAAACTCCAAATAGGGTCAAGAGAATGAGATGTGGCTGAAACAATTGAACAACAACAATATATACTTTATTAAATTGAATTGAAAAGATACCATCTTCTCTGTCCCCCGGGCTCATAACCTTGGTATCATCTTTGTCTCTTCCCTTTCCTGTCACCCTCTTTAATCTATTCAGTTGCCAAAATAATTTCTCTAAGGCACAGATTTTACCATGTCCCTACTCTGCCCCAAAATCTTCAGTGGCTTCATAATTCCTGTAGGATAATAAGCAAACTCCTGAGGTTGGCATTTAAAGCCTTCCATAATCTGGATCCCATCTTCTTTTACTGATTAATTTCCTATTGCTCCCCCTTTACATGCTCTTGGTGAACTATCTAACTACTACCCAAACCAGATATTCTTTTTCCCACTGTATCCTCACAAGCCATCCCCATTTCCAGAATGGCTTTCCTCCTACTTCTTCCATCTTTCCATCTCTGCTTCTCAGAATCCTTCCTCCAAAACTAAGCTCAGGTACCAGCTTCTGCATTGTTTTCCCTGTTCTCCTTGGTTTCCCCTAACGTACCACTCTTAGTGTACTCTCTACTCACAATACTCTTCATCCTGTTCTTCTGAAGTGTGTATGCTGTACTCTCCTTCCCTCACAGAATATAAATTCCTTGGAAGTAGAGTTGTTCTGCTTTTGTCTTAATGTCTAGCACAGTGTCTGCATGTAGCAGCATCTTAATAATTGTGTGTGGAGTTGAATCAAATATAGCCAACATTGTAACAGAATTCCAAGTCACTCAGGAAATCTTTGTTTCTAACAATCCTGTCCTGAATAACACCCGTGTGTCAGCAACAGAATTAAAAACCAAAAGGTTCTAGAGGGACCAGAAACACAGAAAGGAGTGGGGATGGTGGGGAGAGGATGATAACTGAAACAATAGCATCTTGGCACAACAGAATACTAGAAAGAAAATCAGAAAGATGTGTTCTAATCCTGCCTCTGACGCTTGGGCAAGTAACAACTTATTTCAACCTGTTTTCTCTTCAATAAAATGGGGACAATAACACCTCTAGTACTTGCCTCACAAGATGATTCTGAAACTCAAATGAGAAATGGTATGTAAGCTGATTCTCTCTCCCAGAGCCAGGTTGCTCTATCTGCTCCTCAAAATTCTGGAATACACTGAGCAATTTGTTGGGTTTCTCTTTACTACTGCTATCTGACAATACCCCATACTGGACGTGTACTTCCCATTCATAAACTCACATCAACTTTTAACAAATAGATATTTGCTTCTAAGATATAGTGAGAACAAACTACAAATATTTTCTCTACTACTTTGGGGGCAGATGCTTCTCTATGCCTCTGGGAAGAGCAGGTTTGCCTTGGTGCCACCAAGTTTACATCCAAAGGTGACATCACTGCTTCTACTGACCTCATGTCTTGAAGATGACTCTTGAAGTTCATTTCACTCTTTGTCCCAGGAGGCAAAGATGTTTCATGGGCTACAAAACTTAATTCTGGAAACTTAGGATGCGGAAGGGCCCTCCAGATCTTCTTGAATTAATAAGGTTGTACCCTATACTCCCTTTACCAACTGTCATGAGCAACTGAGTCACCAAGTTCCAGCCCAAGATCTGAAGTAAAGAGGATAGCTCAAGCTTGCAAGCCTTTTTGAATGCCTCCACATTTTCACTGTGTAATTAGCTAACCAGAACCTGTTATTTCCAGAATGTCCACTCATGCTCCACAGTCTCTCTGAGTCCCTTCCATCTCACTTCATCATCACTCTCCCAGAAATAGGAAGTAATCTTAAAGGGAGTTCATTATAGACACTCTGTAATGCACCAGACCCCCATCTTAAAGAGCTATGCCAAAGTCAATTATTATCATCAACTGGGAAAAAAAGAATTGGACTCATTTCACTTGACCACAGAGGGTAGAACCATAGGCAATAGGTAGAAGTCACAATGAGGCAGATGTAGACTCAAAGGGAAGGAAAATTTTCCTAAAACACGACTATCCAAGAGTAAATGGAATATATTGGGTAGCAATGGATTTCCTTCTCACTAAACATTTTCCATGAAGACTGGCTGGAGACATAAAGGAGATGATGTCACATGTGGATTAGACTCGATGACTTCTGAGGTTTCTTCCAGTTCTCTTATTTTGTGATTCTGTGAATAGTGGGGAGGGGATGGGGGGAAGCTTACATGTAAAGGGCTACTGATCTCTAGTTTCACACAGTAAATATTGTTTGGTGTGCCTTTGAAAAATAGCATATCCAGTTTCACTCCTGCATGAGGAATCCAATAGCAGAAGGAAGCAGCTGTGGTATGGCAGAAATAGCATTAGGTTCAAAGTGTGAAGTTCTGGGGTTCAATCCTGGCTTTGTTGCCTACTGCATGACCTTGGCAACTTACTTAATTGTTCTGATCCTGTTTACTCATCTAAAAAATGAGAATAAAGCTCAATTAAATTGATAGAATTTAAGGTGGAAGGGATCCTAAAGGTCATCTGGAACAAACTCCTCATTTTGCAGATAAAGAAACTGAGGCCAGAGAAGGATATCACTCTACTCTTAAATTTCTCAATTCGGAAATGCCAGCCTCTAATGCCTCTACCTCTGGCTGCTGGTTCCTTCCAAAACTTCTGTACTTAAGGAGAATACAAAGGTCAGCTGGATCTTTATTCCTCTCCAGGCTACATTCTGTCCTCTCTGGAATTTTTTATCCAATTTCCCCTGCAAAGATCCTTCTCTTTCCATCCAATCTTCTTTTATCTTCCTTTAATGTGTAAGCTCCAAATATCAGTATAGGGGCGTATGAAGTGTTCAGGGAGTGCCAGCTGGTGTGAGGATTTGCTGAGCCAGTTTCAGGACTTCTCATTCACTTGCCGTGCCCACCTCTCACTCACTCTCACCTGGGGCTCCAAGAAGCTGTAGCATGCACAGTGACCACATTACAGTAAAACCATCTCTGTGAAACAACTGAACCAGGTTGAGAATAACCTCAAGCTTGTGGGTGAGTTGCAGGGATGTCGACCCCAAGAATGTGAAGATTTCCCCTGGAAGAATGGGTGGAAGAGAACAATTTGTTCCAACAGTCATGAAGGTGGCTGAAGCTGGTGCTGTGGAGTGCTTAGAGCTTGGATGGGCAACAAAGAAGCCAAGGTCATTCACTATATCTCAGACCATTACCATTCATCTTGTCTTTTGTCTTGTCACTGGATTTTGAAGACTCTGGAAGAGAGATTGAGGCTGATGACATCATGCAACTGTCTCACTTAAATTCACCTGTGAGTCAAGACAACACTTTATAATGTCACTGATCTCCTTCAAAAATGAATGACAAGGGGGCAGCTGGATGGCGCACTGGATTGAGAGCCAGGCCTAGAGATAGGAGGTCCTGGGTTCAAATCTGGCCTGAGACACTTCCTAGCTGTGTGACCCTGGGCAAGTCACTTGGCTCCCATTGCCTAGCCCTGTAACAAATAAAATTAATATAGAAGGATATATATAAAAGATATTAGGGTTTAAAAAAAAACTAAAAAAAAAAATGAATGACAAGGGGGAAGTTGGGTGGCTCAGTGGACTGAGAGACAGGTCTAACGATAAGAGGTCATGGTTCAAATCTGGCCTCAGATCCTTCCTAGCTGTGTGACCCTGGGCAAGTCACTTGGCTCCCATTGCCTAGCCCTTACCACTCTTCTGCCTTGGAACCAATACATTGTATTGCTTCTAAGACAGAAGATAAGAGTTTTTAAAAAAATGGAGGATAAATAATAAACAACAAGTTCTAAATGGTACATCTTACAGCAGGAGTTTCAATAGATCTCTTCTGACTATATCCTAGGTTCTTCCTTTCTACCACCTTACCTTACAGAGTTTTATGAGAATAAAATGGAATAAATTTAAAGAAATTAATTGAAGTGTTAAGGTAAAAAATAGATGATATGCTTAATATTGGTTAATTAACTGCTTGGAATCAGAGAACCTCAAATTTTAGAGCATCTACTGCCTATCACATAACTTTAAAAAGGTTTAGAGGTTTAGCTTCTTCTGCCAAAAAAATTAGGACGTAGGATTAGATATATTCTAAGAACTCAACCATCTTTGAATCCTATAAAACTATGAACTTACATTATCTCTACTAAGATCAAGGACTGTTATTTTTTATCTTGCCTGACATGGGTCAGTGCCTAGGATAATACTTTGCATATAATGATTGCTTAACAAATCTTTGTTGAGCTTAGTCATTTTTAAAAAGTGATTTGTAATCTATAAAGCAATATTCATAAACAGTTACTGGGCTTTTTATAATATTGTGTATCTAGTGCATGGGCAGCAAGGAGAAGCAGTGGAAAGCCTGGAGTCAGGAAGACTGATCTTCATAAGTTTAAATCTGGCCTCAATCACTTACTAGCAATGTGACCCTGGGCAAGACACTTATCCCTGTTTGCCTCAGTTCCTCATCTGTAAAATGACATACAGAAGAAAATGTCAAACCATTCCAATATCTTTGCTAAGGAAACCCCTAATGGAATTACCAGGAATTGGACATGACTAAAATAAATGAACAACAAAAGTCCAACGAGTATGTATTTCTCTCGTACTATTGGTGCCAAGGAATAAATGTAGCTAATAGGAATAAGAAGGAATCTGACATAGTAAATAGCAACATGGCCTCAGAGTCACAAAGTCTTGGGTCCGTATTCTGATCCATATTGTCTATGTGACCTTAGGCAAATCCATAACCTTTTAGTGCCCCAGGCAACTCTCTGAATTTATAAGTTGCACAACCATCAGTAAGCATTTATTAAGCACCTACAGTATTTTGAGCTAGTTGGTGCTGAAGGTGTTAATAATAGAAATACAAATCATGAAATAGTCCTTATTCTCTCAGAGCTAACAGTCTAAAGTTGGGGAAAATAAGTATGTAAGTAAGTATACACAGAACAAATCAAAAGAGAATATAGACAAGATAGTTAAGCAAAGAATTATGGCATAAGGATTTAAAACAATCACAAATATCTTTATATAAGAAATGAGTCCTGAATTGCCTCTTTAAGGAAGAGGGAGTTTCTATGAAGCAGAGGTAGGGATGGAGTCCATACCAGGCATAGGGGATGTCAGATAGGACATGGAGTGGCAAAGTGGCATGAGATGAGAGGCAGAATGCCATATATGAGGCATAGAGAAAAGGTTTGTTTGTTTGGCTGGATTGCAGAGCAGTAGAATGGAATAATATACAATGAAGCCAGAGATAGGTCATGAGCCTGTTGTGAAGGACTTTAAGAGCTAAATGGATTTGTTTTTTCATTTTAAGCTAAGCAAAGGGCTTTTTATTTTAGCCTAGAGACAATCCGGAGCCACAGCAGTTCATTGAGTAAGAAAGTCATGTAATCAGATCTGTGTTTTAGAATAATCATGCAGGCAGTTGTGTGAAGGATAGAATGAGGTGCGGAGAGTCTCAAGGCAAGGAGACGAGTTAGGAGGCCATCGCAATAATCTAGACAAGTAGTGATGAGGAACCATACTGAAATGGTGGCTGTGTGAGGAGAGAGAAGGAGCCAAATCTGAGAGATATTGTAAAAGTAGACATGTCAAGATTTGGTGACTGATTGTATATATGGAAGTGAGGAAGAGTGAAGAATTAAGGATATTGTCAAGGTCAGGAATTAGAGATACTGGAAGAATAGTGGTGCCATCAACAAAGGAAGGAACAAATGGACGACTGAAGGAACAAAGGAATGGAGGAAAAGAGAGAGGGGAGGAGGGAGGAAGGAGAGAAGAGTAGAAGAGAGAGAAAGAAAAAAGAGAGAGAGACAGAGACAGGGAATAAGTATTTATGAAGGGCTTACTATGTGCCAGGAACCATACTAAGGGATTTAAAAAATATTATTTTATTTCATCCTTACAATACAGGGAGGTAGATGCTATTACTCTCATCATTTTATAGATGAGGAAACAGAAGCAGATAGAGATGAAGTAATTTGCCAAGACTTAGATATTGTAAATATCTGAGTACAGATTTGAACAACCTAGGTATCTCTAAATGGCTCCCCAAATGATCTAATATTAGTTCTTCCACTAAGTGTCTATGTGACCTTGGGATAGTCACTTTATCTATCCAAGTATCAGTCATATGCTATTGTGTAAAAAAATAAAATAAAATAAAAAATAAAAGGCAATTGCCAAACTCTCCAGTGCAGCCACCATGTGAACAGATTTCAGTTTTCCGACTTCTTTACTGGACTTCTGAGCTTGCTTTTCTTGACTCCTACAACAGTTCCTGACCTGGCTGAGAATTATATTGCAAGTATGGTCAGAAAACACCACCAAAAAATAGTGATGGAAAAGGGAGGACAAGAAAATCCAGGGGCCAACTGGTCTGTCAGATGATGGGAAAATTGCTCCCAGTGTATGCAAGATAAAACACAAGACCTGGGTCAGCAAAAGCCATACTCAAAGGAACTAAATATGAAATGGATTGAAAATTGAATATGAAATTTGAAAATAAAAAAATTGAATATGAAAGAAATTGAATCCTATAGAAAGAAGTAGGATGATAGAATGGCAGAGGGACAGGAGTTGTCACCAACACAAAGGAATGCCCACCATGGACAAAGTCTTAGCCTCAATGCTATGGGATATCCCATAGTCTCTGCCCTGGTGAAGCTCATTCATAATCTAGTGGGAAAGAAAAATAATTTACAAAGACTCTTAGAACCATAGAATGCCTAAGCTGAAACAGGACTTAGAGACCACTTAGTCCAAGCCCATCTTTTTATCAATGAGGAAACTCAGGACCAGAGAGGAAAAGTCAAAAACCAACTTGTTGTGTTGCTTTGGGGACCAAAGGATATAATATTTGCAAAGTTCTTAACATCATGTCTAGCAAAGAGTAGGTGTTTAATAAATGATGGTTCCCTCTCTCTTCTTGTTCCAATGATACAGAACCGTGGTTTTCTGAAATTTAAAAAGGATCTTTTCTGCCATTTGAATCTACTTCCCCATTAAACTATGACAAGCCAATTATCTAATAATTACAATTCACATTTACAAAGTACTTTACTTAGAGCTTTGGGTTTTACTAAGGGCTTTAGTTAGAGCACCTCATAGATCCTCATGAAATAACTGCATAGTATAAGCTAGACAGTCAAGTGTTATTACCCCTGTTTTATAAAGGTAGGAAAGGAGGTTCAGAGAGAGGAAAGGATTTGTCCAAGATCACAAAACTAAAAAATACTATGTAAGAGCCCTATCTCTTAATTTCTGATGTTTTTCTATGTCATGCTACTTTTCCAAACATACTGTGCCAATTAGAAATATTTCAGATGGACTAGCAATTTTTTTTAAGTATTTTTCTATGGTTACATGATTCATGCTCTTTTCCTCCCCTTTTCCCCTCCACACTCCCAGATCTGACAAGTAATTCCAGTGGGTTATACATATATTATCACTCAATATTTATTTCCATATTATTCATTTTTGTAATAAAGTAATCTTTTAAAAACCAAAATCCCACATCCTATACCCATATAAACCAGTGATAAATCAAATGTTTTCCTTCTACATTTCTATCTCAACTGTTCTTTCTCTTGCTATGGATAGCATTCTTTCTCATAAGTCCCTTGGGATTATCCTGTATCATTGTATTGCTATCAGTAACAAAGTTGATTATATATGATAGTCCCATAATGTTTCATATTCTGTGTACAATGTTCTCCTGGTTCTGTTAGTTTCAGTCAGCATCAGTTTGTAGAGGTCTTTCCAGCTTGCATGGAAATAAAGCAGTTTATCTGAACTAGAAAATTGGAAGAGAAGTTGAGCAAAAGGGAAGGAAGTGAGGAGAAAAGGAATAATTACTCCAAAGAACTTAGATCTTTTCCCCTTATTTCTATTTCACTAATATTAATTCTTTAGTCCCTGAATTTACTCTCCTCTTCTTTAAAAAAATGATGTAGTTGTCCAGTAATTAATGCATCTCTGCAAAAGGAACAGGTCTTCTAATGTTAAATTATTTATCAATTTTTTGTTTCCTGGTGTCTTACGGAATCATTAGCTCCAATTTGCCAAATTCTGATTTTTAGGAAGTTATTTTCTTCCTTGAACTTTTGTACTTCCTTTTCCATTCATCTAATTCTATTTTTCAAGGAACTGATTTCTTCAATGAATTTTTGTACCTCTTTTATTAAGCTATTAACTTTTTTTCTCATTTTCATTAATATTTCTCCAATATCTCTTATTTGATTTTTTAAAATACTTTTATGATTACATTGAGTCTGATACCCTTTCACTCTTTCCTTTGTGGCTTTGCATGTTTCCATTTGGACATTGTTATCCTCTTCTGGGTTTGTATTTTGATTTTCCCTGTCACTAAAGTGACTTTCTGAAATTAGTTTTTTCTTCATTTTTTTGCTCATTTTTCCAGCCTTTTTCACGACCTTGCTATATGGTGAAGTTCAATTCTATTCCTAGGGTGGAGGAAGTACTGTCCTGAGTTTGTATGGTGGTATATACTCTGGTTCTTGGGGTTGGACTAACTTCCTTTGGGTCCTGCAGTGTGCACCTTGAGGGAGCAGCTGTTTTGTCTAGAAGCCACCTGAGCTAGATCAAAATGAATTCCATCCCAAATCCATGCTGCCAGTTCCCCTAGGTGCTGGATTGCTCTCCCTTATTACCCCAATGAGACAGGTCCCTTCTTTTATGTTATCTTGGGATGGAATTCTATTTCACCCTGTCTTTGGTTGCTTTTGTCACTCCAGAATTCATTTTAAGGCTGATAGTGTGTGTGTGTGTGGTGGGGGGGCAGGGGGGGTTGGCAGTCAGTTTGGGCAAGTTCAGAGCATTCCTTACTCTACCATATTAGCTCCTAGGGAAAAGCTTTGTACCAACTTTAAAAAATAAATATGAGCTAGTCTAATGGGAAACTATTAAAACTTACCATTATAGTGGATCAAGCCGGTTACTTTCATCCTTCATTTTCAAAGAGAACTAATGACAATAAATCTGAGTGAATTAGATTTAAGTGAGGCAGAATTGTACAGATGTCAGCCTCACTCTCTCTTCCAGGGTCATCAAAGTCCAGTGGCAAGACAAGAGTCAAGATGACTAGTGATGGCCCAGTAGACAGTGGATGGTCTTCACACCTTCAATGTCTGAACAAACTCTCAGGTCTCCACAGCTCCTGCTTCAGCTTCCCTCAGAGCCTTTGAAACCACATCCCACCAGGGGAAACATTCACATATTTGGGGTAGACATCCCACTAATTCACCAATAGTTTGAGGTCAGATGATTATTCTCAATGTGGTTTAACCTGTCTGCCAAGACTCTTTTACTGGGGTGTGCCTGCTGAGCATTGTACAACTTCTTGGAGCCACAGGTGAGATTTGAATACCAGGTGGATACCAAAGGAGAATAAGTGGCCCTGAAAAGGGCTTTGCAGACCCTCACATCAGAGATGTTTGTCCTCCCTTAATACCACATACACCCCAGCCCTGGTAGTTTCTTTTAATTTTTTCCTTTTAAATTTTTATTTAATTAATTAATTTAGAGCATTTTCCCATGGTTACATGATTCATGTTCTATCCCTCCCCTTCTCCTACCCCCTCCCATAGCCAATGCACAATTCCACTGGGTTTTACATGTGTCATTGATCAAGATCTATTTCCATATTATTGATAGTTGCCCTGGGGTGATCGTTTAGAATCTACATCCCCAATCATATCCCCATCAAACCATGTGATCAGGCAGTTGTTTTTCTTCTGTGTTTCTCCTCCCACAGTTCTTCCTCTGAATGTGGGTAGTTTTCTTTCTCATAAGTCCCTCAGAATTGTCCTGGGTCATTGCATTGCTGCTGGTACAGAAGTCCATTACAATTGATTGTGCCACAGTGTGTCAGTCTCTGTGTACAATGTTCTCCTGGTTCTGCTCCTTTCACTCTGCATCAATTCCTGGAGGCTGTTCCAGTTCACATGGAATTCCTCCAATTCATTATTCTTGGTAGTTTCTTGAGGAAGAATCAACTTTAAGAATCATGATATGGTAGAAGAAGACATGACTCTATAGTCAAAAAATCTAGATTCAAAACCTGTCTCTGTTGCTTACTTACTATGTGTCTGACTTCGGGCAAGTTACTTAACCTATGTGAACCTCAGTTCCCTCATTTACAAAATGGTAGGTGCTCAACCAGATAGGTTCTAATATCCTTATCTACTATGAGTCTATGATCATGCTATATAGCAGGAAAATAAAAAAGAAGAGATTATTTTTTACTACCTTTGATGATTTGCAGGAAAGTTGAGAATATCCCATCCCTGAAGGAGATGAGTGAGTGAAAAAGGAAAATGAACAGAATGTGGATTGGCCAAGAAATATAATAGCAGAGTTATTATTGATGTTGTTGTTTTTCCCCAGACTAGAGATTTTTTAAAAATTCACACACTGGCAAATGGAAGAATCTAGTTCAATACTTTGACAATTCAATCAATCTACAATCTCATTAATGTGGGAACTCACTTAAACTTTGCAGAGCATAATCTTATGCATGCCCTTTTATCCCAGACTCCTGATGTCCCTTTCCTCCCCTAAATCTTCTATAAGGTGGTCTACCCATGTTTGTTGAATGAATGCTCCTCTCTTCTCACTACTTTACCATTTTTCTTCTCTTATAGGATACAACATATTGGGAACCTTCCTCTCCTTAACAACAATAAGTAAGTACCTACCAAATGCTCATTTAGCGCCAGTTATATAGAAATCACTGTGCTGAGTATTGAGGAAGATGCAAAATTTGGATAAAACCTATTCCCTGCCCTTATGGAGCTACCCATAAGAGATATGACATCAACACATGCAAATAGAGTAAAAGAAACAAACAAAATCTACACATTAAGGTCTTTAGAGAATATTTTAGAGAAGACTTGTAATGGAAAAAAATAAAGGTATATGTGTGGGAGGAGAGTTCATATATGTATATATATATATATATTTTTTTTTTTTTGATGGTCATACCTAGGTAGGGGATAACTTAGATAGTTGTTAAGTAGAAAAATGTGTCTTAATAATTCAAAGGTCACCTGATTGACTAGCTTGGAGACTGGGATTGCAACCCACACACTGAACCTTTTCCAAAGCACCTGGCTAATTCTAAACAAGATGAAGATTAGGCAAATTTATAAGCCTGGAATTGTAACATAGGTGAATCCCCTTTATCAAGAATATCATGCTAGGACAATGTAACATTATATGGGATGCCGTATGGGAGACTGTGGGAAGAACATTGCTATATTTGAGGCCCAGCAGAAATAGTAAGGCATAGGGGCAGCTGGGTAGCTCAGTGGATTGAGAGCCAGACCTAGAGACGGGAGGTCCTGGGTTCAAATCTGGCCTCAGACACTTCCTAGCTGTGTGACCCTGGACAAGTCACTAGACCCCCATTGCCTAGCCCTTACTACTCTTTTGCCTTAGAGTCAATACACTGTATTGACTCCAAGACGGAAGGTAAGGGTTTAAATTAAAAAAAAAAAAGTAAGGCCTAGACTTCTAATGGAAACCATAGTGATTGATGGTTTGGATAAATATTTGATAGTTTGAAGTCTTTCTCATATCTTTTATCCATTCCCATTGCAACCAGTCCTATTCAGAACCTCATGTTTTGTTTTGTTTTTTATTTTTTGATGTCATTTTTTTATTGTGAACTTGACAACAGCAAGCATATACATTTCCACATATAAAAGATAATAGAAAAAGACTATATAAAACTATAAATGTCTATTTCATATAGCTTTTTAGGTATATAATAGATTTAATATAGTAGTATTCACAATGTCTTATTTGTGTCCTCTCATAAACTTCCTTCCACTCTTAGCTGTGTATTAAAAAAACAAACAAACAAAAAAAACTTACCTTCTGTTTTAAGACCAATATTAAGTATTGGGTTCCAATACAGAAGAGTGGTAAAGGCTAGGCAATTGGGTTTAAGCGACTTGCCCAGAGTCACACAGTTAGGAAGTGTCTGAGGGCAGACTTGAACCCAGGACTCCTGACTCTAGTCTGGATCTCTATCCATTGAGCCACCTAGTTGCCCCTCTGTTGTGTATTTTTAAAATATTTCATTGACACTTTTCTTTTTTTCTTTTGGCATAACTATTGCATTGTCATCACTACCCTCATCCACTAGCCCTCACTAAAAAAATAAAATAAAATCCCTCTTTTTTAATAAATGTAGCCAAGCAAAATAAATCCTTTACACTGACCCTGTCTGAAAAGAAGGTTTATTATATTCACTTCCCTGTTAAGAAGTGTGAAGCATGACTCATTATCAGTCTTCTAAGGCCATTACATTGATCAAGATTTTTAACTGTTTTAAAATTGTTTTGCTTAATATAGTGTTTTTCTTTCCATCATAATCCTCTCTTTGTCCCTTAGTCTTGTCTTTACAAAGAATGAGGCAATGAAAGAGAAGAAATGGGAGCAACACTATCAATCTATAATTGAAGTGGTCTGATCCCACTCTTCTGTCTCTCCTCTCTTCCACTAGCCCATTCTCCTTATACTTTCTTTCTCTATTTTTAATCCTTCCTATATAATCCACATACTCTATATCTATATGATTTCTGAAGCTTTAGTTGGTTTTGGTTGTCACTAAACCATTCCCAACCTTATCTCCTTCACCCCTATCCTTTCTGTCTCTGCCTATTCTTCTCTGTTATTCTTAATGAGCTTCTAACACAAATTCTGAATGTACCTGTATATGTTCATTCCTCCTTTTTCATTGGGATAAGAATGAAGGTCATGCAATTCCTTTTTTCCTTGTTTGTATACTCTTCATCCACTCCAACTATAGAAATAGCATATCTCTTGTCCTTATTCTTCATTTCTTCCCTTGTATATTCCTCTTCCTTTCCTTTTTCTATCTCTTATACCAATGAAAGAGAATAAAACTCCACCTATCCCCTGCATTTATCATTATGCCTCCATGGCCTTTCAAGATCATAGGATTCTGAGGAGACAGTTGCCTCCTCTTCTCCAAACAATTTTTAACATTTCATCATCATTCTGTTGTCATTGTTGTTCAGTTGTATACAACTCTGTGACCCCATTTGGTGTTTTCTTGGCAAAGACACTGGAATGGTTTGCTATGTCCTTCTCTGCTTATCTGATAGATGAGAAAACTCAAACAAATGGAATTAAGTGACTTGCCCAGGGTCATAGAGGTAGTAAGTGTTTTGATGTCTTTCTGGCCCCAGTCTTAGCACTCTATCTGTACCACCTAGCTGCTTCCAATAGCTTGAATACCCTTCTAGGTATATCTTGTTTCCTTTGTTTGCAGTTCAAAGATTCTACCCAGGAGTAGTCTTTTAATCAGGAAGGCTTTAAAATTCTCTTTTCTTTTAAAGGTCCATTTTTTCCTCCATTAGTATCAGAATCAATTTTTCAGGGCAAGCTATTTAAATTCCTTTATTTTTTGCCTTTTGTAATAAGCATTCCAAGATTTTCTTCTTTGTATTAGGTGTAGTACAGTTTTTTCTGATCCTAATTGTATATTCTCAATACTCAAAATCTTTCTTTCTAGTTGGATCTAGTTTTGTTTGGGATTTTTTTAACTAGAAGTTTTTGAATTTCAGGTATGACATCCCTTAACAATTTGAAATGTCTTTCAAGAGATGAGTACATTCTTCCTACTGTCACTTTGCTATGATTCTAGTGGATATGATTTCTTAATATGAAGAATCTGGGTCTTTTGTCTATTCATTGTTTCCAGGGAACCAATTAATCTCAAATTATCTCTCCCAACCTGTTTTCCCAATCTGTTTTTGACGAAACTTTACACACTTTTCTATTATTTCAGATTTTTTGTACTGCATTTCTTTTATATTATGGAATCATTTATGTCTCTTTGTTCCATTCTGTTTTTCAGGATGGTCACTACTTTGTACAGGTTTTCTATCTTCTGCTCTATTCTAATATTTTTCTCCCTCAAGATCTTGTTGCTTCATTTTCTTCTATCCACTCTTGTAATCCTTGTGACCAAGCTATCTTTTTCTCTGAGGCTCTACTTGTACTTGTTATGGTACTATTCTCTTCTTCTGTGCTAACCTCTTAGGTTCATCTTCAAGATATTTTTTATTTATTAAACTTTGTATCTTCATCTGTTTGCTCATATCTCTTTTCTGGTTTGGAACTTTATGCTAGGGGATTAATCTCCAATCTTTGTGGATAGGGTAATCAGGAGCTCTATAGTCCTATCCCCTCTATGGCTTGCCATTGTAGTTTAGGATGAGATGTCTGGGCCTGTCTCTCTCCTTTTACTTTTTTTAAATTTTATTTAATTGATTAATTAAGAAAATTTTTCCATGATTACACAATTCATGTTCTTTCTTTCCTTTCCTCTCACCCTCTTCCCATAGCCAATATGCAATTCCACTGGGTTTTACATGTGTCATTGATCAAAACCTATTTCCATATTATTGATATTTGCACTAGGGTGATCATAGAGTCTACATCCCCAATCATATCCCCAACAACACATCTGATTAAGTTCTCGCCTTTTACTTAAACAAGCCCCACTGTGGAATTGGTTCTAACCAGTTTAGTAGCCCTGGCAGGTCCTAAGCAGATGATGGAGATGATATTGGTCTCAGGCCCCCAGCAAAGCCCCTTGACATTGTGCTGTCCTTATCTTCTGTGGTGTTCCAATTACCTTTCATCTCTGTCCCCATGGAGGTGGTCCACTGGGGCTGGCTCTCTCATCCCAATGGGGGAAAAAATCACTTTGGTTATAAACCCCAGTGACTGGAATTTCCCTAGCACATTGCCTCTCAGAAAGCACAAATATTTCAGGTGTTGCGAGAGTAGGCTGGGTTCAGGTCCCTGATTGATTCTCATCTCGAAGTAATTTGTAAGATTCTGACCGACTCCCTTTTCAGTCCTGGGCTGGTTGAAGGACTGTTTGTGTCTTCTGGTTATTGTTTTTCTTATCCTCTTAAGACATTTATTGGAGTGAATGTGGGAGAGAACTCCATGTCCTCTACGATTCAGCTATCTTGTCTTACTATTTCTTGCACAGAACACTCCATCTCCTGACTGGACCTTTGCACTGACTGTCCCTCACTTCTGGACTGTTCTTCTTCCTAACCTTCTTGACTCTTAGTTTCCCTGGCTTCTTTCAGAACTCCTCTCAAATCCTATATTCATCAGGAGGCTCTGTCCAGTCCCTCCAGCTGCTAGTCCACTCCCCTTTCAGAATGCATTCCATCAATTCAGCATGCACCTACATCTATACATACTTATGTTGTCTCCCTCATTAGGAATCTGAGTTTCTTAGAGATGGGGTCTATTTTTGCTTTTCTTTGAATCCTTAGCTTAGCACAATACCTGCCACATAATAAGTGCTTGAATTGCAGAGTGGAAGGAGAGGAATAAGCTATAAGCAGACTGAAAACATAGGAAAAGGCCAGATAGTGAAGAGCTTTAAAAGCCAGACAGAGTTTATATTTTATCCTTGAGGCAATATGGATGGAATCTCAGGAGTTTATTGAGTTGGGGATGACATGACCAGACTTGTGCTCTAGGAAAATCTCTTTGGCAGCAGTGTGGAAGATGGATTGGAGGGGAGAAAGGCTTGAGACAGGGAGACCTAATAGAAGGCTATTGCAATGAGACCAGAGGTAATGAGGTCACAAAGTAGGGGAGGAGGTGGTTGTAGGAGTAGAGAAGAACTGGCATATTTGGCAAATGTGGAGATCTAAATGACAAGCTTTGGCAACTAATGGATACATGGAGCGAGTGAAGAGTAAAAAGCTGAGTGTGACACTGAGATGTTTAAGCCTGGATTTCTGTAAATATAGTGATGCATTTGACAGTAACAAGGAAGCTTGGTAGAAGAGTGTGTTTAGGAAGCAAAACTATTCATGGCAAGAGAGTTGCTGATTTTCACGGGCATAAAGAGTTTCCTCACCAAAAATTACCCCTACCAATTAAATCACAGATCAAGACCAAACCACCGGCTTCCCCTCCAAGTCCCCATATTCCCCATTAGCCTAAAAGCTCTTTGAAGGTAAGAACTGTTATTATTTTTCACCTTCATATTCCAAATGCCAACCAGAGAGTCTTGAATATCATAGCCTCTAAATAAGTGTGGTTTTTTGACAAATTTAATTCAATTGAATAGTTTAGGAAACTAGTTAGCCAGTGGGTGCTGGATAAATTCCTTTAAATGCCCTTGAAATGGCCTGAACCTTAATGCCCTAAAGAAACACTGCTTCCTTGTCTAGAGTATATGACAAAGGGGAGCAAAAGAAGAACAAGGTCAAGAATCAGAGCTCTGCCTTCCAGAATCAAAAGCAGACATTGATATTGAGCTACAGTGGGCTCAGCTACATGGAATCCAAGATGGAGGTCCAGGCATGGATCCTGTATGGGGCACAGCACACAAAGAAAGGAGCCTGGATCAGAGAGGCAGGCTTCACTGAGCTCCATTCAAAGAAGAAAAAAAAAAAAACAAAACAAAAAACTGACTGCCAAAAACATTGCCATTTAAAAGTCCACAGTGAAAAGATGCAAACCTTTATAAAGCCTGACTTGAGTTGTTTTTCTTACTAGAAGTTTAAAAAAAAGCTAGCTTTTGAATGATTCTATATAGATATTACTTTTTATAATTCTCACAATTTCCAAATATTGTTACTGTTCTTTTACAGGTGAAGAAACTGAGGCAATGAACTGCGGTTTCACTTAATGGCAGAGCTGAGACTTGACCTTAAATCTCTTGACTGCAACATTCTTCCTTTTTCTGCCTCTCCAATTAATGACGCAAACAAGGTGTCAGTTGCTGAGTAGGACTTCTCCCCCCACTTCCCAATCAATAAATTCCATTCAACATACATTAGGAGCAGTTGAGACCCTTCCAGTTTCCTCCTCTATAAAAGGAAGGGTTTGGATTACATAATCTCTAAGGTCACTTCCAGCTCTGCCATTCTATGGTTTTACTTATTGATCAGCCAGTCGGTGCAAAGCACTAAGCTAGGGGCCCTGAACACATTAGCCACAGGTGGGAAATTATTTGCAGGATAATGCTTTTATTTGGCTATTCTATCTACTGCCTCCTCTGATTTTCCCTCATTTTTCATGCAAAAAGGCCTGAATTTTGCATCTATATTTTAGAAGCTATGCCCTTCCCAGCTTAACCAGATGGAACTAAACAAAGAGTCTGTCAGCTGCCCAGGTTCTTACCAGGAATTTTGGTTCTTTCAGAGGTTCACAGCCCTGAGTGATATTCTTGGTTCAGGTGTCATTCCTAGAACAAGAAAAGAATGCTAGAGCTAGAAGGGATCATAGACCCACAGAACATAGATTATTAGTTCTAAAAAAAGTATATTAGAGACCATCCCCTTCAACCAAACTTCCTTTTTCATTTATTTGTTTGTTTGTTTGCTTTGCAAAAAAGAAAAAGAAATGGAGGTCCAGAGAAAGAAAATGCATCGAATACTTAGTGACAAAACCTTGGTCATCTAGTTCCCAGTCTGGGCCTCTTTCTACAATCACTAATCTCACTTTCTTTATTTCCTTTTTTTTTTTTTTTTCAAAAGATGCAACCTACTTACTAGGCACATAAAATACAGAAACTCATATTATCACACTTCAGCTTTAGAGATTTACATTAGAATCAGTGAACCTGATTTTCGCCCAATATATATGGTGAGCAACGCATTGAAAGAGGACTAGGTTTATTCCCCAGATAAGTCATTTATTTCTTTCCTCAAAGAAAAATCCAATATCCTGAGATCAGATGCATATTGAAGCTTTGGTGGAAAAAAAAAATCAGACTCAGGCTGGATTAACGTGTTCAAATTGGCTTCTCACCATCAGTATTCTCTGCAGAGCTGATGGGAGGCCTCTGTATATTGCAGACAGTATATGATGCATGGTCTTGACTTGTACACTTGCTGGAAAGAAATATGTGGCCCTGGAATTATTTACCTAACAAATAATTTATGGAATTCACATGTTTCTTTTCATGTCACAGTATTTTATCATCTTATTCCAGTGTTTACAGGAGTGAATGGTATAGTCAAAGTTGCAGGAATGCATCATGACAGCTACTTTTTTTCTTTTAATGTGAAATGACAGAACCTAGAATGTCAGGGCTGGAATGTACTTTATAGAATCATAGAACACAGAATATCAACATCGTAAGGGACCTTAGAAGCATAGAACGCTGGAAAAAGAAGAGGCTTTCAGAGCATAGAACGCAGTCTGCCATGGCTAGAAGAGGTCTCAGAATTATAGAACGTTAGTCATTTGAAATTTATTTTTATTGAATTGGATGGTCTGTGTGTTTTATTACATTCTGATCCTTAGTCTGAAACACTGGACTGGCCTGAGCTAGGCCTGGCACAGACTATTGAGTATTGGTCTGCAGAAGGGAAATAAAAAATAAATTTATTTTCAAATAGATTAAAAAGATGCAATTTGTTAATTCAAATGGACACAGAAGCGCCCCTCTTCCCCCTCCACCCTCAGCATTCCTCGGGCTGAAAAGGCTGAGTCAGAAAGACATCCTACAGGGCAATAGGAATTCTACTAAATCTCTAGCATATCATTTACCCATAGGCTGGACTTTTTATGCCTCAGGCAACAAGGAAGCAATGCCAGTGGTTTAAGCCCTCCTCCACTGGACCAACAAATCCTTGCCTCCTTAAAGGAAAACCACCCCAGCCTCTGCGAAGCAGGTGCAGCTTCTAATGTACCTAATATGGTTGCCTATTCCACTGTTAAACAGCTCTTCTTTTTAAGAAGTTCATTCATATATTGAACGGAAACCTCATTTAAAATATAGCATCTGGGAAATCCTAGAACCATGGATTTATCTTCTGACAATCTACCCTATAATGAAATAGGATCTACCCTTATTTCATAACCTGTGCTCCCACTGTAACCCAATTATCAGATAATAAAACCTCTTTACCTAGTTCTCGCCTGAAGCCCCAGGGTGGAATAATACTCTGCAATTTGGGATTCCTTCCTGTTCCAATAGGAAGTACATAATGATGATAATAATAACACATATGTACATAATATATATGCATATATATATATATATATATCTGCAAGTCTGCAAAGTGCTTCACATATATCATTTTGTCACAAAAATCCTGTGAAGTAGACACTGATTATTTTCCCCATTTTATAGATGAGAAAATTGAGATTTGCTCAAGGTCAAAGAGCTAATAACCAAGATGCTATGAGTCAAATTCAGGTCTTTCTGACTCCAGATCCAACCTCAATCTGGAATGCCATCTAGTTACTTATCTAAGAAGTAAATTAACATGGAGAGAAGTTGCCTCAGTTCCGATGTTTCTTGTTATTTACTATCTCATATCTGGTTCATGACCAAATCCTTGTCTCCCTTCCATCCTGCGTCCTTAACTTTACCTTTTCCCATACACCCTCTGAAAACTTACTGCTTTTATGGGTTTCTGGCCCACTGCTTTATAAACAAAGGCACGGAGTAATAGAATGAGCCCTAGGTTTGAAGTCAAAAGACTGGGATTTAAATCCCAGCTTTGTGCCTTTCTATCTGTATGAAAAGTCGTTTTACTTCTCTGGAACGCAATTCTTTTACCTGTAAAATCATAAAATTGAGGGATTGGAATCTCCAAAGCTCCCTCCAAATCTTTGGTGGTTCAGTCTGACTCAGGCAAGTCCTCAATAGTTTCGGTCCAATATTTAAAACAAATCATAGATGATCATATTGCCATAGGCCACTCAAAACTTAACATCCAGAGGCAAATGTAGACATACAAAAGCGGGAAATATTTTGAAGGGATATGAAGCAAAGAGACCATGTGTAGATTCAGGTGAGTGCAGCTACCTTCCTTTTGTGGTTTTTTCCATGGTGGTCTGCTTGCCACGGATTCAAAAGGGACTGGAGATCCTAATGACTTTTTTGTTCATACAGATGACTGTGACTCTTAGTCCACTGAGAAAATTAAGTCTCAAAAATTGTTTCATAACCTTTAAGGAAAAGAACTACACAGCCCACAAGGTGGGAGATTCTGGTAAATTAATTCCTCCCACCACAAGGTCTTAATCCTATGATTATATAATTCAATTCAAACTAACAAATAATTATGGAACACCTATGAAATGCAAGTAACATCTCAAAAGCTGCCCTATTTCTCAGCTTCTCTCTGGCTTTCAGAAATTCCCCAGTTCCAGTCTCTTCTCACTCTTGACCTATTTGTCTATTTGTCTATTTGTCTTCTCAGACTCACTTTGATGTTCTTAAAATCAACTCCAGGATCCACCACCAGTCACCATCATCCATACTAATCATCTTGTGCCCGACTGCCATTTTAATCTTCTTTACTATGTCAATTTCATCATGTTATTTCTCTTCTCTAGCACCTTCCATTGGTCCCTATTGCCTATTGGATAAAGTCTGTTCTCACCAACCTATTATTCAAGGCCCTCCACAACCTGACTTTGACTTGTCTTGCTACCATCATTCCCTACCATTCTTTAACAATCTTGGTTCCGTGTTAAGTTATTCTTTCTCTCTGGCCCCTAACAAAATTTGCTTTTACTGAATTTTAAGTCTTTATACATGCTGAGCCTCTCAATTCCCCACCCCCTCTAGAATATGCCCTCCTCTTAACCTATTAAAATTTGGTACGTCGGGACAGCTAGATGGCTTGAAGGATAGAGAGCCAGCCCTGGATCCAGACGGTCATGGGTTCAAATTTGGCCTTAGACACTTCCTAGCTGTGTGACTCTGGGCAAGACACTTAACATAGCATACAATTTACAAAAAACTTGCTAAGTCCATTCAAATTAAATCAGTGTAAAAGGCCTACCTCTTAATGCTCTTCTGCCTTAGAACCAATATTGGAAAGTTGGAAAGGGAGGGCTTAAAAAAATTCTATACATCCTTCAAAATCAAGTTTATATTTACTCCAGGAAGTCTTCCCAAATCCACAAAGATTACTGTCTCCTCTGAGTTTCTGTAGTTCTTTCTTCCCCCAGCAGAAAGAACTATTTAAGGAACAGGAAGCAAGCATAAAAGGATTCAAGAGGGAGTACCTGTTATTCAAATACATTAATTAATGGGTTTATTCATTCACCATTCAGGATATGTTTATAAAGTGTTTAAAGAATCCCATGCTAGGTGCTAGATTGATACAAAATTGAAATAAGAAATAGGCAGGTCAGGTCCTCAGAGAGCATATAGTCTATTAGAAGGATGAGACATCAACATAGATAATCATAACTTATTATAATGCAGTCAATGAATAAAGATGGCAAAGGAAAAACTTACTAGTAAATTAAAAAAATGACTTATAGGTTCCCTTGGAGAGTCTCACATAAAGGAGTAGGTTTTATCATGTACACAAAGACAACAGAAAACATCATTTCGTGGGACATTGTGTCATCTTGTATTGCAGTGTTTATGACAAATATCTACAAAAAAATTTTAAGTGGAAAAAAATTCAAGCTTTTGCACCAACATCTGTCACAGAGGATAGAGGCAAAAAAATTCTATGAAAAACTTGCTATGTCCCTCCAAATTAAATCAGTGTAAATAATGATACTTGAAAACTTCAATTCAAAGGTATCAGTATTAAATTTCTTGAAAAGTTTAGTACAGATATATGGAATGAGGAAGAATAAAAATTGTGGTCTACACAGAATCTTCATGTTTATATATCATGAACATTTTCTTGGTAAAAAAAACAAGGACTGGTAGGCACTGAATAACGACAAGTTTCAAATAACATAATCAAAAAGTATATTTAATAGATAGGAAATAGTATTACTGATGTGGGAGTCATTCATAAAGGCAGGTGCCTTATAGAGACAAACTACTAAATTCTACTGCCAACTCAGTCAAAATTAGTACAAAGCTAAAAGGAAAAAAATAAAAATAAATGACATACAATTAAATTATCTCCATCTTGTACTATTCAAACAAGTTATTATTGATAAAATGGGTTATGGACAGAAGAAAGAACATAGACAATAAGGAGAACAAAACAGCTTTTAAAATGCCTTAGCAGATGTACTTGCTAAGTGAAAAGATAAGACAATCAAAGGCAACATCATTTTAAAGTATAAACTAATTTGTAAAGCATTTTGAAGAAGGAAGATGGAAGATTATAAGCAGTACCATCTAAAAAAATTAGAAAGAAGCAATGGAAAATAAAGTTCATCTAAGGAAAACTCGGAGAAAGATTTAACTAACTAAAGTCATACCAAGGACATATAAGGATAAAACTGGAAGACAACAAAGGAAAAATGGGAAAAAAAGACAATCTACAAAGATTTTCATAACAAAATCTTCTTATCACATAATTTATTATATCTAATAGTCTCCAATTATTATGCTTAACTTTACATCTGGCTATCTTGCCACCATCCCCCTTACCTCTTAGTTCAGAGATCATGCCCTGGGAGACAACCCTTTCAGCTCTTGAACTCCCCATCCTAGAGCTTCTACTGTCTTAATTAATGAGTGATTCATGGATCCAGTCATGCTTAACTTTATTCTTTAAAAATCTCACCATTTTCCTTACGAATGCATCCTCTCTGGCACTTCTACTCCTTCTTTCCAGTTATTTTAATCACATTGACCCTGCCATTGCTCCTGGAAAGAGCTCATTTCCCTGTGGCTCCACTCGCCGTTCCAGTAACTTTCCAAACCAAAAAATCTCTTCCTGGCTACCACTCTCCTATGCATGTTATCTCCCTCCATTAGAATTTGAATAACTTGAAAGCATGGACACTCTTTATCAATATATTTCTATCTCCAATACTTAGCACTACTTTATTAAATTTTAAGCATTTGTTAAATACTTTCATGTTCATTCATTTATCAAGGATAATTAAGCTAACATACTTATATTCTCACTTTGTAATCTTGATCTTGTAATCTTGATCTAGAGGAGACCAAGAGAGCTGAAGAGAACCAAGAAAGTAAAGGTGGCTAGATTATCCCATGTGTGTAGTCTCCCTCCTACTTTTGAGTCTTCTTAATATTTATTCCCTTTTACATACTCTTTGATCCAATGGCATTGGCCTCTTAACTGTTCCTTCTCTCAGCTCAAGGCATTTTCTTTGGCCATGTCCATTTCTGGAATATTCTCTCTCTTCTTTTCTGCTTATTGGCTTTTCTGGCTTTCTTTGTCATTTCCTTCAGTCATTTCAGTTGTGCCCTACTCTTCATAACCCCATATGAGGTTTTCTTGATGAAGATAATAAAGTGGTTTGCCATTTCCTTCTCCAGCTCATTTTACAGATGAGAAAATAGGCTAACAGTTTTAAATGACTTGCCCAGGGTCACACAGCTAATAAGTGTCTGAGGTCAGATTTGAACTCATAAAAATAAGTCTTCCTGACTGCAGGCCTGGCACTCTATCCACTTTACCATCTAGCTACCCTATTTGGCTTCCTTTAAGTCCCCACTAAAATCCCACCTTCTTCATGAAGCCCTTCTCAATCCTTCTTAATTCTAGAGTCATCCTTCTTTTAGTTATTTCTGTTTCATCTTGTATAAAGCTTCTTTGTACATATTTGTATGGTGTTGTCTCCTCCATTAGATTGTGAGCTCCTTAAAGACAGGGACTATCTTTGCCTCTCTTTGCATCCCCAGAGCTTAAAACAATGTTTGGCATATCTTAGGTGCTTAATAAATGCTTATTGACTGAATGACTGTTCTGGAGGTAACTCAAATGACATTCTTAAGAGACTGATTCACAAGATATCTGAAAGAGGGAAAAAACAAAGGCATATCCTCTCTATGGAAAAAAAATCTCTCATTTTATCAATACCAAAATATGATAGCCAAGAGAGCATTATGACCTTGGGGGGTCAGGTTCAGGACTCAAGGAAATGGGATTCAGAAGGACAAAGGGCCAAGGAGGAATCAGGACCCTAACTCAGTGGGACTCTGCAGCTCAGACCAGGACTCAGGGTTGTACAGTACTAGCCCTAAATGCCATACCAATTTTGGTTAAATTGTGCTTTGTGGGAACCTAATCCTCATTTATAACATTGTTTCCCAGAGACAATGCCCTCCAAATTCCAAACATCCAGCTTACACACACACCCATGTATAAATTGAGGATGGCCCATGTAAGTAACATGAGTGGTATATTTAGAAACCTAGCATTCCATAATGCTTGAAGCAGTATATATTAGTGGAGAATTTTCCCCCTTTTTTTTTTATAGAAACTCCATTTTGATGTGTGCTTAATTAAGCTAACTTTAGTCTGCAATTTGAGTAATGTGATTTCTCCTCTAGCTTTAACTAGAGGAGAAACGAGAAATGGCACCCCAAGTCTTAAATCCACATGGGACAAATGATGGGAAAATGGTCTAATAAAGAAATCAAAGATAAAGACTCCTTTCTAGGCTCAGTTTCATACTCTGGAGAGTGGGTAAACTGGACTAGGTGATTCCTAAAATCCTTTTCTGCTCCAGAATTCTATGGTTCTATGTTTTAACATACTAAGGGTCCTTCCAGCTCTGATATGTTGTGTCTTGTGAGCCTAAGGTCCTTCCTTTAATGCAAAGATGCATCATTCTATGGTTCTAACTAGCTGTTTAAGAAATGATCAAGTCACTTTCCTTCTCTGATTCTTAGTTTTTCTCCTATAAAATAACAGGGTTTCACTAGGTTACTATTACTTCATTCCCCTTTATCTCTAATAGGAAGTCTCTTGTGCGTGCTTATAGGTAAGAAGCACAGCCATTCTTTGGCATACACTAGCTAGACAACCTGGCATTTGTGTTTGACATTTGTTGTTTTATTAAGCGCTTATAAAAATATTTTGTATTAATTATATTATATCATTTCATATTATAATTATGTGTTATATTTACATAATATATTTGTATATACTTTTAGTTATTTTATGTTATATAATTTTGTTAACTTTTTGTACTATCAATATATTAACTATGCTATCAAATAGCATATAATTATATCATACAAATTTTTTATTTAAAAATATCATAGCAGCAGCTAGATGGTACAGTGGATAGAGTACTGACCCTGGCCAGAGTCAGGAAGATGAGAGTTCAAACCTGGCTTCAGAAACTTATTAGATGTGCAACCCTGGCAAGTCACTTAAACCTGTTTGCCTCAGTTTCCTCATTTATAAAATGAGCTCGAGACGGAAATTACAAACCGCTCCAGTATCTTTACCAAGAAAATCCCAAATGGAGCCAGGAAAAGTCAGACACGACTGAAAATAACTGAATAACAACAACAAATTTTGAAAATGAAGAAAATGTGTTTTATTAAATCAAAGTTGACTTCCCCAAAATCTCTATAAAACATTCACTTTCTCATCCTCCCTCATCCCCCCCCCCCAAAAAAGCATAATAATACTTCAGAGGATATTTGGTATACTATCACAAGTGAATTCAGAAGACTTGAGGTCCTAATCAAAACCACTTTTCCCCTCTGAGTCTGTCTCCTAAATTGTAAAATAAGGGGACCAAACTAGGTGATCTCTAAGGTCCTGCCAAGCATGGACATGAGCTATTCTCTTGATTTTCAGGTCCCTTTGATTTTCAGCATTTTTGTAGTTCTATGTTTTAACATTCCATGTTCTATCCCTTCGAGCTCTAACATTCTATGAGTCTTTAAATTTCTCTGGGCTGGAAAAAAAAAAGCTTCACTCATGCATTTCACTCTAGTACAAAAGATGTTCATTGAATCCCAAATGCTGAATGTTTAGCAGATGTAGCTGCCTTGGTGGCCTCAGGGATGGCTGGAGTTGTAACCTTTCATTCAGCACTTTAATTTATAAATAAACATTATTGTAGGGGAGGAAAGCTGTTCCAGTCCATATGGAGCACTGGACATCCCACTGCTTAAAGACCCTAGAATAGGGGAGGTAGTACAGAGTAGGTTAAGGGCTTTGAATTTACTGCATTTCTCACAGAATTCAGATACATGGTGCAATTTGAATGGAGTTATTTTGTATTTAATTATACATCTGTTCAACAACACACTTATAATAAATACTTTCCATTGTTATTCTTTAAATATCTTTCTTTCCCATCCTGATGGCCTCAATTTGCTTTTATGCAAACGGCCTCATCAGATTTAATAAAATGTCTCCGTAGCATATTTAATGACATCATTCCCCTTAAGGAAAGTTGGGAAAATGACCTTCCATTTGACAAAAGAAGAGGATTAATTTTTATTGTCTGCTCCAGCTAATGTGTGTTTAGACATAAAGGGCCGATCAATATGACAGAGAGTATGGCGATTTTACTCACAGGAGTTTCTAAAAGGACATTTCTTACTGATCCATTTTTATAAATCACTTGAAAGGTCTTATTGATCTTTAATTGGGCACTACACCTAATCACTCTGGTAGAGTCCTGTCTGGCCAGACATTGTTAACCCTTTCTAACTTTTTCTCACTCTACTGTACTGATACCATTGTCAACAATGGAAAGCTATTATGTTCCCCAGTGTTTCCTGGAGGGTGTTTGTGCAGAGAAAGGGAGTAGGGAATGATAGGGGCCATGGCCATTTGGGACAGCATGACAACCCCACATATCCAGGGTAGTGTATAATTTAGGATTCAAGCACTTTTTTCTAATTAAAACCCTATGAGATATGCCATGAGTGTATAATTATTCCCATTTTGTAGATGAAGAAATTGAATGGGAGTGAAAAAATGAAGTAGATTTCCATGGGTCTTATATCTAATAAGATCAGAGACAGAATTTGAAACCAGATCCTCCTAATTTAAAGCCCAAAACTCTTTTCTCTACCATGGCTGCCACTAAGGGAAGATCCCACAACTCATGAAACAATGCACTGAACTAGAACAGGGTTTTGTTTTCATTTTTATTGTCAGGGAAAAACATACTTCCATATTGGTCATTGTTGTAAGAGCAAACTTGTACAAAACCAAAACACCAAAATAAAACCAAAGATATATACAGGTGAAAGATGATTCCAACCGTTCTTTCTCTGGAGGTGGATAACATTTCCCATGCTAAGTCTTTCAGGATTGTCCCAGATCATTGTATTGCTGAGAGTAGCCAGGTTTTCACAAATAATCATCATCCAATATTTCTGTTATTGTGTACAATGTTCTCCTGGTTCTTCTTATTTTGCTCTGCACCAGTTCCTGCAGATTTTCTGAAATCATCTTGCTCATCATAGCTTAATAGTATTCCATTACCAACATGTACCAATACCACTATTTATTCAGCCATTCCCCAATTGATAGACATCCCCTCTATTTCCAATTCTTTGCCACCACAAAAAGAGTGGCTATAAATATTTCTGTTCAAGTTGGTCCTGTCCTCTTTTTTACCTTGTTGGGATACAGACCCAGTAGTGAGTATTCACTGTCTTATAGCCCTTTGGGTATAGTTCCAAATTGCCCTCCAGAATGGTTGGATCAGTTCACAATTCCACCAACAATGCATTAATGTCCCAATTTTGGATGGCAGGATTTTTAATATGGAAAGAAGAGATAACAGAGTTGTATATAATTCAAATTAGGAGTCACAGAAGCTCTCTCTCCCAATAGGGCCTCCTACCCTCTAAGGGTGATCACAATTGAGGCTCGGGGCTAATGATCTGACTTGACCTATCAGACCTATTATACCAGCTCTTGAAAGAACTGGCACAAATTGCCAACCAGTCACTATTTGACTTATTTGTCTGGTTTCCATGAAATCCAATTGCTCCTTACTGACAAATCTTATTATGGACAGTTTCTGGATTGTATGGGATATGGAAGGTAGATATTAGATTATTATTTTTTTAATTTTTATTTTGATGACAGAAAACTATACTATACAAGGTTATGCAGTAAGTTCATGAAACAAAATGCTATGTGGAATCTGAGTAGGCAAACATTTTTACCAACTGGAAGACTCAAAGATTGCTTATTAAAGGAGGGAGCCTTAAGTTGAATCTCAAAGAATGGATAAGACATTCTTAACAAGTAAAAGGGATAGGAGCAAATGAAGACATTCCAGACACAGGGAATGATGGGGACAAAGTTACAGAGGCTTCAGATTTCAGAATGTATTAGAGAGACTTAGGCAAAGAATGTGTTAAAAACACATTCCTTTCAAAATTTCTCTCCTTCAACCATTCATGGCAACCAGGTTCTTTGAAGTATACTATACTTTCAAGGGTCAAGGTCAATTTTGAACCAAGAAAGCCTTCTCACCCTTGCAAAATGTTGTTTTTCTTCAGGATAATCACACTGTCTTGGATATCTGTTCCCATGACATTCTTCTCCATCTCCATCATGAAACTGCTAGGCCATAACGAAGTTTCAATCAGGTTGGTATAGTGAAATGAGCCCTGGATTTGAAGTCTGATGATCTAGTTAATTTGCTCTCTCTTTAAGTGTTGTAGTAGAAGAACACTGGACTTGGAGTAAGGAAGACCTGAGTTCAAATTCTGCCTTAGACAGTTTCTAGGTGTGTTACCTTAAAAAAAGTCATTTAACCTCTTTCAAGAAGATTTTTAGAGCACCTCTCTTTCAGAGTTTTAAGAATTAGGTCTCAATGTATGCAAAGCATTTTTGAAACCTTAAAGCAATAAAAATGCTAGCTCTTTCTTCGTCTTTGGGGATCTCTATCTCCATATTTATAAAATGGAGGGTTTGGGAGCAGCTAGGTAGCCCAGTGGATTGAGCACCAGGCCTGGAGTCAGGAGGACCTAAGTTCAAATCTGGCCTCAGACACTTCCTAGTTTTGTAATTAGAATTGATACAAAGATAGAATGTAAGAATTTTTTAAAAAATATGTATTAATATTTATTTTTTAGAAAAGTTAACATGATTACATAATTAATGCTCTTACTTTCCCCTTCAACCTCCCAAAACCCCACCCCACCCCCCACCATGGCTGATGTGCATTTCCACTGGTTTTAACATGTGTCATTGGTCAAGACCTATTTCCAAATTGTTGATAGTTGCATTGGTGTGGTAGTTTTGAGTCCACATCCCCAATCATGTCCACCCCAACCCATGCGTTCAAGCAGTTGTTTTTCTTCTGTGTTTCCACCCCTGTGGTTCTTCCTCTGAATGAGGGTAGCGTTCTTTTCCATAAGTCCCTCAGAAAACAATTTTTTTTTAATGAAGGGTTTGTACTAGGAGATCTCTAAAGCTTCTGCTAGTTTTAAAGTCTTATCTTCCTATGAATTAATCATACTAAGTATCCACCATATATGTTGCTGATATTCTCACTCCCTGATCCATTATCAAGGCAAATGGGAAGGGGAAGAGGTAGTTCATAGATCTAAATTACCCTTCTAAACATATTCTTTAGCAACATCATTTCCCCTTAAGGTTGCCCTTAACATCCAATTTAATAAGGTTTCATCAGGAGACTAATGAGGATAAGAGTCAAGGGCATATAGTATGACCTCACACCCCAAGGGAAAGCTCTAGGGCCCTCACACCCCATATTCCATTTCCTCATACCCTCCTTGCTAAATGTCTCATAATTCCTGAAGCCTTTCATACTCTCTAAGAAAAGTGACCACTCTCCTCCCCTTATGCCCCCTAGTTTTACTTCTGAACATATTATTCAATAGACCTAACCAAAAATCCATTTCTTTGCATAGTGTACATATTTGGTGGAAATTAGAGTGAGAAAGGTTGGGGGAGAGGTCAGGTAAGAAAATAGAGCCATTAAAGTCACCTGAAGTAAATCAAGAAATGGTTCATCCAGTTCTCTTAACCATAGGAGAGATTTAGAACTAGCCAGCAAGTTGCAATCCACCTTAAGGATGCTTAAAGCCCTGAAGAGTTGAAGAATTGGATTATTTTTAAGAATAAATGTCATGGATTCCCTTGGGAGATGTGTTTCTCTAGATTGATTGTATAAAAGAGTCTCTGTTAAAGTTGAGGAAGAGACTTGAGTGATAGATTAGTTTGTTCGATTATTGAAATTAAGTGGTAGCCTCCTTGATGCTTATGCAGCTACCTATCTCATTAGTTTTGCTATATGATCTTGTTTTATGTTCCTGTAGAATGAATTATATGTGACAATGTTAATCTGTGCTCTGGACTTTGGAACAGCTTTGAAGAAAATAAATCAGCATTGTCTAAGCTTATATTTAATGGGTACCTACTAGAATTAGAATATCAGGCCTGGAAAAGGAGTTGGAGTTATAGAACATAGAATGCTAGTGCTGAATGGGGCCGTAAAGATCATTTAGCCTAACCCTTTCATTTTACAGATGAGGGAACTGAGGCCCAGAAAGAGAAAGGTTCTTGCCTGTAGTTACCCAAAGAGTTAGTGACCAAGCCAGGACTTTATCAATTCCTCTGTAATAAAACTGACTTCTTAGCCTAATGATCTTAGATTTCCAATTGGGCTCTCTTGTGTTTGAAAATTTTGTACCAGCATATTCCTCTTGGCCTCCCATTCCCAAGTAATAATAATATCCATTTGCATTTCTATAGCACTTTAAGTTTTTCAAAGTGCTTTCCCAGTAACAACCCTGGGTAGTTGTGCAATTATTAGCACAGTACCCAGTCCTTAGTACAGTATCTAGAATATGATAGGTGTTTAATAAATGTTTGCTGATTGATTAATATTTCTTTCATAGATTTAAAAAAAAAACCCTCTAGGGCTGAAAGGCAAGATTATTGGCCCAGAGACACCCAGTAAGTGAGTGAAAGATAAAGAACTCAAACCCAAGTCTCTGGAGACCAAGTCCCGTTCTCTTCCACTGTATCAGGCTGCAAAATGAAGTTAGGCTTTGATTGGGTTTTAAAATGTCAGGAGTGAAGGGGGGAAAATTGTGGTGCTTTCTGACCACGGAGCTGCCTGCAGCCACAGTTTCCCAAGCGACATGGGAGTGATTAGCTTCTGACTTTGCCAAATGGAATGTCTGGACTGTGGCCTGGATCCTCTCTAAATGAAAAACAGACTGCAAAGGGTTATCCAGCTCTGACTGGCTAGAACGAGCTTCTGGTGAGGTCTGGAAGGGACCTAGGCTGGATTCCCCTCCCTTACCCACATGGGGGAGAGGCTCGAAGACGTAGCCAGTTGGGGCTAGCTCCAAAATGGCTTCTTGGGTGAGGTGGGTGAGGTGGGTGAGGCCAAGGGAAGGATGGAGGCCAGGGAGAGGGCTCATCAGAGCCTCTCCGCAGAGGAGATTGGAAGCCCCAAGGCTCTGTCTGCTACCTGGACAGGAACAGACAGGAAGAGCCTAAAGAGGTGTGGCTGGGCCGGCCCAGTCTGGCAGGGAGATGGGATGACTCACACAGGGAAGAAGCCACCCAGCCAGGAGCAGGACCCTGTATGGTATCAGCTGGCTTACAGCGAGCCAACTTTTGGACAGGGTTCTCCCTGGGAGGCCAGGGCTGTTCTCAAGAAAGTCTGTGAAGAAAGCAAAAATGATCTCCCCTGGCTACCCATCTTTTCAATCAATATTTCCTAAACACCCAACAATACAGCAAACACATTTTTATTGTTGTCGTTGTCACGTCAGACTCTCCAGTGACCCCACGAAGGGTTTTCTTGGCAAAGATACTAGAGTGGTTTGTGATTTCCTTCTCCAGCTTAGTTTATAGATGAAGAACTGTGACAAACGGGATCTTGCTCAGGGGCACAGAGCCAGTAAGTGTCTGAGGTTGGATTTGAACTCAGGTCCCCCTGATTCTGAGGCTGGTGCTGTATGCACTGGGTAGGCCATTTAGGCAGTATGCTAGACAACGGGGGATGAAATATAGGAGTAAGGTCTTTCTCTAAAGTTCCCACCCTAAAAGAGCTTAGAACATACCAGAGGGACAAGACTTTGACTCAGATAACTATTATTTATAATGCCTGAATCAATTGTTACTTTTTCTGGGTGCTTTCTCTTCCCCTCCCTTTCAGAGCCTACACACACTGACTCATGGCAGCAGAAAGAGAGCTGGGACTCAGAAGAGTCAGATTTCGGACCTCGCTACATGAATTTGGTCCTGTCACTTCCCTTTGAGAGCCTCCATTTCATCCTGGGTCAATGCTGGAACTGAATTAAATGATCCCTAAGATTCCTTCCCACTCTAACATTCTGTGAAACTCCAGGTTTGATGACATTTCTTTTTTTGTAATATAGAACCTATGGTTCACAACATAAAACTATGTTCTCCTTCAATAAGGGAAGGGCCTCGTACCATAGCTAATTCTGTCATTAATTCACTATATTAACTCATTGTTCTTTTTAGGAACTCCATTTCCTCCTTTGGATAACGATCAGTTTAGGCTAGATCATGCTTTTCAGCCTGACTTTCTGTGATTCCAAGGCTTTTCCCACCTCTGGAACTATTGCCTTTCTTATATTCTAATGTTCCTTCCAGCTCATACATTATATAGTAGTAGAATATAACTCTTTTTTTTTTTTTTTTGGAAAATTTTAATTAATTTATTAATAGAATAGAATAGTACTTAAAGAGAGTGTCTAAGTCAGTTTGAAAACAAGCATTTTGCTGTGTCAATTGCTAGGGATAGAAAGAAAGGTAAAAAGAGACCCAGCCCTAGGAAGTTCACAATCAAATTGTGGAAATAACTTGCAAACAACTGCACACAAACAAGATGGGTTAGAGAGACAGACAGATAGAGGAGAGGAGAGCAGAGGAGAGGAGAGGAGAGGAGAGGAGAGGAGAGAGAGAGAGAGAGAGAGAGAAAGAGAGAGAGAGAGAGAGAGAGGGAGATGGTTGGATGGATGGATGGATGGATAGATGGACAGATAGATGGACAGACAGATGGATAGATGGATATACAGACAGAGATAGATAAATAGATATAGGTAGGCAGGCAGAGAGAAAAATAGATAGATAGATAGATAGATAGATAGATAGATAGATAGATAGATAGATAGATAGATAGATAGATAGATAGATAGATGGATAGATAGCAAGGTCATCTCAGAGGAAAGGAAATAACATTAAGAAAGCCAAAAAAAGTTTCTAGCAGAGGTGAAATTTTAGCTGAGACGTGAAGGAAATTAAAGATAATACTATTTAACTCTCAGTGTTGTCATGAGGATAAAATGAGAAAATATTTGTAAAGAACTTTACCAACCTTGCAACACAATATAAATGCTAGTTGTTATTGTTTTTATTATTATTATTATTTATGGAAGTCATGAGACAGAAATGAGGAGGGAGAGCATTACAGGCATAGGGGTACAGCCAGCAAAAATAGATAGAGTGGGCAGGAACAACGAAGCCAGCATCACTGAATTGCAGAGTATATAGCATGGAACACTGCGAGAAGATTTTAAAGGAAGTAAGGAGCCGGGTTATGAAGAGCTTTAAAAGCCAAACAGAGAATTTTATATTTGATCCTGGAGCTAATAGAGAACCACTGGAGTTTATTGAATAGGGGGTGACATGGTCAGATCTGGCTTTTGGAAGATCATTTCGATAACTGAATAAGGAATGGACAGTAGTGGAGAGAGACTTGAGAGAGGGAGTCCATGCAAAAGATTTTCACAATAACTAGCAAGAAGGAGTAGACAAAGAGAAGTGAATCCTTGAATGAATTTTCCACTTTCCATCTTGAGCCACTGTGTTTTCTCAAAAAAATTTCCCCTATCTTGGAATTTTTTGTGAAAATTAATCTCAATATCAATTAGTGACACTATTCCTGGGTGAAGAAACAGACCTTTTGGGGGGGTCTTCCCAATCTGCCCCACATCAGCTGCGATGACAGGGAAATAGCTACCAAGAATATGGGGGTAGCTTGAGCAGGGGGAAGGGTCAGAATAATTTCACTGAAAGGATTTTATAGCATAATTTGTCTTTTACAACTCTATAAAACAAAGTATCATTGTCCATTTGATAGATGGGAGGGACAGTCTTATTTATTTAATGTTCTCGTCAGATTGCTCAATTTTACTGGTCCCATAGGTCCTTAAGCTGACCACATCTTCAAAGCCTTTTCAGTGTAGCTTTGCCTATAGCATCAGCTTATTGTTTGTTGTTCAGTCATTTTCAGTTGTGCCTTACTTTATGACTCCATTTGGGGTTTTCTTGACAAAGATACCAGTGGTTGCCATATCCTTCTTCAGCTCATTTTACAGATGAGGAAAGTGAGGCAAACAGGGTTATGTGACTTGCCCAAGGTTGCACAGAAAGTTTTTTCTTGTACTCAAGTAGAGGAATCTCCCTGTCTCCAGACTTGGCATTCTATTCACTGTGCCAACAAAAGAGAGGACAAAAGGAGAGAGAGAGAGAGAGAGAGAGAGAGAGAGAGAGAGAGAGAGAGAGAGAGAGAGAGAAGGAGAAAGAGAAGGAGGAGGAGGAAGAGGAGAAGAAGAGGAATGAAGAGAGATATGTTTATCCACTGTACTACATATATTATATATTATATAAATATACACACACACATGCTATTCGAAACAAGTGTCATTCACCATGCCCCCCCAAAAAAGTGTTTTTTAAACAAAACTAAAAGTTCAGCTAGCTCTGGTTTAGAGAAAGACTCTCACCTGAGCCTGAGACTGATATGGCAGCCATGTCAGGAGAAAGAATGTATTTTTTACTAGAAATCAAGCAAATGTAATACAGGTGTCGGACAGTAAGGGTGAGAGTGGGTGGGAGGGGAGGATGTTGGTCCCTGGGAGTGGACCAGCAAGAGATCCCTCATTACTGAGGGGATGTCCACACTTCCAGGGAACAGAGTAAATTGTCATTTCTGTGGTATTCAGAAGTGATGGTTATATCATTAAGTGGCAACATCTATAATTAACACATTCAAGAATCTATCTAGCCCACTGATGGCTAAAACAGCCATTTCACATGCAAGTTCACATTTCACAAGGGCAAAGAGGCTTGTGGAAGGAATTGCTGCCAACAACCTCCTCCAGGATGACTGCTGGCATAGTGTTTAGGGTTCATTCCCTACCTCTTCCAAGAAGCCTTCTCTGATTACCTCTTAATCAGGAATGAACTTAGTCATCACCAATTCTAACCACCTTATGTTACAGATGAGAAAACAAGGGCTTAAATTGGGTAACTTGCCCAGAATCACACAGGAAGTAAGAAACTGGAAGGATCCTTTAGGACCAGCTCCTTCATTTGAAAGATGGAGAAATCAAAGGAGAAATGACTTATCCAGGGTCACAAACTAAGCAAGAGGTACTAGAGAGAGAAACAGGGGAAATGCTACCCATATCCTTAGAAAGTCAATTTCTTGCGGTGGAAACTATCGGTCCTTAAACCCACATTCTGTTTGTGGCCTATCTACCACATCCCATAGAGATTTGGGGTCATAGGGGAATGCTGAAATCTTTCAATGCACATCTGAAAAAGTCATATTAATCAAAGATATTTGTAAAACACTTAGCATGGTGCTTGGCACATAGTAGAGGCTATATAAAGGTTTAGTCCCTTCTCTCTTATTACTCCACAATACCCCAACAAATCCAAGGGAAGAAAGGTACCCAGCACGATGCTCTTTTTTTTTTTTTTTAAAGAAAGACTGAAAATCAATACTAAGTATTGGTTACAAGATAGAAGGGCATCAAAGGCTAGGAAATGGGGGCTAAGCAACATGCCCAGGGTCACACAACTGGGAAGTGTCTGAGGCCAGATTTGAACCCAGGACCTCCTGTCTCTCAACCCACTGAGCCACCTAACTGTCCCTAGCCCATCTTCTTGATTTTATAGATGAGGAAACTCATATTCCTGTCAAGGTCAAATGACCTACTCTAGGTCACACAGGGAATAAGAATCAGAGGTGGTATCTGAACCACAGTCTTTTGACTCTACTCGCACCATATTGATTTTTTTTATTTTCATTTCATGTTATAACAAGTTGACTTTATGGTTATCAAGTGTTTTACATTATCTCATTTTTTTTTCATAACAACCCTGTGATATAGGTAGTGGTAGTAATTAATAATAATAATAATTAATAAGAGCTAACATTTATCTAGTACATACTATGTACCAGGTACTCTACTAAGTGTTTTAACAGTATTCTCAGGGGGACAGCTGGGTGGCTCAGTGGATTGAGAGCCAGGCCTAGAGATGGGAGGTCCTGGGTTCAAATCTGGCCTCAGACACTTCCTAGCTGTATGACCCTGGACAAGTCACTAGTCCCACATTGCCTAGCCCTTACTACTCTTTTGCCTTAGAGTCAATACACTGTATTGATTCCAAGATGGAAGGTAAGAGTTTAAAAAAAAATAAAATAAAAATATTCTCATTTGATCCTCACAAGAAGCTTGGGAAGTAGGTGCTATTATTATCGTCATTTTGCAGATGAGGAAACTGAGGCAAACAGAAATTAAGTGACTCACCCTAGGTCACACCACTAGTCATCCTGACTCTAGACCTGGCATGCTAACCACAGCGCCCCAAGTTATACAGGTAGTGCAAAAGCTATTACCCCCATTTTATACCCTGTGAACTGACCTTCACAGGGATGAAAGGGAATATCACATTCACTCAGCTAAGGAGGGACAGGTTGGACGCTGAACTCAGTTCTTCTGACTGCAGATAAGCTCAGGGCTCTATCCCTGATGTGCATTTGAAAGGAAATGTATGTGTCCTTTCCTCCGTGGTCTCCCCTGCTCCTCACCCAGTGATGTTCCCTGGGAGATCAACAACCTCAGGTTCCAGGTATTCCCAGAACCATAGTTCTTGAGCACCCACCAATGAGTTTCCCTTTGAAGAGTGAGCTGGGGAAGGCAATTGACTCAAATCAAAGGCATCTAATGAAACAGCATGCTAAGTTGCATAGCATCTCCCTTATAAACCTGGGGGAGGTATACTCTCCCACAAACACACACATCATCACTGGGAAGAATACAGAGTTGTCCTGATTTGCATTTCTGTGATCTGATGCAACCTGGTGGTTCATTATTTGCAATTCTTCTTATGAGAATGGTTTGTTCATATCCTTTGACTCTTTATTCATTGGGGCTCATGAGCGGGGTTTCAATAAATGCCTTCTCATTCATTCATTCTTTTAAAATCTTGAAAGTACCAACTCAGCAGTGAACTGTCCATCTTCTGTTCTTTACTCTCGTTAGCATGACTGGGTTAGAGGGAACCCTGGTTAAGTATGTGGCCAAAGCAACTCCTATTATCCTATTATCTGGTGTTACCAAGCTGCAAAAGTCTTCCCATTGATTTTGCTCACCTTGTGAATAATTATGAGAAGATCTTTCTCTAGTTGTTGCCAGAACCTTATCTACCTGGTTAGAAAATTGCTCTAGTCTTTCAGCCAACTCTTTTTGAAAAATCAGATGCTTTTACCCTAGAACTGGCAGAAGTCTCTCCTGTTTTGTTCTCTGAAAGTCTTGACCCACAGGCTTCCAGACTCTTCAGTTTGAGGTTTCCTAATCCTTGAATCGCTTACAGTCACTTAGATTAAAGAGCAGGGTGTCCCTGAGCAAGCTATTACCCTCAAGTGTACCCATCTTTCCCCCACTTGTATTTCATGGAATGAAACTGGGGACCCTTAGTCAGAGACCTCACTGTAGCTTATGGTGACTAAGTTAATTATTTTGAATTTTTGAATATTTGAATTTTGAATTTGAATCTGTGCAGGCTAAACCAAAACACAGACAATGAACATTTTACCAATAACCACAAAAAAGCTCAGGGTCTTCCTGGTTTTCACTTTCTGAATTTCTCACACTTGTCCATGTATGTGAATGAGCTGAGAAAAAGGCCCAGAGGCCTTCTATGCTTAGAGTAAGGTCATTGTGCTAACTGTTCAATTAATTCCTAGTCTTTCAATTTACAAATATTATCACTTCTGAAAAGGGAAATCTGAAAAGGCATTTGCCTCTCATCCTTACAAATCCGAAATCCCTTAAACATCTTTGCTAATCAGTCAACAAAAATTTACTTTGTGTATACCATGTGCAAATTATTGTGCCAGAAAATGAAGAGACAAAAACAAAAATAAAACCATCTTTGTCTTCAGAGAGCTTACAATCTACTAGGAGAATTTAACATACAAATAGGTAATTCAATATAAAACATACATAACATGAGTACAAAATAATTTTGTTGGATGAAAAGATACTAGAAACTGAAGAGATCAGAAAGTCTTCATGGAGAAAATGACACTTGAGTCTTATTGAAAACCAGGAATGGGAGAGGTAAGGACAGATGCATTCTAAGCATGAGGAATTCAGTCAAAGACAAAGAACTAGGAGATGGAGTATCATTTATGAAGTGCAAGAAGAAGGCTAGTTATGTCTGGACCATAAAGTTTATGAAACAGAGTTGCTATTGTTCAATTGTTTCAGTCATATCTTACTCTTCATGACACCTTTTGGGGCTTTTCTTGGCAAAGATACTGGAAGTGACTTGTCATTTCCTTCTCCAGCTCATTTTCCAGCTCATTTTACAGATAAGGAAATAGAAATAAACAGCCTTAAGTGACTTGCCCAGGTTTCACAGCTAGTGTCTGAGGCTGGATTTGAACTCAGGAAGATGAGTCTTTCTGTCTTCAAGCCTACATTCTATCTACCATACCACTTACCTCCCTAAGAAACAGAGAACTGTATAATAAAGCTGAAAAGGTAGCTGGGGACTCAGGAGGCATAACCCCTCCATCAAAAAAAAATGGAAAATGGGAAAATGTGGAATTTTAGACCCAATCATCATGGCCCCATAGAAAGAGGCCTGGATTTGGAATCAGACGATCTTGGTTTGAATCCTAACTCTTCTGTTTATATAAGTGACTTATCTTGGCCTTAATTTCTTCCTCTATAAAATAAGAGAATCAGTATATTATTTTTAAGGTCCTTTTCAAGTCTACTTTCCATGAACTCCTTCTTTATAGGAAACTGAAACTCAGAGAAATGGTGAGACTTGCCCATATGGGGATACACAGTTGTATTTCCTGACTTCTAGACCAAGTATTCTTATCACCACTAGACTTTGGTCTCCCTGAGAGAGCGTACTATATCTAAACTTTTCATCTTCCTCCAGCACTTAATACAGCTTTTTGCCTAGAGTAAGTAATGAAATGTTTATGGAATTGAATTGTCCCTGTATCTACCTTACAGGTTTGTTGTAAGGCTCAAATGAGATAATGTATAAAAAGTGTTGGGTTGTTTGTTTGTTTTTTTAACAAACTTTTAAGAGTTATATGAATGCCTAATATTCTTGTTATTGTTATTATCATTATTTAATAATAAGTTAGAGGTAGAATGACACACAAAGGACATGCCACTCAGTTTTCTCATCTGGAAAATTAGAGAATTAGATAAGATGATCTCTAAAGTCTTCTCCGACTCTTGACCCTAGGAACCTATAAAGTGAATTATATTACAAATTTCCTTCAACTGGTTTCTCAGCCTATTACCATATATTGTGGGGGAGGAAAGAAGCACCCCCCCATCTTGTCTGGAATTCCTGCACTATCCCCTCCCATCCCTCCTCTCCATCATCCATCGAAGCTGCCATATTTCCTTGTCATTCAATCTTTGTCTATACCCTGCTGGATTCCAACCCCGTCCTCCTTACTCAAGGACTAATTCCACAAAGCATGTAGGCACAGATCTCACAGAGAAAAACACGGAGAAGAAAAGTAATACAAGTAAATTATACAAAAGGATAAGGTGTGGGGAGGGAGGAGAAGAAAGAAACATAGAAGGGGGGGAGAAATAAGGCAGTGAATAGAAAAGCCTGGAACAAAGACCACTAATATTACTAGTTAAAAACCAATTTGACTGTAAACTTTAATTCATCTACTAAATGTCAAGCCCCAATTGGTTGTAGCAGCAGTTCTGTACCTCTCCTTGTTATTAATACATGCTTAGCAGCAGTGGAAATTAGAAGGTCTGTAATAATACCCTTCCAAAAACACTTCAGATGAAAATTTCTGTTTGAAATTTAAGGAGAATTCTATTACTGTAGTAACACATTATATAAAAGGCAAATGTTAGGATCGAAGTCTTTCATTTAGATCAACGCATTTCTGACATTATAAGTGTGCAATTTTTTCAGGAGGGTTTGGCTCATTGAATGTGACCAGTGTGTGATCGAAGGCGCAAAGAATACATTAGCAGAGGCTGGTGTCATGGTGTTGTGGAAGGAATGCTGGATTCGGAGCCAGAAGACAGGGGTTCAAGTATCAGTTTTGCTGCTTAAAAGTCCCTTCTTCCTGGGCAAATTACAATCTTTCTCTGTGTGTTGATTTCCTCGTATGTAAAACGAGAAAATCTTAATACCTGATCACCTGACCCAGTGGGGATGTTGTGAGGAATTTGGGTCCAAGGATAATAGATTTATAGTTTAAAGGGGAGGCTTCTAGGGCAGTGAGGTGGTGAAGTGGATCAAATGCTGGATCTGGAGTCTCCCTGAGCAAGTCATTTGACCCTGTGTGCCTCTGTTTCATTATCTGTATAATGAATTGGAGAAGGCAGTGGCAAACCACTCCAGTATCTCTACCAAAAAAAACCCCAAATGGGGTCACAATGGTTGGGCATGACTGAAAAACAACTGAACTATTGGGGCTTTCTAATCCAACTCTCTCATTTTTCAGATGAATAAACTAATGCATGGGGAGATTTAATTCATCTCTCCAACTGGCTCAAGGAGTCAGTGGAGAAATGAAGATTCGAACTCAGATTCTTTAACTCCAAATCTCTCTCTCCTTTTTGAGCACCGCCTTTCTTGTCAGGCTGCATCATTCCAGGAATACCCAATCTTCCTGTAGTTTATGCCATAAATTCTGTCACCCTGCTTGCCTTGTTGGGGAAAAGCCCCACAGCTAGTGGCACCCATCATCCTCTCCGTGATGAACTTGGAGTTCAGCATTTCAGAAAAGGGAATTGGCAAGGTAGCTGCAGTTATGTTCCAAATGTTTCTTCCTCCCAAACCCCATCAATAGCACTGCAGATGTGAGGAGAGGAAGTGAAGGATGGGGATGGAGAGCATGCAAAATAATATCCTCTATTTATATACCATCTATTTTTTTCTTAAAGTCTTTCATAATCGATTACCTCATGCATTATTTTCAACTTGCTTGCCCTGTGAGGGGAAGACAACAGGTATTCTCTTCCATCTGAAATATCGAGGAAACTGAGGTCCAAGAAGAATGTCCAGGGTACCTAGGGAATCGGAGTGAGGCAAAAAAAAAAAAAAAGGACTAGAATACCACTCTTCTTACTCCTCATCCATCTATATGGAAAAACTATGAGGCAAAAATGTGTAGCAGAGAGATTCTCAGGCAAGGAGCCTGAAGATAAGAGATCTAGTCTCTGTGGCTGTTGTTCAGTCATGTCCAACTCTTTACGACTCCATGAACCATGGCTGTCTGTAAGGTTTATTTGGCAAAGATACTGGAGTGGTTTGCCATTTCCTTCTCCAGTAGACTCAGGGAAGCAGAGGTTAAGTGACTTGCCCAGGGTGCTAAAGCTAGGAAATGACTGGATTTGAGTTCAGGTCTTCCTAACCCCAGACCCACTGCTTTATCCAATGGATCACCAGCTGTCTCATGGCATAGTCAACAGGATTGGAAATCCATAAGAGTCTAATCTCTACCTTGGCACAAACCAGTTGTGAGATATCTGACACAAGCCCTGACCTGAGTTTTATTTTCATCATCTGGAAAATGAGGTGGTTATATTAGATTAATTTATTAATTTGACAAACTTTTATTAAAATACCTATTGCACAGGGCACACGTAAGTCCCTCCTTCTCCAGAAAGCTATCTCTGATTATGCCCGATCACAGTGACTCTCTTCTAGTCTTCTAGAGCAACTTTGTCTGTTTTCTTCTGGCAGGAGCAGACATCTAATGGGTAAAAGAAAGTAGCAATAGCTATTCCTATTTGCTTGCACTTCAAACATTTATTAGGCACCAATTGATTTCTTTCTAGACACTTTTCTGACTCATCTTCATAAGACCTTTTCTACCCTGCCATAGAGGTTTCTTCAACTTGGAAGTTTACTCCCTCCTTGGACTGCTTCACACATCACTCTGACAGGCTCTCTCTGTGATCGGCTGGTTCCTCCCCAAACCTCCAATTTAAGGAGGAGGCCCAGACTAACCAATGTTGTCATTCTTTCCCAGGATGCCGTACTGACCCATCTCCACAGGATTTTCCCTATCATGCTCCTCCTTCTCCCACACACCCCCAAACACACTTTTCAGATGCCTTTTACGTTTGCTTCTCAGACTAATATATAAGATTTTGCGAACAGGAACTGTCTCTCTTCCTGCACACAATAAGCACCAAATTAATGTCTTTTACTGACTGATTAACTACAATACAATGTGCATTATGAGTTCTCTCCTGAGAGTAAGTCAAAGGTTAGGTAAGATACAATCTCTGTCTTCACGGAGCTTACAATTTGTGGAGAGAATAGAAGGAACAGGGCTAAGGGTTAAGAAACAAATTTAAATAATAATAAAGCAAAGTTTTGAACACTGTGTTCAAGAGTTGTCTATTAAATACTTGCCTCATTGAAATAAAGTGCTTATGAGTTCAGAGGGGGCAGTCATTTTTCCTCTGGAGAAATCAGGAAAATCTTCATTTGAGATGTGGTAATTGAGTTTGGCTTAAAATAATAAGGAACTGTTTAGTAGGTGAATAAAGAATTTTGAAGAATTTTGGGTTTCCTTTTCTTTATACTTGCTCTAATGACACCTGATCTGAAAGACTATTCCCAGGGCCTATTATTATCTCCTTTCACCTTTTAACTATTGAACTTTTGCCCATCCTTAAAGCCTAATTCAAATGCCACTTTCAACAGGAAATGTTCACTAGACCCCTTCACAATAACAACTCTCACCCTCCCAACCACTAACTTCATGGGGAACTTACTTTTGCCACTGTAATTTCCTTGTGATTACTTCAATGTTATAAGCATCCTTGATTTATTTCATCAGTATGCCTTCGCCAAAACAAATCAGAAACTCTACATATCTTGTTATTTGATCTTTATGAGTTGTTATAGAAAAAAAAATCAACTCTTGGTCAGTCTTTTGATGTTAAGCCTTTGGGGATTCATCAAGCTGGTCTTCCATTGACAGATCCATTATGAGACCTGTACTGCCATATGTTACACTGGCATAGCCTTCAAGAAACTAGCATCACCTTCCTGTCAAGTTGAGATATCTAATTAGGACTTGACAGGAGGCTCTAATGCACCTAACATGTATTATAACCCTATCTGTATGTATCATACAGGTAAAGTACCAGTGATTATTGTCCTCATTTGATGAATGAGGAAACTGAAAGGTTAAGTGGTCAGCTGGGGACAGAATTGGTATTTGCACTTATGTCTTTTGACTATAGATGCAGGAAAATTTTCTCTATACTGTTCAGCTTCTAATACAAAATTCAGTTAGAGTATGGTCCCTACCCTCATGAAGCTTCTAGTCTAGTTAGGGGTGGGATAGGACGTATACAGAGAGAATGACCATACACAATAATACAATAATCCCAATATAGTAGGTGCTTATAGTTTGTTAACAGTCCTTAAAATGAGGGAGAATAACCAAAAGTAAACTATAGGACTATTTTCATCCAAGTAGGAGAACAATTCATAGAGTTCTAGAATGAATGCCAGAGATAGAAGGGGATTTTAGAATCATGCAACATAGAACATCAGAGGTAGAAGAGGTTTTAGGAGAATCGCCAAGCCATAGCTCTTGAGATCAGAGGAAGGCCACAGAACACAGGGAGTAGTAACATGGGGCCACTCATAGTAGGACTTCTGATTTACAAATCAGAAAAAAAATTTGTAAATTTACGAATTTACAAAAAAAAAAAAATTACAAATTTTTCCCACCTAGCAAAGTGGCGTGGAGATTTTAGGCACTTGGGAAATTAATGCTAGTCAGAAGGTCATTTCTAATAGCCATCTTTCACACTTACATCAAGCCCTGGGAATTCAACATCTATTTTCTTTAAAGCCTTACCTTTCATCATGGAATCAATTCTAAGTATTGACTCCAAGGCAGAGGAGTGGTAAGGGCTAGGCAATGGAGTTAAGTGACTTATTCGGGGTCACACAGCTAGGAAGTATCTGAGGCCATAATTGAACCCAGGAATTCCTGTCTCTAAGCCTGACTTTCAGTACACTGAAGCACCTGGCTTCCCCCTCCATCATCTATTTTAACCTCACAACAGCCCTATGATCTCGGTCCTATTATTACTCCCCAATCCATAAGAGTCTGAGACAGGTTTTGAAGGCAAGTCTTCCTAGGGCAGTTAAATGATACAAAAGACCTAGAAAGACTCTTCTTTCTTCCTGAGTTCAAATCTGGCCTCAGACACTTACTAGTTGTATGACCCTGAGCAAGTCACTTAACCCTGTTTGTTTCAGTTTCCTCAGCTATAAAATGAACTAGAAAAAGGAAATAGCAAACCACTCCAGTATCTTTGCCAAATAAACCTCAGATGAAGTCATGAAAAGTCAGACACGACTGAAACAACTAAACAACAGCTTTTCAATTCCAAGTCCATCCTCTCTAGACTATGCCATGAGCCTCGCTTAGGTCAGTTTACTCCCCAGAATGACCTCACTGGTATAGCTTCTTCTGGACCAGAGCACAGATGCAGAAAAATGATTCCCAGCAGCATCATAGAAACCCAGAGCAGGAATCAAAGCGGGATGACAAACCAATTGGAAACAGCAGGGAAATGCAGTGTTAAACTTGCTTTATAGAGCACCCCATCCATAATTAGTAATTTTTAAAGTGTCACAATTTTCTTGCCAAAATTATGGCTTCTTTCTTACTTGTTAAAACCCTTTCACACCACTCGCAATGCAATCCTTCTCTACTTGGCAAAAATGGATTTCACTCAAAGAAGAAATTAGAAAAATAATTGATGTAATAACCATAACCTTGAAAACACTTATGCCTGAATTTAAGTGGAGGGAAAAAATTACCCCCAAATACAGACATTTTATTGAAACTCAGGAAGCATAAATTACTGATGAGCTGTGGCTGCCTCCACTTCCTTGCCAACCATTTGTACATGAAACTGGTTTTTCCCAATTACTTGTTATGAAAGAACCAACTTCAGTTAATCCAACTTCAGGAAAAGCAACACAAAAATGTTAAGACTCTAAGAGCTCATTGGGCCTCGACAAATGACTCAGTCCAGGTTAATTCTAAAATATTATGTCCAAATCTGAGAGCCACTCTATTTAGGAAGGACACTGACAAGTTAAAATGAGGTAAGAGAAGCATAATTAAGATGGTCAAGGAACTGGACACCATGTCCTCTGAGAATCATTTCAAGGAAGATTAAGGACATTTTATCTGGAAAAGATATTTACAGTTATCTTTGTCTTCAAATACCTTTTTTTTTTAATTCTTACTTTTGGCTTAAAATCAATTCTAAGACAGAAGAGTGGTAAGAGCTAGGCAAATGGGATTAAGTGACTTGCCCAGGGTCACACAGCTAGGAAGTATCTGAAGTCATATTTGAACTCAGGTACTCCAAACTCCAGGCTGCATGCTCTATCTACTGTGCTCCCTAGGTGCTCCTGTCTTCAGATATCTAAAGACCTGTGATATGGAGAGAGGCGACTATACCTCAATTGGTTGTGAATAAAAAGCTGGCCTCTAACTCAGGCAGACCAGGGTTCAGATCATGCCTTTGACACCTAACAGGCTATGTCAAGAGCTAGGCACTTGACCTCTCAAGGCTCTGTGCAGTTCTCTAAGACTATAAGTTGCAGAGAAAATGCTGCCTTGCATTTGTCATCCTTGTCTTTATTATGTGGAAGAGGGAATAAACTGGCTCTATGGAGCACTAGAGATAGGTAGTAAGTAGTAAAAGATGGAAATTAGAAGAACACAAGTAAATGCTTAATTCATGTCTGGCAATGGCCAAGTCATCTGGACACTTGTCTTGCCACTGGACTTTGGAAGAGAGTGAGACTGACAACTTTGCATAATTCTGCCTCACTTAAATCAAATTCATGGGCAAGTCATCACCTTGTGATGTCGTTGGTCCTCTTTGAAAATGAAGGATGAACAACAACAGCAATAAATGTCTGTTGCATTGAATTGTTGAACAGAAAGAAGAGACTCTTATCAAGCAGAACTGTCTGACAAACTGTTTCTTTATGTGATAAGGAGTTTCCCATCACTTGAAGTATTCAAATAAAGCCTGGATTACCTCTTCTTGAGTCTATAGGGGCTGAGCCTGATAACCTCTAAGATCTGGGATTTTGTTATATTAATCCAACCTTCTTATTTACCAAATGAAAGCTCTGAAGACTTTATAAGGAAAGTTACTCAAGCAAGGAGCAGCTGCAACTCTAGAACCCAGGGTTTCTGAAATCCCAGGCTTTTTCCACTCTCCCCATACTGCCTTTATTTATAGGCAATACTTGCCTTGCAGGGGGCAGCAAGCCCAGGATGTGCCACACCTGGATGTTTTGGAAACTCTAAGAAGACTGTGAAGGCAGGTACTCAAACTAGTTGGCAAAGCATTCTTGGAAAGAAGACAAGAGGGGAGTGATGGAGACAGAAATTCAGAATCTGATCCATCCTTCATCTTAAGAGACAAAAATAGCTGGGGCAAACTGTTTCCTCCTCAGCATCTGTATCCAAAAAGATTATGGAAATCACAGGTGGACATAAGAAGCAGCCCCCTGTACTGGGAGTTGTAGTGGGTTCAGGTGAAATGGCCCCTCAGAGACACATTTTCCCTTCTCCAAACAGCTCCAAGGGGAGAAGGGAGAGGCTGATGAAGGAGATCTTCCCTTGAGCAGGAAGTCTCTTTCTGCTCCTTGCTAGCAGACTATCTGCTGCTGTGGTTACCCTTTCTGAGATATTCCCATTGAGCATTTTTCGCTCCCTCCTTTTCCTTTTCTGATTTATTCTTCTTGAGAAAAAAAATAGTTTAGTACATTAGCCTTGGATAGGTGGTCATTTCGGAAGCACTGAGGGAGGAGGAGAGGAATAAGTGTAATAGACTCACTCAGTGCTCAATTTAGGAGACAGTGAACTAGAGAACAATGAGCTGTCTCTAGGAACTAGTCTCTGGTACATTATCTACCAAGCTTTAAGCTGCCCCAAGGTAGAAGGGGAAGAGAGAAAGACCAAAGATTGTGACTTAATATTACCTAATCCTACACCCCTAAGCAGAAATCAAGCCCAGTAATGAGAACGAAAAGAGGTACACAGGCAACGTCTTATACTATGGGATGTTTTCCTTAGGTTCCTCTCTCCCTCTACTCAACCCTATTTGCTATAAATGTATTCTTAAAACCTCATTATATTTGGAATAGTTAAATTTCACTACATGTATGGAACATTGCCACAATATTAGAGCAAGACTTAAAAATATCATCTGTATTTTTTATTTTCAGTTGAATTCTAGAGGGGTTTTGCATGATATCACCCGATAAGTTAGTGATAGAACCAGACCTAAAACTTGGGTGAGTTTATGTGTTCTGACTCCTTTTTAAAGGAAATAATTGCAGAGCAGGTAAAAAATGGGAATTCACTCAGATGTTTTCCTCTAGTGCTACCTCGTTCCTTTAGCTTCTTCTTTTTCTTTCTTTTTTCACTGTGGTTACAAGAAGATTGGTAGAGAATCAAAAAAGGGTTAGGGGTAGAGTATTCAAAGAATGTTAAGCATCAACCCAACAGATGGTTCCTGAACTTAAATATCTGTTACAAATAGTCTCCTTTTTTTTTAACATATCCCCCCCAACCAAACTTTCTCAATAAAAATATCTGAATTTAAAGGCACCAGTATGTGCCATATTTCTATCCACTGAGATCTCCTGGGACTCCCAATTTGGTTTGAAGCCATCAATGTGAGCAAAAATATCCCCTACTGAAATGGTAAAAGGTTCTGGTACTTTTGAAGTAGAGCCAAGAGTGCTGGCCTAATGGGGAACACTATAAGGTCTCTATAAGGAAGGCACTTTCAAAATCCAGTAAAGAATATTTTTCTCTTATTATTATCATTATTTGCCAAAGGAATTTCAAGACAAAGTTTAAGTGCCACAGAATCTTCAAACAAGAATTGCATTTTAGAAAAGGAATAATATGACAGCCAAGAAAGCTAATGTAATGTGAACATAATTAGTGACCAGATTATGGGAAGTGATATTCCTATCAGTTATCTTTCCATGGTTGAAGCACATCTGGAGTTTTATAATCAATTCTCAGTGCCATGTTTTAGGAAGGCCATTTACAAGTTGTGGCATGTTCTGAAGATGGTGACCATAATGAGGAGAGCTCTCTGAGTCTTATCCTCTGAAGATCATTTGATTGAGCTAGTGATATTTTGTTTGGAAAAGGGAAAATTTTCAGAAGATACAATCTTTTTTCTCAAATAAGTGTCTTTAAGGTTATGATTATTACATCAATAATTTTTCTAATTGTTTCTTTGAGTGAAATATATTTTTGCCAAGTAGAAAAAGATCAGAAAGGCTATCAAGGGGAAGAAAGATTAGATTTGCACTGCATGGTGTCACAGAAGGAATAATGGGTGAAAGTTACAAGAAGGTCAATGCCATTCAAAATTAGAAAATACTTGCTAACAATCAGAGCTGTCCAAAAGGGAGATGGAGCTTCCCATCATCTAAGACATTCAAGTGGAAGTTGAAAGAATGTCTGTCTAGGACATGATAAAGGAGGAGATTTGTGACTCAGGAAGGGATTGTAATAGATGATGCTTGAGATCTCCTCCACTCTAAAATTGTGACTTAAGATTCTAAGGCCCAAATACAGTTAACTTGGGAGATCTTTCTGACACATTCTCCCTTGTTTTTCTTAGTCATTTTATAACTTTATACATTTTTGTTCTTTTATCCTAAAATATTGAAGTACAACTTTAGATAAAAGCATCATCACAACCACCAGTTGCACTGTATTCTCCCAAATATGCCTGGCAAGTTCATAAATGAGAAACTGCGATGTAGTCTGTCTTTTCAGCTGAGCCTTTCCTTTATTGGGCCCTGCCTCTAAAAAGATCAGAAGTCTTAAATTTGTAAAGAAAAGTGGAAATCCTTCTCGGTGAGAAGGAGTGTGTGTAGCTTGCCTGATTGCAGATTAAAATCTTACTACCAGGAATAGAAGTCTCTGAGACTTAGTCAGGAATTAAAGCACTGCCCACTCTTGCCCAAAGAGTCCAGGGCCCGTCAATATTTCCATGACTGAAAGCTGTTTGCAAAGGTTACTAATGCAGCCTGTAAAAATGTACAGCCAGATGAAACCTGGCACCCGTGGCCCAGCACAAGGGAAACTTGTTTTTGTAAAATATGGTTTAAATCATCCAGGCATTTTTTTTAAGTTATAAGAGTGCAAAAAACATAGAAGGTTTGTGGTTTCACACTGGTCTTTTTATGGTTCAAAAAACTCCAAAACAGATTTGATTAAAAAATGCAGTTTTGCATAATAGAAACTATTGTTTGGGAAATTTCAAGGGAGAGCTCCAACCAACAACCAACCAACCAACCAGCTTCGGGACTTTCAGGAGATAGGATTTTCCTTCTTTGCTTTTTTTTAAAGGAAGGGTGGAGAGGAGATTTGAGAGAGAACAGAGTTGCCTCAAAACTGAAACATCTTGACTGGAGAACTCTTGTTTTGGCATGTTGGTTTGATTGCTGGGAATATCTGGGAAAGAAACAGTTAAAGATATCTTGAGAAAAGGAGAAAGGTTAATGTGATGGTACAGAAAGACTGTTAGATTTTGGAGATCTATATTCAAGTTCAGGCTTCACAATCTCTTATCTGTGTTCAATTCATTTTCCATCTCTTATTGTAAAGAGGCTATAATGCTCACCTTGTCCAACCCATAAGATTGTTGTGGGAGATCCAATGAGGCAATATACAATAATGTCATGGGTCAACATGAAGGGCTAGAAAAAAATCAGTGATTGTATTTTGTAAAAGCATCCTTTTGAAGGGAAGAAGAATTTAGAACCAGAGGGAAAATATAGCATCATGATTTGCCAAAAAGGCCAGAGGTATAAAAAAAGCTTATTATCAATTTATCAATTATTGAAAATGTTGTCCAAAAGCACAATAACATTCTTGCTGTCTTGGCTGATTGCTGTAAAGTTTGTGATTCAGTTCTGTGTTCATGGCTTGTTTATATATACCAAATGTAAAAAAATGGACACAAATATAGGGAAAAACACTTCTGAGTATTTGGTGTCCACATGGGAAACAATTGATGTAAAACATAACATTTTGGGAAACATTATGGCTCTGCCTAGATTAAATCTATTATCATCTTTCCTAAACAGAAGCCAGTACGACTTCCAAATTAAAGAGAGAGTTGAACCAAAATATTTTGTTAAACATTGAGTCTATACGGTGACATTAAGTTATATGGTTCCATTGAAAAATACATTAAATAGTTTCTTCATCTAATCTAATCTTTCTCCAGTGGTATCAAAATGTCATTTAGACCTGATAAGTACAAATTTGTTAATGTATGCAAAGGAAAAATAGAAAATGAAGGCCTTGAGCTTTAACCTAGATGTCATATTGAACTACTGTATGAAGGTGATAACTACAAATACCTTGGTCTCCTCCAGGCAAGTTATATCAAGTTTAAAGCTATCTAAAAAAAAAAAAAAAAAAAAAAAAAGCTGTGACTGAATATGAGATTTACTGGAATCCTGAAATCAAAGGCGAGTGGAAAGAAAAAGTTTAAAACAATTAAACTGTATATAAAACCAGTCTTAATGTACACTTTCAGAACTGTAAAATGGACCATGATAGACTTGGAAAGTGCTCCAGAAATATGGAGGAATATCTATCTATCTATCTATCTATCTATCTATCTATCTATCTATCTATCTATCTATCTATCATCTATCTATCTATCTATCTATCATCTATCTGTCTATCTCAATATCTATATCTATATCTATATCTATATCTATATCTATATCTATATCTATATCTATATCTATATCTATGTCCTGGGGGATATCTAGTGACCTAAGAGCACTCTAGTAACTGGGAAGGCCTGTCATGAACCCCTGAAACACTGGCCAGTTGGGCTTAGGCAGTGCCACTGATTGGGTCAGCATCCCCAACAGTCTGATTGGTGCTCCTCTAAATCTAAGAAATATGCTAGGTGTTATTGGATTATAGGGTGGCCCTATTTGAAACCATAATGACGATCGGCTTAACAAAGAGGATAGCAAGGCCAGAAGCGCTCTTTTGTATACTATTTGTATATTATTCCACAAAAAGGGCAAAATGCTTTAGAGAAAAGCGCTGGAAACATACCCTTGCAAGTTGAAATAATTGAACATTGACAAGATTCCTTTAAAAAGACATATTCAGGGAGTTAGAATTATATACTTTGGAGTTTCCTATCCTTCATAAACTAACAGATAACAAATCCCCATACAACAAATACAAATCCCTCAAAATACCCTTAGGTCATTAACCAATAAACTGTGCCACAATGATCCAGGAACAATACCGCTCCATAAAAAGTTAATAAAAATGTTTTACTAATTGTCTCCAAAGCAACTATTCCAAAAAATATGAGGAGCTTTCAAAATAATAAAGACAACTCTAACAATGTTACGTAGCATTTTACGTAGCACTTTATGACTGACAAAGAACTCTACAAATTTGATCCTCACAACAACCCTGGGAGTTTGATGCCATTATTATGCCCATTTTACATATGAGGAAATTGAGACTTAAGTGATTTGCCCAGAGTCACATCATTGATAAAGGTCTGAATCTGGTTGTGAATTCAGGTCTACCAACTCCAGGTCCAATGCTTCTAGGGGAAGATACTAAAATCATGTGGGAACAGAATGAGGCATAGGAACAAGATGTCATCCCTGTCCTTCTCGCTGCTACTGGAGTGGTCCAAAGATGTTTTCAGTGAATTTTCAATGAGAAAGGAGCTCATGTCCCAATACCGTTATGTAGTTTAAAAAGGCAGTCTTTTGATACATCTGCAAAACAGTCTGCAGAACATTAAATACAAAGAAAAACAGATAGCTCACTTTTCTTAGATCATTTCTATCACAATCTCATCAAAGAAAATGAGATAATGGTAATGATGATAATTGGCATTTATGTAGAATTTTAATATATGTAAAGTAAATTTTTTTGCAAATAATGTATCTTTTGAGGCTTAAAAAGGCTGGCTGTGTGATAACAATATTAATAGTAGGGTTATCTCATTTCACAAATGAGGAACCAAAGGTTCAAAGATCTTATAGATCCAAAGAGTCAGAGACGAGATTGGAACCCAGGTCTTCCTGGCTGCAAGTTCAGTTTTCTCTCTGTGACCATCTGGAAAGTAGAGATAATGATGCTTCTACTACCTACCTCTCAAGGTTGTTGTGACAATCATAATGGTGGGTGGTTGGCCACTTCCCAAGAAAATCTTGGCATATATCACTCATGTCACTCATGTGAAGATTAGCAGTCATGGCGTAGTGGAAAAATTCCTGGATTTGGAGTCAGAAGGCATGGGTTTAAATGTAGGTTCTACTACTTAGTTCCTTAGTTCCTATGTTAAGTTTCATTTTCCTTATCAATAAAATGATCTCCATTTTTATAGAATTAGAAAAAATTATAACAAAGTCTATCTGGAAGAACAAAAGATCAAGAATATCAAGGGAAATAATGAAAAAAATGTGAAGGATAAGAGCCTAGCAATGCCAGATTTTAAACTGTACTATAAAGCAGTGGTTGTCAAAACAATATGGTACTGCTAAGAGACAGAAGGGTGGATCAGTGGAATAGACTTGGGGTAAATGACCTCAGTAAGCTAGTGTTCGATAAACCCAAAGATCCAAGCTTTTGGGACAAGAATTCACTATTGGGCAAAAAACAACATCTAACACACTTAACCAAGATAAATTCAAAATGGGTAAATGACTTAAATACAAAGAGTAAAATCATAAATAAATTAGGTGAACATAGATTAGTATAACGGTCTGTGGGAAAGGAAGGAATTTAAGACTATGCAAGAGATAGAGAACATTGCAAAATGTAAAATGAATGACTTTGATTATATCAAATTAAAAAGGGTTTGTACAAACAAAACCAATGCAACCAAAATTAGAAGGAAAGCAACAAACTGATTTGATATTTTTATAACAAAACTCTCTGACAAAAGTTTAATTTCCAAAATATATAAGAAAACTAAGTCAAATCTACAAAAAAATCAAGCCATTCCCCAATTGACAAAAGGTCAAACGACATGAATAGGCAGGATGAAATCAAAACTATCAATAAGCACCAATAAAGGTGTTCTAAATCCCTCCTGATTAGAGAAATGCAAATCAAAACAACTCTGAGGTATCACCTCACACCTAGCAGATTGGCCAATATGATAGCAAAGGAAAATAATAAATGTTGGAGGGGATATGGCAAAATTGGGACATTAATGCATTGCTGGTAAAGTTGTGAATTGGTCCAACCATTCTGGAGGACAATTTGGAATTATGCACAAAGGGTTTTAAAAGACTGCCTTCCCTTTGATCCAGCCATACCATTTCTGGGTTTGTACCCCAAAGAGATAATAAAGAAAAAGACGTGCACAAAAATATTCATAGTTATACTCTTTGTGGTGACAAAAAATTGGAAAATGGAGGGGGGTGTTCATTGATTGGGGCATGACTGAATAAATTATGGTATCTGTTGATGATGGAATATTATTGTGCTGAAGGGAAAAAAAAATGGAGAAATTTTATGTGAACTGGAACGACCTCCAGGAATTGATGCAGAGAATGAAAGGGCAGAACCAGGAAAGCATTATACACAGAGACGGATATATTATGGCACAATCAAATGTAATGGAATTTTCTACCAGCGGCAATGCAATGACCCAGGACAATCCAGAGGAATTTACGAGAAAGAATGCTGTCCACATCCAGAGAAAGAACTGTGGAACCAGAAATGCACTAGAAAAATATATGATCAATCACGTAGTAGGGATGTGATTAAGGTTTTGATGTTAAAGAATCGCTCTACTAATAGGTGTTGAACAATGATACATGTATAACCCAGTGGAACTGCTTGTTGGTTTGGGGAGGAGGGAGGAGAAAGTGAGGGGTTGGGTCATGAATCATATAACAATGAGAAAATATTCTAAATAAAATTTTTAAAAAATAAAATGTACTAAACAAAAAAATAAATAAAATTATCTTAAAAGTCTCCTGAAAATCTCTAGGAAGCAGCTAGATGGCACAATGATAGAGAGCTAAACCCAGATTCAGAAAGTCCTGAATTCAAAACTGACTTCAAATAACTATTAGTTGTGTGACCCTCAGCATCTCTATTCCAGTTTTCTCATCTGCAGTATGGGGGTAATGATAGTACCAGCCTACCTCACAGAACTTTGGTGAAAATTAAAATTAAAAGAGATAACCTCTGTAAAACACTTTACAAACCTTTAAGTGTTAACAAATGTTAGTTATTATTACATTATTGTTATTCTAGAGTCCCACTATATATATCATTTGTTGGAATAGATTTCAGGTTACTATTGACAAAAGTAACTCCAACACTACATCAATTATATTATAACATGTCATCTTTTCATAAGGTCTCTCCATGAGAGCCCTGTATCAGTCATCCAGAATAATTTGGCCCCATCAATTTGCTTTTTGGATACCTCTGTTATAGAATTTCCCTTTTCCCCCAGCCTCACATTTCCCAAACTTTGGTCTTTGCTTCGAGTCTCTCAACAAGATTTCATCTTGTCTTTGAAATTCTCTATCCAAAAGAAGTAAAAGGAAAATGAATGTTCTGAGTCCTATGTACTTAAGAATTCCCAAGAGTTTCACAATTGGACAAATTTCATTCATGCAGCTAGTTGATTTGCCTAAAACATAGAGAGCTAATTTTTTTCTTTATGTTTTACAAGTAACCAAATAAAGTTTTTTTGAAGCCCCAGATTCAATATACAGAGGAAAGTAATATTTGATAAAATATAATGTAATGGGGGCAGCTGGGTGGCTCAGTGAATTGAGAGCCAGGCCTAGAGAGGGGAGTCTTAGGTTCAAATCTGACCTCAGACACTTCCTAGCTAAGTGACCCTGGGCAAGTCACTTAACCCCATTGCCTAGCCCTTACCACTCTTCTGCCTTGGAGCCAATACAGTCTATTGAGTGTATTCCATCCAAGATGGAAGGTAAGGGTTAAAAAAAAAAAAAAAAAAACAGTGTAGTGGCCAGGGAACCACAATGAGATCCAGAAGGCTCTAGATTCAGTTTTCTTACTCATTTACTATGTAGCCTTAAGCAAGTCGCTTCCCTCTGGCCTTCACTTTCCTCTTCTATAAAGTGAAGGGGTTGAGCTATATGATCTCTAATGTCCATTTTATGACTTTTTTAACTCACTCAATGTATATCCTCTGATGGTAGAGATGCAATTTACTTCCAGGACTTGATAGAGATCTTGGTAGGACTTTGAGCATCAGAAAGGACCTCAGCAAAGGGCTTTACATGTTGTAGATCCTCAATCACTGTTTGTTATAGTGAATTGATCCATAGAGGAGGCAGCACAAATGGGCTTCTACCTTGACGTTGAGAAAACAGTTGGATGGTTTTCTTTCTTTTTCCCCTTGCCTGAGCCTGCTCCTCACAAGCCACATACCTTTGGAAGTCCAGGAATTCTCAATCAGCCGGATTCAAAATGTTACCAGGGAAGGCGACAGTTTCTGGATCCCAGCACTTGGAGCTAGGTTCTGACCACAAGCAAAAGCAAAAATCTTATGATCATCTTTTTCATCACACAACCACATCTGTGTGCAGTTAGCTTTGCTCGTTACAAAGCTGTGCTAAAGAGACTGAGATTCTGAATCCAATTTAAACTAATTTCAGTTCAATTCAGCAAAGATTTAAGTGCCTAATGTGTGCTAGGCTAGGTGCTATGGGTACGAAAAAAATTTTTTAATATAATCCTTGTCCAAGAGGAACTTATATTCAAAGGAATTGAGGGGACATGCATGGCCCATTTAACGAAAATACAATAGAAGATGTAATGGAACAAAGGGAAGATACAGACAAAGAGCTCCTTGAAAATTTTAGGAAGAAGAAAACATTTTCATTTGGGAGTGGGCATAAGACTTAGTAGACCATGGGGCTGTTGTGTAGGAAGAAGTTGATTTTGACATAAATACAATGGAAGGTGGCAGGTATACAGCAGAGCTGTTGCTACTTCTAAAGGCTAGAAGACTACCATCACCCTTTACCTCCCGACCCCTACTCAACTCTGGCTTTGAACCCAGTTCCAAGTGCTAGAATATAAAGATTGTCACTTTCTCTGGAAATATTTTGAGTCCTGTTGATTGATAATTCCTGCATTTCCAAAGGCATCACTCATAAGTAACCATCTCAGGCAAAGGGGAAAAACACCTGTTTTCTTAAGGTCAAGGCAGAGAAGCCCATTTGTGCTGCCTCTTCCATGAACCAATACAATCTTAGCCACTGGGAGTAGCAGAAGTGTTCATCATCTTCCACCAAAGACGAAAGATCTCATGCACTTATGTCAAAATCCTCCCCTTCCTACACAACAGCTCCTCAAAACTCCTACAATACTTATTATCTGTGCTACATATTTGACAATTAGTCGTGTACTGACTGTGACATCTCTTGTGCTGTTGTCTTGAATAGTTATTTAAATCTAGTATTGATGAACTTGATTTTTTCTCTATCCAAATGAGACTCTAAACTCTTCTAAGAAGGCAGAGATAATTTCTTTAATTAAAAAAAAAAACCTTCTTTTTTAGAGTCAATACTTGCTATTGGTCCCAAGGCAGAAGAGCAATAAAGGCTAGACAATGGACCTTAAGGGTCTTTGCCCAGGGCCACACAGATTTGAACCCAGGACATCCCATCTCTAAGGACTGGCTCTCTATCCACTGAGCCACCTAGCTGCTCCTCCTCACCTTTTCAATTTCTTTTTTTTTTTTTAACCCCTGCCTTCTATCTTAGAATCAATACTAGATATTGGTTTCAAGTCAGAAGAGTAGTAAAGGCTAGGAAATGGGGGTTAAGTGACTTGCCCAGGGTCACACAATTAAGAAGTGTCAGAGGCCAGATTTGCTCTAGGCCTGACTCTCACTATCCATTGAGCCAACTAACTTTCCCCTCTTCTTTAGATTTCTTATAGTGGAGCACCCAGAGCTTGGCATTCAGGAGGCACTTAAAAGTGCTTGTTAAATTGAATTCATTGAGATTTACTGTGCTCCAGCCAAAAATATCCATCTTAAAACAAGGAAACTGAGTGAAAGATTGGAGAAAGCAGCATGATTTAGAAAGAGCACCAGGTTGGAAGGCAGAATTTCTGGATTATGAGGCATGGGGCTAGCTGTGTCATAGAACTGTAGATTTTTGTAGAGCTAGAAAGGACCTCAGAGGCCTTCTAGTCCAACCAATTTACTTGACAGATGAAGCAACTGAGGCTCAAGGAGATAAAATGACTTGTCTAAAATCACATAGGTGATGTCTCACAGATAGAATCTGAACCCAGTTCCTTTGGGTTCAGAGCCAGTACTCTATCTATTGCATCTGGTTGTCTTGGACAAAGCACTTGGCCACTTAGGGTTTAAGTTTCCTCATCTAGTCAATAAGAGAAACAGACCATTCTAAAGCCTCTTTAAGAACCTTTAATATTCTATAAGTCAGTAAGGTGGGGCAATCCACAGGACCTGGAGTTAGGACCATCTTAGTCTTATTTTTGACTTAGACACTGATTATTAGCTGTGTGACCCTGAGGAAGTCATCTAACCTCTGTTTGCCTGAGTGTCTTCATCTGTAAAAATAAATGGGTATAATAATAACACCTACCTCCCAGAGTTGTTACAAGGATACGGTAAGGTAACATTTGCAAAGTTCTTTGCAAAATTTAAAAGACTATGTAAATGTTAGTTTTTATTATAAGTCAATGATTCTAAAGTCCCTTCCAGCTCTAACTTTCTACATTCTGTGGTTCAAAAATCTCTTCCAGCTCAAATAATCTATGTTTCTGTGATTTGAGTGTCCCTTCCAGCTTAGACATTTTATATTCTATGATTTTCAGGTCCTTTCCCGCTCTAACAATCTATTCTATGTTATATCCCAACTAGAAACCATAAGGTACTAATTTGGGGCCTCTGAGCATGCCAGAGGACAGTAAGCAGCAGGTCTGCATTGTCTCACATGCTGGGTGGCCAGTTTAACAATTGCAAAAACCAACAGGGTGTGTTCAGGCTCTAAGGGCTAGCTTGGAGTTTCGACTTCTCTTCAGAGAGGCTGAAGGGCACTAGGGTACAGAGAAGACTAAGGGGAGGGGGAAAAAGGAAGGGCAGGGTCAAGCAGATAGGACAAAGAACTATGACTTGTTTTCCTCTGTTGCTTGAAAAAGAAATCTCATTTCTGAAACATTAAAGTTCTACATGAGGAGAGCCAGGAATCACAGAACCACAGGATGTCACAGAAGGCAAGTACTTTAAAACTTAAAATACTAAACTTCCAGAGCTGAAGTGTTCTCTAAATATGATCTGACCAAGATAATGTACAAAAACACAGTTGTTTCCCATGTTCTGTAGTCTATGACTCAATTAATACAGACTAGAATATTACTGGATTCAGTGTCTTCTCATAAATATATTTTCCTCTATTTTAATGAGTTTTTTGATCTTTGCTCCCACTATCCGAGGGTTAAACAAATCAGCAATATCCTGAAAAATGGGAAATGGAAAGAGACAAAGATTCATTGACCATGCTCATTATCATTTTCTGAAGTTTAAGGTATATAAAGGAGCGGACACAAGAAGAAGGAAAAAAGCCCCTAAACTGCTTCCACCATCTTGGTATTCCTAACATACAGAAAGACAAAGGAGCTAGAGGCAACTTTAGAATACAAACTAATTCATAAAATACTACAGGGGATTATGGTAAAATGGGAACCTTAGAGTCAGAACAAAATCATCTCATAAAACATTTAAAAGAACTGAAGATGAGTACAAGTCTACAAAAATTTTGGCATAAAATCCAACTAAGCCCTATCATTTGAAGTGTATTCATAAATAAAGCCTGCAGGAGGAGGGAGAAAGAAAGAAAGAAAG